>NC_071496.1:29100649-29400649 GCF_028500815.1 Rissa tridactyla | reverse complement strand
GGACTCTTTTGCTGCCAAGGATTCGTGATAACAAGGACTCTCTTGCTGCCAAGGATAAGTTTAACAATGCGACTAGTACAGCTATTTCTGAGGTATTGCTAGATGTAGATAGTATTCGATATGCGATGTTGCAAAACAGAGCTGCTACTGATTTTTTGCTTTCAGCTCACAGACATGGTTTTCAAGATTTTAAAGGACTGTATAGTATGAATCTAAGTGACCACTCCAAATCCATCCATGCCCAGCTGCAGGAACTGCACCGACCGAACCAGCAACTTGTGGAGACCACTGGGTGAAATCTCTTTGCTGGATGGACTTGGGGTGGGGTTGGTTGAAGCAAATTATGCTCATTGCCTGTGTGGAAGGAATTTGTCTGTTATGTTTAGTATGCTGTTTGCCGTGTTTAATAAGCATTATACAATCAGTTGTAGATGTCCCTTTGCATCCTACCCTTGTACGAGTTGTAGAATATGTTGCTCTAAAAACTATGTGTGTATCCATGAGAACCTGACCTTCACAGAAGAAGATAACAAGAAGGGATTACAACAATGTAGTCACGTATCAGACAGCTGCTGTTAGCAAAGCTGGATCATGAGTTTGGTGAGACTCGCTGCATACGCTGGCCACGTGTGCGGCGACTCAAGCCTGTACTTTTCTACTCAATCCAGTGCAGGAGAGTCTGGTGGGACTCGCTGCGTGCACTGGCCATGCATGCAGCGACTCTAGCCTGTACTTCTCCACTCAGTCCAGTGCAGGATATAAGGAGGCTGTCTCGGGTCAGAGAGGGGGAGAGAGACATGAGCACACTTTGAAGATACAGGGGATGCCCTGAAGCACTGGGTCTGCCCCCGCCCCCCCCCCCATAAGTTCTATGTTCATTAACCCCAACAGCTCCGAAGGCATTACAGCATGTTGCAAGATAAGATATAGTCTGCTACTGCTGCAAGACGCATTGAACACCTTCCTACAAGAATTTCAACTTTATGCCCTGATAGGACAGTGGGATGATGCACTGGCAAAGAGCCTGACTGCATTAGAGTGGGTATTTTTGCCGATTGTCAGCAGCTGGCTCCTCTGCCATCATTTGCGGGGGTGAACCTGCGAGGGCTTACACCTGATGAACTTTGGCAATCCAATGTTATTCGCATTATGGAATTTGGACATGTGTCAGTCGATTTGTTTTCTCACTTTGTTGTAGCTACTGCTCATACAGGAGAGAAGGCTCGTGATGTTATTCGACATTGGTTGCAATGCATTGCAGTCATGGAAGTACCGAAAACTATAAAAACTGATAATGAACCAGCTTATGTGTCCGCTAAAGTACAGGTCTTTTTTTTTTTACAGATATGGGGTATTAAACGTGTCACCAGTATTCCTCATTCCCCGACTGGGCAAGCAATTGTGGAGCGTATGCATCATACTTTGAAAACCACGCTTGCTAAACAAAAAAAGGGGGAATCCCATAGGTATGACCCCTCAAGAGCGATTGTATAAAGCAACTCATGTTTTAAATTTTCTAAACATGTCTTCTTTGTCATCCACAGCAGTAGAGCGACATTTTGTAAGAACTGTTGAATGGCCTGAACAACCGAAGGTGTATTATAAGCACCTTAAGTCGGGGTGCATGCTAACCACAGATAATACTGCAACAAATAGAAGTTGTGAGCAAGAGAATTCTGTAATGATTTGTACTTCTCATCCGTATGTTTGCTTCAGCTCAAAATGCAAGTATACAAGAATGTAATCAATCTTATTGTGTAAATTTAACGTGAGTAAGGTATAAAACAGCAGTAATATGGATAGGGAATCGGCAAAATGCATTAAAAACACGTCTTTCTCTGTATTGTGATTGGGAGTACAACTCTCAAAGACTTTGTGTTACATCTCTCCCCTGGAATACGTTGCTACATGGCTGGGAAATGGTTAAACACCATCTCCAAGGTGCTTTTGACATGTCATTGCAACAAAATATTCGTCCTTTACATGATCAGCTAAAAGCTCAAATACTAAAGATTCAAGACTTAATGAACCGCAATGCATTTGAAACATTACAAAAGGATTTCTCGTGGGTAAATCCAAAGAAATTGGCTTTCTGGGCTAAATTTAGGAATCTGGGTATTTATTGCCTTAGCAGGGTTCTTTTTGAATCTGTTTTTAATTGTGTTTAGTATATAACCTGCTAAGAGCGTCACAACGAGTAGAAGCACAAGTCATGGCGACCTTGTTAATAAATGGTCTGGTGTTAAACAAAAAAGGGGGAGATGTGGCAGATCTACGAGCAGAGGCCTGCGTACGGCCAAAGACACAGAAAGCAGCAATAACATGGTACATGGACAATAAATGGCATGATATTGTGATCACGGACTGTAAAGGGTCCACACAAAAGCTAGAATTATGTGCTGTACTAGAAGTGTTTGCAGGTGGACAAAAGGAGGTATTAATATCATATGTGACTCCTTATATGTGGTTGGAATCGTTCAACGAATGGAGCGTGCTTTGCTGAAGGAGGTCAGAGATGAGCAGCTGTTCACCCTGCTCCATGAATTGTTGCTCCTACTCAATGAACGGCACGATCCTTATTTCATCACCCATATTCGCAGCCATTCGGGGCTCCCAGAAGGTTTAGCTGAGGGCAATAGACGAGCTGATAAACTTGTGGCTCCTGCATGGGCCGCACCACCTCCAGATAAGTTTGCACAGGCACGGGCATCTCACACATTCTTCCATCAATCTGCATGAATGCTGACAGACAATTCGGGATCTCGGATCTGATGCCCGAGGTAGAGTGCAAACGTGTGCTGATTGTCAACCATTTACACCTAACTTCAACCCAGGCGTCAGTCCCCGAGGGCATGGACCTTTGGAGTTCTGGCAGACTGATGTAACCCATGTGTCAGAATTTGGAAAACTGAAATTTATACACCTGAGTGTAGACTGTTATTCAACTGCAATTTGGGCAACTGCGCAGACTGGTGAATCTAGTAAACATGTACAAAAGCATTTGCGATCCGCGTTTGCGGCCTTCGGTGTACCGCGTGTGATAAAGACTGATAATGGCCCAGGGTATGTAGCCCGTTCAACAGAGGAATTTCTACAGCTGTGGGGCATTACACATGTGACTGGCACACCACATTCTCCGACGGCTCAAGCTATAGTGGAACGCATGAACCAGTCTTTAAAAAATTTGCTTCAAAAACAAAAAGGGGGAGAGCAAGGGCTGAGTCCTGTAGATCGACTGAACAAGGCCGTTTACGTCCTGAACTTCCTACGCCTTCCTCAACACTGCCTTGTACCTCCAATCATGCGGCATGGCGCAGGCCTGCAGAGAGACCTGGGAGATTTTAGGCAGGAAAATGGCATGGTAGCAGTTAAAAACAGTGTGACGGGGAAGTGGGAAGGACCGTGTAGACTATTAACCTGGGGTCGAGGATATGCCTGTGTCGTTACAGATGCCGGAACCAGATGGGTACCAGCCAAGTGGATAAAGCCCTGGTTTGAGCAGATGGATTCGAATGAGTTACCCCACAATACCAACAACGACGATGAGGGCTGAAGAAGTGCAGTGCCCTAGGTGTGGAACTGTGACCCATAGATCCTTGTGCCTTGTGAGGATTGTTGAGGCCGGTGGTGGTTTGAAAGACCACGTGCTGCGGCCTGGTGTGCTGTGTGTTTTAAATCCGGTGTGCTGTGTGTTTTAATAAGGAGTTAAGTAAGGTGACAGGGTGTGCTATGTGTTTTAAATCCGGTGTGCTGTGTGTTTTAAATCCGGTGTGCTGTGTGTTTTAATAAAGAACTAAGTAAGGTGACGGGTTTAATTTGTTTAGCTATTGCAATCGAGTACATAGAGTCAGGTTCACCTCAACACGAGCTGGCTGAGCGACAGGAGATTAGGGAAGTCTACCATTCACAAGGATTGGTCAGGGTGTGGCATACAGTGCTGTTACACAGTGCTACTGCCAGAGGTTTGGTCGGTTCCGGAGGACTAGTGGGAACAGGTAGTACGTCACTGTAGCAACAGGTTCGGTCATCTACAGCGCAGAAAGAAGGGCAAGGGTACTGATATTTGAAGATGCCACTGGGAATTAGTGTCGGGCTTATCCTTGTGATTGGAAGTTGCAGCTGAGCACAAAATTGAGAACCCTTGGTATTTCGGCTTCTTTTAATACAGCAGGATTCAATTCAGTTTACCCAACATTTAACGCGACCCTAGTGAACTTTTGTGGAGACACCACAGGGGTGATGATTGATTTTTGCTGTTGGCTCAGGGTCATGGATGTGAAGATTTTGAAGGTATGTGTTGTATGAACCTTTCTGACCGCTCATCATCCATTCATAAGCAGTTACGGGAGCTGAAGGATAACATGTCCAAATTAAAAGCGGTCAAAAACGGTTTCGATGATTGGTTAAGCTCATGGGGTATAACGGGATGGTTATCAGACTTACTAAAGCAAGGGCTCATGCTATTGTTGGTTATATTATTATTGATTATGGTAGCCTCATGTGTTCTCCGCAAAGTGACTGACATGATAGAAAATGCCATGCATAAGGTCTGGCTGGCTCAAGAAGAAAAAGGGGGTATTGTATAGGAATGTGTCTGAGAGAAAATGGCCATGTGAGCCAGCCTCCCTACTGTGAGAGATTAGATTAAGGGCAAAACAGGTGGTAGAAGATGGAATTAGTACATGGGAAAAACGGGAACTGAGAAGGTAGAAAACATGTTGTGCTAATGACTAAGCAATTGACTATGCGAATTCTTGTAACCAACCTGATGTGTGAACGAACTGCATGGACAGCGCGTGGACAGTGTAACTAGCTAATCAGAAATAAGCGAGTGGCGTGTACGGCTACAACACAGGGTATAAAAGATGATGATCTGTGCTTAATAAACGGCTTCTGTTGATTCACATTGGATCGTCTGGAGTCCAGTTATTTCTCCTCACCCTACTATACAAAAAAAATGTGGACAGGCTGGAGAGGGTACAGAGAAGGGCCACCAAGATGATCAAAGGACTGGGAAGCCTGCCATATGAGGAAAGGCTGAGAGAATTTGGTTTGTTCAGCCTTAAGAAGGCTCAGGGGAGACCTTATCACCATGTTCCTATATTTAAAGGGTGGCTACAAAGAAGATGGAGACTCCCTTTTTACAAGGAGTCACATGGAAAAGATGAGGGGTAGTGGGTACAAGTTACTCCGCGGGAGATTCTGACTGGACACAAGAGAAAAATCTTTCACAATGAGAACAATCAGCAGACAGGGCACAGTGATTCTTCTGACCTATTGTTTAATCAGTTTTCTAATGATCTGTTTTGAAGTTTTTGTTTTTTCTAGTAATAGAAAAAATATTTTGTTATAAAATATAATTACCATTTAAGAAAGGTTCATAGAAAATCTGAACTTCAGATTCAGCATATAGAATTAAAATGCATTCTGTTGCCATACAAAATATATTCGATTAAATGTGTCTGTGTACTAGAAAGAATTTATGCCTTTTCTCTCATAAACAGAGCCTCCAAGTCTTCAGTTTTTCCTTTCTCCAAATCTTACAATCCCTTCAAGCTCTTAGAGCAAAACAGGCTCTTTCTGTAGGTCACCAAATCCAGCCTCTGGTGATATAAAAATTAAACTTCAGAGCCTCTGATCAATTGTTAGACAATATTTGGTGCCCAGTAATAACCATAAACTCACGTTAGCTTATGAAGCCTCTTATTTCAAGTATCATTGCCTTTCTTTTAAGGGAAAAGAATTTTCCATCTAAATACAGGGCCTGATCCTGATCTGCATAGGAAAGCCATACTAAAATTAATGGGATTCCAGTTACAAGTGAAGATTACTCATGTGTAGTCTTTGAAGACCACATCTTGAGATTTATATCTGCATGTTGTATACTTCTGGGGAATCATGCAGCACAACAGCAATGATACTACAAGCTTGTAGTTATAATGAGATATTGAGTAACTTGTGGTTTTGTTTTTAATTTACTACACAACTAGTATAAGTTAGTTTTCAGTTTCTACATGAAGAGATTTTTGGAAGGGCATTCGGACAGCATGGCAGAAACAATATTGGGCAAGTCGGGGCTCGATTAAAATTATTTTTTCTAACAAATTGACATTCAAATCCAGGTTGAAAATCATTACCCATTTGGCTGAAGACAGCTTGAAAAAGGGAATGGGGTGGAATTAATACATTTTGGTTGAATTCAAGCATATTCTGTATTCTGCATCACAAAATGCTTTATACAGCAGGTTAGTCAATGAAACATGAAACGACCTCATGGTTCTGAGCTGTCTGTAATGGAACTAAAGTAGACTTGCCAAAACACAAGAGCGCAACTTTGCCTGTGGTCTGTAACTGCATAATTTTTTATTATAAAAGGAACAAATTGGATATAAGCCCAAAGGGGAGACAATGACGAGGGCTTAGAGTTTAAGAGCTTCTTAAGAGCTGAATAGGAACATGGTGATACTGTCTTGTTTCCTAGCGTGAGTCATTTACTTGTAACCTGTTTAACAGCCTATAACAAGAAGAATGAAAGTCAGTATAAGAGGAAAAGCAACTAAATATTATACCCTCTCCTTTTCAAGATCTATTCATATTTTTATCTGTACATAGTTAAATGACTAATAATGACTGTAAATAATTTCAGCAACATTAATTTTCATTAAGTTAACTTGCATATTATGCCAGCTTCAGTTATGTGTGTAAGAGACGACCTGTAATTTCCCCTAAACAAAGACTGAGAGAAGCAGCCTGAGGGAAGCATGAAATAAAAGGTGAGAGACAAAGGAGGGGGGGAAGCCCTTTGAGCCTTCCAGAGGAATGTCTCAAACACTGGCAAGTACCAGGCCTTCTGCTCAAGGAACTGATAAGGCCTGTTTCTCTCTTGTGCAATTCATGTAAGAGAAAACTTAAAGGCACTGGGAGGACGAGTCTTACAGAAACAGAACAGCTCTGCTTTTCTTTGGCAAGGACAAGCTGTTTCTTCGAAAGGCTACTATGCCAAGATGAATGACCGTTGCCTCTTTATCCACGAAATGCATATTAAAGTTGACACCCCTGTATATGTTAATGAAGAATATCAAGATCGTGCTAAACATATATGACTATAGCACTTGTCTCCCCACCCAAGTCATGCTACATGTCACCTGGGGGGGGGAGAAACCTGAGATGAAACTGCCCCTAGGAGGGGCCATAATTCATTGCATATCTATTATTAAGTACCGCTTGCCATAATTTGTTGTTTATCTGTTGCAAATTAAAGCAATGCGTACTTTACCACTTGCCATAATTTGCTTTATACCTAACCAATTATTGTGGACCTAGTTAAGACCTATACTAATCACCATGGGAATCTAACAAATGTTTGTATACGGACCTTGAGATTGGTCTCACCTTAGTCCATGCCACTGGGGATTTGTGAATCTGAGTCACGTGCCCCCCCTTTTTTCTGAGTGGGGTGTGACAACATGTTTGCGGACAACTGAAAATATGTCAGTACAGCAACAAGCTCAAGAATGTAGCTGTATAAACACAACTATTCTTTTAACAGAAGTGCACAAAAGGCATCAGTCTATTTAGGAAGAAACAGCAGGAACTTCACCATGTAACAATGAGAGGTGGGTTGGGTTTTTTGGGAGGTTTTTTTTTTTGATAAGCTATTAGAGACATAGAATCATAGAATAATAGGATGGTTAGAGTTGGAAGGGACCTTAAAGACCATCTAGTTCCAACCCCCCTGCCATGGGCAGGGACACCTCCCACTAGACAAGACTGGTCAAAGCCCCATCCAACCTGGCCTTGAATACTTCAAGGGATGGGGTATCCACAACTTCCCCGGGCAGCCTGTTCCAGTGCCTCACCACCCTCATAGTGAAAAATTATTTCCTGATATATAATCTAAATTTCCCCTTTTCCAGTTTGAAGCCATTACCCCTTGTCCTATCACTACACTCCCTCATAAAGAGTCCCTCCTCATCTTTCCTGTAGGCCCCCTTTAGATACTGAAAGGCTGCATAAGGTCTCCCCAGAGCCTTCTCTTCTCCAGGCTGAACAACCCCAACTCTCTCA
Source organism: Rissa tridactyla (assembly GCF_028500815.1). Classification (NCBI taxonomy): domain Eukaryota; kingdom Metazoa; phylum Chordata; class Aves; order Charadriiformes; family Laridae; genus Rissa; species Rissa tridactyla. The sequence goes on along the minus strand of NC_071496.1, from coordinate 29,392,582 downwards.
GCCTGTCTTCACAGGAGAGGTACTCCAGCCCTCTCATCATCTTCAAGGACCTCCTCTGGACCCATTCCAACAGGTCCATGTTTTCTTATGTTGGGGGCCCCAGAGCTGGATGCAGAACTCCAAGTGGGGTCTCACCAGGGTGGAGTAGATGGGCAGAATCACCTCCCTCGACCTGCTGGGCACGCTTCTTCTGATGCAGCCCAAGATGTGGTTGGCTTTCTGGGCTGTGAGCGCACATTTTTGGCTCATGTTGAGCTTCTCATCCACCAACACCCCCAAGTCCTTCTCCTCAGGTCTGCTCTCAAGCCATTCTCTGACCAGCCTGTGTTTGTGCCTGAGATTGCCCCGACCCAGGTACAGGACCTTGCACATGGCCTGGTCGAACTTCATGAAATTGGCATGTGACCACCTCTCAAGCCTGTCCAGGTCCCTCTGGATGGCATCCCTTCCCTCCAGCGTGTCGACAGCGACACACAGCTTGGTGTCATCAGCAAACTTTCTGAGGATGCACTCAATCCCAACATCCATGTGTCGCGGGCGGAGTGATTAACTTCACTTGTAAGAGAGAAGTAGTGAAATGTTTATTAACATAAAACAGTGATTTAACAAAGTTAGTAGTGAATGTGACAATGTTTTACGAGATTCGATGCCAGGGTACACTTGATTATTTACTGCATAGAGGCCAGGGTCAGACAAGCTGTCAGGGAGACCCTCCCGTTGAGTCACGAGGTTCAGAAAGGACCCCCTTGCTTTCTAAACTCCTTCTCAGAGAGGAGTCTAGGTGCGGCTGGATCCAATCCTAGTCCCAGACTTGGTCACCGGTTTATGTCTAAAGGATTATATATGCACAATCAATCCTTTATATCACTCAGCTAAGATTTCAAAGTTTAGCATGCTCTCAGTCACTTACCAAGAATCTGTTGCAGCAAGGAATCTCTCAACCTCGAGGAGTAGAACCTTAAGTGAGCATCCACACTCCAGACAGTGTTTTGACTGTTGCCAGCCATCCCCCAAAGTAACAACTCCCACTGATGGTTATGGCTTGAGCAGGAGCCCGGGGGGAAGGGGGAAAAGGGGAGAGCCACAGTGTTCCCTGTCTCCAAAAACAGTCTTTAAGGAGCAAGTAGTGTAATCTGCTATGTAAGGAGCCAATTTACTAAGGAAGAAAGAATGACCTTATATTATCTGCATTTCCATTAACTATCTTACAGGTCATTGAAAGGGTAGATTAAACTTCCTCCTGCATGCATCATGTCTGTATTCTTCCCGTATACTGTAATGCTTACTACTGCTGTGCGATTCAGAGCAGAGTTGTTCTGGACTCTGACTCTCTGGCTATGGAAGCTGCTTTAAAATCCTGTGCAAAAATCTTGAGAAGTTGAACAGAGTATAACTTACAGTCTGAACTTCCTAGATGCAGTTTAAAGAGAGACAGGAACTCCAAAAAGTAAACATGATAATTTACTTCCTTGCTTTATTATATTAATGAATTAACAGAAATGCATTGCTAATGTCACTTTAACAGTGAAATGTCAGTGGTACATATTATAAATTAAATACTTCTTCAGCTCTGAAAATAAATGACAGTGGTGCCTCTCCCCAGTAAGTAGCCTTGATTGCTTTTTCACAGTGTCATAGGATTGACGTGTTTTCATTGCTGCTATTTGAGACTTCAGAAACCTCCTTTCTGCATTGTTTTGTTTTCAGACTTTTTGCAAGAGAAGATAGCAAGCATGTCATTTAAATAGTTGGACTGCGGGAGGTTCAGGTGGACTCTGTAGATCTACTGTTGGAGGTAACCTCTACATTTGTGATTTTTTTTTGTCTTCTACAGCCTGATTTGTAAGATAAGTCATTTGCAGAGAAGATTGTTATTTGTTGTATAGTACTTATGTATGTTCCTGTTTAAGGTTCTGAAATTGGCAACTCCAGCAGAGCACTGAGGGGCACTATTAAAAGTGCCTTTATTCAGTAAGCTTCTTGGGTCACTGTAACTTGTGTTAGCGACACGCAAACTGTTGATTTACAGCTGTTGCTTCTGCTGCCACTCCTTATGGAAAGATCTTTGCAAAGAAATAGACTGCTGTCACTATTCCAGAAATTAAATAGTGTCCCAGCAATGGACCCTGAAAGCTGGATCTGTATTTTCTCCCAGTGCGATTTCTTTGGCTTCTATGAACTTAAATTTTCTATATAAAAGGTATGTGGACAAAAGATATAAATTTGAAAAATAATAGAACTAGAAATTAGAAAATATTGAGATATTGATCTGAATTAGGATTAAGACACTGCTTAGATAATGATGGGTGATAACATCCATGTAAAATTAGGATGTTTAAATGGTAGCTGACATTCAGCACAAGCAAGGCTTCAGTTTTCCTGGCTAAGCCCTAAAAGGCACTGGCAAATTTTCTGCATTGTCCTGCAGCAAACAAGCTGGTTAAATCTGCTTTCTATTTAGTCTGATTTTGCATAGTTTAATTCCTTTCTCAGTAAGGAATTGTAAATTACAAGTACTTGATAGTGTAATTGACTCATTAAAATTGGCATGGTGTTGCCCACTTATATTCCATTTAATTTTGTTCTTCATCTTCCCATTAACTCCAAGCTTCGGGACGTGTTGGTGATGCTTCTGCAAATTAGAGTGCAAATTTGCTATATGGTTGATTAACACATTCCTCTGTATTATCACATTCCACACACAGAAGAGCTATTAAATGACTTTATTCTCACAGGTATCTCAGCAAAAACTAATTTTATATTGTCCACAGGCCCCTTTGAACACAGAAATGTTACTAGCTTGAATCAGAGCTTCTGAATAGTCTGCAACAGATATATGGGAAGAGTCCTGAACACATCCCTAGTTATTCAATATTAATTGATGCTAGCTTTGGTTCAGAAATTATCTGCATTTAGCACTAATATAATGCTTGGGAGCTGCAGCAGTTGGTTAGGTTGCTGGTTGAGAACTGGCCACTGAAAGGCATGAATAATGCACATCTGTCAACTGAGAACATATTGATTTTTCTAGATAATATTTTAATTTGTTCTTACAACAGAAACAAAATTAATGACTGTTTTATGAATGTCCCGCTGCAGTTGCTGCTAGACTTTCTGCGATAGTCCTGAAAAGTTTGCAAAAGAGAATTATCCAGATTTGTATCTTAAAGGAGCCTTTGCTCTTATGCCTTTCCTCTCTTCCTTGTTTTCTTATTTTATTGTTATACTGAGTATAATTGATCTTTTAACATCGTCTCTTACTCTGGCATAATTTCTTTTAGTTATGGAGATGGAGAAAGGTTTTGGAACTTTGTATTTTGTGTGTAACTTTCTGGATAACAGTACCCATCTATTACATGAGAAAGTGAAATTTTAAAAGAACACAACAAATAGTCAGTTCCATGAATCTCTTAGGTTATGTCTGCAGTCTTACTTTCTTTCATTTCTGCCATACTTTTGTTTTTAATTTTATAGTTTGGATAATTTGCAAATCAGAGTGAAAGTGCAATGCAATGCCTTCTTACCTGCAATATGCTCTCTAAGCTCCATAGTGTCACTGCAAGCAAGTTCATATAGAAAATTTTGAAATAAACATGTGAAGGGAACCAGTCTAACTTAAAATCTGCCTTGCACCAGATTTCAAGGCTGTAACAAACCATTCCTCCTAATGTAACCTTGTTTTAGGAGGACAAGATCTTTCTGAGAGATTATGATTTTATTTAAAATTTGCTTGGATTTTGTCATGCTTATTTTAAAGGTGATTTTGAAGGGGGGAAAAGAACATAGCACGGGAGCTACTGGAGTCAACTCATAATACTCTCAATCTCTTGCTATCATCCAAATCCAAATTAAAGACACAGTCAACAGGACATTTGGAAGGTAAGACTAGAAGCAGGAGCGCTCAGAGCTCAGGAACATACAGGAGGCAAACAAAGAGGAAATGCTGAGTTTGTGAGCAGCTGTGAGTTAAATCAGAAGATAGGTCTGAACCCTTGGACAATTTTCACAGTCCTTTCTCTGTTCCCAGGGAGAGTGCTTAAGTCATGTCTGTGAGAGGTTTGTCAAACTTGTTTGTAAAAATTTCCATTGAAGGAGTTTGGCAATCAAATCAATCCCTTCATCTTCAGTGTTAGAAAGCTTTTCCTGTCTGGCGTTAATATGGCCAAAGGTAGATGTCTGCAATGGACATATCCACATGTGAGCTCGTCACCTTTGAAGTCAGTAGAAAGAAATAGCCATTTCTGGCATCTAATTCATGCCATTCTGCAGTCACCTAAATTAGGTCAGACGGATTTGCCCCTCAAAGCACCTCTGTCCTGTAAATGACTACAAAGGGAGCCTGGGATGACTAGCCCAGGTGGAGATGACTCCATTAGAGTTGTTTGCCTTTGATCAGAGGAATCCTAGTACCTCACCTAAACCTCCCTGATAATTTGAGTGTGTGACTGATGTTATCTGCAGTAGATAAAAAGAGCAGTTTACTTCCTCCTGTAGGAGCCGTTTTACATATATGAAGACTGTAATTATGCCTCTTCTCAGTCATCTTTTCTCTAGACTAAACAACCCCAAGAAATAGGTCTGAGGAAAGAGGTCTAGGTCTCTACATTACTGCTGAGTGTCAAAAAAACATGCTGACACACCCTTCCAGCAACAATGATGCAGTCTTGCTTCCCAGGATCTTCTTTTAAATACAAGGCAAAATGGAAGAGCCACAAATAGTGGAGAGAGGAAAAGGCAGAACAGGCAGGCTTAGAAACAGAAGCATATGTGGTTATGTAGGTGTTCCCCAGGGGTGAGTACTGGGTCCAGCCCTCTTCAATATATTCATCAACGACCTGGATGAAGGGATAGAGGGCACCCTCAGCAAGTTTGCTGATGACACAAAACTGGGAGGGGTGGCTGACACATCAGAAGGCTGTGGAGCCATTCAGTGAGACCCGGACAGGCTGGAGAGTTGGGCAGAGAGGAACCTAATGACATTCAACAAGGGCAAGTGTAGGGTCCTGCACCTAGGGGAGGAATAACCCCATGCACCGGTACAGGTTAGAGGTTGACTTTCTGTAAAGCAGCTCTGCAGAGAGGAACCTGGGAGTCCTGGTGGACAACAGGATGACCATGAGGCAGCAATGTGCCCTTGTGGCCAAAGAGGCCAATGGTCTCCTGGGGTGCATCAAGAAGAGCATGGCCAGCAGGTGGAGGGAGGTCATCCTCCCCCTCTACTCTGCCCTGGTGAGGCTGCATCTGGAGTACTGTGTCCAGTTCTGGGCTCCCCAGTTCAAGAAGGACAGGGAACTGCTGGAGAGAGTCCAGCAGAGGGCTACAAAGATGATCAAGGGACTGGAACACCTCTCTTATGAGGAAAGGCTGAGAGACCTGGGCCTGTTTAGCCTGGAGAAGAGAAGACTGAGGGGGGACGTCATCAATGCTTATAAATATCTAAAGGGCAGGTGTCAAGAGGATGGGGCCAGGCTCTTTTCAGTGGTGCCCAGTGACAGGACAAGAGGCAATGGGCACAAACTGGAACACAGGAAATTCTATCTGAACATAAGGAAAAAACTTCTTTACTTTGAGGGTGACAGAGCACTGGAACAGGCTTCCCAGAGAGATGGTGGAGTCTCCTTCTCTGGAGATATTCAAAACCTGCCTGGACGCATTCCTGTGCAAGCTGCTCTAGGTGACCCTGCTTTGACAGGGGGTTGGACTAGATGATCTCCAAAGGTCCCTTCCAACCCCTGCTATTCTGTGATTCTGTGTGGCATGTGTGCTACTTTTCTTTGTTACTGAAAGTAAGGTGGAGCTGGAGTGGGGAAAGGATCCCAAAATATGCCTATAAGAGAAGTCAGGGCTGTTCCAGACTTTTATTCTGTAAATTCCTTGGGTTCTTTAGAGAAGAAATCACTGTTATTTAAGTGGGATTCTGTAGCAGCACAAGGAAGTAATGAAGAATGACCAAAAACATTGCATAGTCACTAGGATCATAGAATCATTTAGTTTGGAAAAGAACCTTAAGTTCATCGAGTCCAACTATTAGCCTAACACTGCCAAAACCACCACTAAACCATGTCCCCAAGCACCACATCTACCTGTCTTTTAAATACCTCCAGGGATGATGATTCAACCACTACCCTAGGCAGCCTGTTCCAATGTTTGACAACCCTTTTGATGAAGAAATTTTTCCTAATATCCAATCTAAACCTTCCCATGCACAGCTTGAGGCTGTTTCTTCTTGTCCTATCACTTGTTACTTGGGAGAAGAGTCCGACCCCCACCTCACTACAACCTCGTTTCCGGTAGTTGTAGAGAGCAATAAGGTCTCCCCTCAGCCTCCTTTTCTCCAGGCTAAACAACCCCAGTTCCCTCAGCTGCTCCTCATAAGACTTGTTCTCCAGACCCCTCACCAGCTTCATTGCCCTTCTTTGAATGTGCTCCAGCACTTCAATATTTTTCTTGTAGTGAGAGGCCCAAAACTGAACACAGCATTCAAGGTGCCACCTCACCAGCATTGAGTACAAAGGGATGATAACTTTCCTTTTCTTCACTAAAATGAAAGACAGCCCCTGTCAATATATCTGTAATAACCTGTCAGTGCACCATGGTGGCAGCCGGGGCAGCCCCCAGCCCAGGGCACCAGACACTTCCTTGGGGACAGGCGGAGGCCAGACTGGTATGTTAGCCTGTGCGTGGGGGTCAGGATGAGGCCCGATGAGGCCCAATGAGGTGAACCAGGGTCAGACGCAGCCTTGGGATGGCTGAACAGGGCCATTGGGATGGGGATGAGCCAAGGCCAGGCTGAGATATCAGCCTGTGGGTGGGGGTCAGGATCAGGCCTGGTGAGAGGAACCAAGGTCAGGCACACCCCAGGGATGGCTGGGCAGGGCCATGGTGACAAGAATAGGTGAAGGACAGGCTGGGATGTCAGCCTGCAGATTGGGCCAGGCAGGGCAGGGCTGTGGCAGAACTGGAGACTGGCACTCCCGTGCCATATGGCCTCAGAGCTGAAATGGGGCTCCTGGGTCCATGGGCAGGGATGGGGAGGGGGTGAAAGGGAGGCTGGAGAGGGCCACCAAAGCCCATTAGTGTCCTCAGGGCCCTGATGCTAATGACCATTGCTGGGATTGTAACCAGCATTCTCCCAGAGGTTGTCAGGCTGCAGCCTTCGCAGCTGCATCAGCTAAGTTATTCCCCTTACTAATTTTTGTGGTGTCCTTGGTATAGGCTGGGCAGTGTATGATAGCAATTTCTGTAGGTAGATGGATTGATTCTAGCAAGTCCTAAATTTCTTCTCTATTAGATACCTTTTTTCCTGATGATGTGATAAATCCTTGTTCTTGCCATAACATCCCAGTTGCATGACATACCCAGAAGGCATATTGACAATCTGTATAAATATCAATTTGTTTACCTTTTCCCAGACATGCTGTGTGTGCGTTAAAGCTACCAGCCCTACTCCTTGTGTGCTCGTTGCTGGGAGGAGTTGGGAGAGACTGGAACTTCAAAATAATTGTCTCAAAGCTTGCTTGAGCTTCTGCAAATCAACGGTCTGATAAGAAGCTAGCTTGTATCTATTTAGCACCTTCTGCTTATCATTCACCACCCAAGATTGCCATCAGCTGAAAAGGGTGTGTTGCTGCCAGGTGAAAAGGGTGTAGGCCATTGGTTATCAGAGTGTCCAGACCCTGCCTATCCTGGGGCTTGCCTGGACTTGTCCTGCTACCCTAAACTTGCTGTAGCATGAGGACTGCGCTGAGCCAAGTGCTGCCTAAGCAGTAGGGGGCAGGAAGACCTCATATGATGACTGTGTGAAACAGCAATTAGCTGGGCAAAGGCCACTGTCACGCTGATTGGTCAAACTCTGGACTGACCTGGAGTATAACTGGTGTGGTTGACCCACCACAATTTGGGAACCGGAATCTCCACCACCTTTATGACCCTCTAGCTCTAGAGGGAAGGGGGGCCCAGGATGGCTGGTCAGTATTCAAGGATCACCTTCTCCGTGTCCAGGAGCAAAGTATACCGACAAAGAGGAAGGCAGGAAAGAATGCTAGGAGACCTGCCTGGATGAACAAGGAGCTCCTGGACACACTGTCACACAAAAAGAAACTTTATAAGGAGTGGAAGAAAGGACAGCTGGAATGGGGGGCGTATAAGGAAGCTGTCTGAGCAGCAAGAGACCTGGTGAGAAAAGCTAAAGCTCAGTTAGAATTAAATTTAGCCAAGGAGATCAAGGGAAACAGCAAAAACTTCTATAGGTATATTAATGGTAAGAAGACAACTAGGGAGGGTGCAGGCCCCCTCAGAAAGGAAATGGGGGAGCTGGTGACAAGTGATATGGAGAAGGCTGAGGTTCTCAATGACTTCTTTTCCTCAGTCTTCACTGGCAAGGGCTCCAGCCACATTCCCGGAGTCACAGAAGATAATGGCAGGGGTTGGAAAGAACTGCCCATTGTAAGTGAAGATCAGGTTCATGACCATCTGATGAACCTGAAAGCGCACAAGTCCATGGGACCTGATGGGATACACCCACGGGTACTGAGGGAACTGGCAGATGAGGTTGCTGAACAGTGCACTCTCTATTATATTTCAAAAGTCATGGCAGTCTGGTGAAGTCCCCACTGACTGGAAAAGGGGAAACATAATCCCCATTTTCAAAAAGGGAAAGAAGGAGGAACCAGGGAACTATAGGCCAGTCAGTCTCACCTCCGTGCCTGGTAAGATTATGGAGCAGATCCTCCTGGAGGTGCTGCTGAGGCAGAAGAATAACGAAGAGGTGATTGGGTACAATCAGCACGGCTTCACCAAGGGCAAATCGTGCCTGACAAACCTGGTGGCCTTCTATGAGAAGGTCACAACATCAATAGACAAGGGGAGAGCAACTGACGTCATTTACCTGGACCTGAGCAAAGCCTTTTGACACTGTCCCGCATGACATCCTGGTCTCCAAGCTGATAAAATATGGGTTTGATGGATGGACAATTCAGTGGATAAAGAACTGGCTTGACAGCTGCACCCAAAGAGTAGCTGTCAATGGGTCCATGTCCGAGTGGAGTCCCTCAAGGATCAGTACTGGGACGGGTCTTATTTAACATCTTTGTCAGCGACATGGACAGTGGCATAGAGTGCACCCTCAGCAAGTTTGCTGATGACACCAAGCTGTGTGGGGCAGCTGACATGCTGGAGGGAAGGGATGCCATCCAGAGGAACCTGGACAGGCTGGAGAGGTGGGCCCATGCCAACCTCATGAAGTTCAACAAGACCAAGTGCAAGGTCCTCCATCTGGGTCGGGGCAATCCCAAGCACCGATATAGGCTGGGCAGTGACTGGCTTGAGAGCAGCCCTGAAGAAAAGGACTTGGGGGCGCTGGTGGACGAGAGGCTCAACATGAGCCGTCAGTGTGCACTAGCAGCCCAGAAAGCCAATCTTATCCTGGGCTGCATCAGGAGAAGCGTGGCCAGCAGGTCGAGGGAGGTGATTCTCCCCCTCTACTCCGCTCTGGTGAGACCCCACCTGGAGTACTGTGTCCAATTCTGGAGCCCCTACTACAAGAGAGATATGGACGTGCTGGAACGTGTCCAGAGAAGGGCCACGAGGATGATCAGAGGGCTGGAGCACCTCTCCTATGAGGACAGGCTGAGAGAGTTGGGGTTGTTCAGTCTGGGGAAAAGGCGGCTCCGAGGAGACCTTATAGTGGCCTATCAGTATCTTAAGGGGGCCTACAAGAAAGCTGGGGAGGGACTTTTTAGGATGTCGGGTAATGGTAGGACTAGAGGGACTGGATTAAAACTAGAGATGGGTCGATTCAGACTGGATGTTAGGAAGAAGTTCTTCACCATGAGGGTGGTGAGACACTGGAACGGGTTGCCCAGAGAGGTGGTGGAAGCCCCATCCCTGGAAGTTTTTAAGGCCAGGCTGGATGGGGCTCTGAGCAACCTGATCTAGTGGGAGGTGTCCCTGCCCATGGCAGGGGGGTTGGAACTAGATGATCTTTAAGGTCCCTTCCAACCCTAACAATTCTATGATTCTATGACTTGAGAACCACGGATCAACAGGATGCTGCTGAAATCACAGAGGACTGTTGAGATGTTGTTGGGCCTGTGGTGGTGACTATACTGTTGCTGTGCTCTGTAATACTGCTTCTCCTTTCTGCCTTTACTCTATCGCTCATCTCAGTGGCTATTGCTGGGGAATAACAATAAACCTGCAGTGAGCAGCATCTGACCTTGTTTGTGTCTTAATCTCATGCTTGGAAATCATTGTGAATCTCTCCTGGGCCCAATGTAGTTGGACCGGGATGTAACAGTGGTTCAGCTTCTATTACCTGCCCTTCACTGACCACAGCATATCCAGTCTGACATTGTCCATGCAGGTAGTAAGATGAGCCATCTATGAACAAAGTTAGGTTGGGATTCTGCAAAGGAACATCAGTTAAATCTGCTCACGGTGTACTTGAAACATTAATCACCTGCTCACACTGGTGATGTTTTTCCCTGTCATCAGGCAAGGGTATTAGGATTACTGGATTCAAAGTATTACATCTTTTCAAATTTACATTATCTGCCATTAGAAGGAACAATTCATATCTGTGTGCTCATTGTGGTGGTAGAGCTTGGGTTGCATACTGTTTTAACAGTATTTCTGCTTTGTGTGGGATGTGAACTATTACAGGGTGTCCCAGTATGAGGGGGCGACTTCTTTCTAATATTATGGCTGCTGCTGCCACTGATTTAATGCAGGCTGATGCTCCTGCTGCAACTGGATCTACTTGCACATAGTATGCAACTGGTCTCTGGTGGGGTCCTAATTTCTGCGTTATCACTCCACTGGCTATTCCTTTTCGTTCATGCACATATAAATCAAAGGGCTTTGCATAATCCGGGAGCCCAAAAGCAGGAGCTGATGCCAAAGCTCCTTTTATCGCTTTAAGGGTTTGTTCTCTTTCTGGGCCCCACGCAATAGGCTCTCCCTCCTCCTTTCTTGTTGCTTCTGTCAGAGGCCTTGTTAATTCTCCTATTCCAGGAATCCATGGCCGACAAAATCCCACAGCTCCAAGGAACCCTCGCAACTGTTTCTTCATGGTCAGACGCAGAAGCTTTACTATTGCCTCTATCCTTTCTGGATCTATTACTCGCCCCCCCTTCCCTTAGGATGAACTCTGAATATTTGACTTCCTTCTGACACAGATGAAGTTTGGACGGAGATACACGATGACCTTTCTCTGCTAAGACAATACATAGATGTATAGTATCTTTTATACAAGCGTCTTTGTCTTTACTTGCTATTAGCAAATCATCTACATATTGCACAAGAACTGATTCACACGGTAGTTCTACATCTTTCAAATTATTTCTCAGTATTCGACAAAAAACTGTAGGAGATCCTGAAAATCTTGCAGGAGGCGTGTCCAGGTTAATTGTTGTCCTTTCCACGTAAAGGCAAATAAAAGCTGGCTGTCTTCATCTAAAGGAATACTAAAGAAGGCACCGGTTAAATCAGTCACAGTAAAATATTTTGCCCCATGTGGTATTTGCAAAAGTATAGTAGAGGGATTGGGCACAACTGGATGAGTCATCACTACATGCTGATTAATTATCTGCAGATCTTGTACAAAATGATATTCCAGGTCCCCATCCTCATTAATCAATTCTTTTTTTACTGGGAGTATAGGAGTATTACATGGTGACACACATACTTTTAAAATTCCTTGGGCTAAATACCAGTCTATTTGCTTTTGAATGCTTTTTTCAGCCTCTTGGGGAAATAGGATACTGTTTCACAGCCGGAGGAGGGCTTCCTCCCTTTGTTTTTATGCTCAGAGGTTGATCCGAAACTAGCAATCCTACATCTGTGCTAGTTTTACTCCACAGCTTTGTTGGTACAGATTTCAATTTTTCCACTATTTTTAGCTCATTATTTGGGCTCTCAGTGACCACAGCCACTCTTATGACGATTAAATCTATTCCTTCAGGAGACAAGTGTAATTCTACATCCAGAGCCTGCAAAAGATCTCTCCCTAACAGACACGCTGAGGAGTCCTCCACTAATACAAATTGCCCCCATATACTCTTGTTACCTATAGTTGCATTAATAGGGGTTTACTTAAATTCTACTCTTTCTATCCTGTGACTCCATGTATTAAAGTTTTATCTGTGGTCCTAGATCCTCTCAGGGTAAAATTCAAAAGGGATAATGTGGCTCCTGTGTCTACCAAGAATTCAGCTTCACAACCTTGAACTTTACCTACAATATGTCCTCGCTGGTCTAATTGGATAACCCACATATTGAAAATTTCTAATTTTTCTAGCCCCCTCCCCTCCAGAACTAAACTACTTTAATGAAAATAATAATAAATAATGAAATAATAATAAAATAAAATTTTAAAAAAAGTATACAATATATACAAAACCATATCCAGCTCCACACAGGAGTCCACACAGCAGCCTTCCACTTTCCATGCTTTCCCACAATCCGGCAGGACCCATCAGTGAACAGGGCATATTTCTTCTCATTTTCTGGCAGTTTATTATATGGTGGGGCCTCTTCTGCACACGTCACCTCCTCCTCTGGTGACATTCCAAAATCCTTGCCTTCTGGCCAGTCCATGATCACTTCCAGAATTCCTGGGCGACTGGGGTTTCCCATTCGAGTTCGCTGTGTGATCAGTGCAATCCACTTACTCCATGTAGCATCAGTTGCATGATGTGTGGTGGGGACCCTTTCTTTGAACATTCAGCCCAGCACCAGCAGTCGAGGTGCTAAGAGGAGCTGTGCTTCTGTACCAACCACTTCCGAAGCAGCTCGAACCCCTTCATATGCTGCCAACATCTCTTTTTCTGTTGGAGTGTAGCGGGCTTCGGATCCTCTGCATCCCCGACTCCAAAACCCTAGGGGTCGACCTCGGGTCTCCCCTGGTGCTTTCTGCCAGAGGCTCCAGGTAGGGCCGTTCTCCCCGGCTGCAGTGTAGAGCACATTTTTAACATCTGGTCCTGCCCGGACTGGCCCCAGGGCCACTGCATGGACTATTTCCTGTTTGATTTGTTCAAAAGCTTGTCGTTGCTCAGGACCCCATTTAAAATCATTCTTCTTCCGGGTTACTTGATACAGAGGGCTTACAAGTAGACTGTAATCTGGGATATGCACCCTCCAAAAACCCACAATGCCTAAGAAAGCTTGTGTCTCCTTTTTACTGGTTGGTGGAGACATAGCTGCTATTTTGTTGATCACATCCATTGGGATCTGACAGCGTCCATCTTGCCATTTTATTCCTAAAAACTGGATCTCCTGCGCAGGTCCCTTGACCTTACTTCATTTTATGGCAAAACCATCTTTCAGAAGGATTTGGACTATTTTACTCCCTTTCTCAAAAACTTCTTCTGCTGTGTTTCCCCATACGATGATGTCATCAATGTACTGCAGATGTTCTGGAGCTTCACCCTGTTCCAGTGCAGTCTGGATCAGTCCATGGCAAATGGTGGGGCTGTGTTTCCACCCCTGGGGCAGTCCATTCCAGGTGTATTGGACGCCCATCCAAGTGAAAGCAAACTGTGGCCTGCACTCTGCTGCCAAAGGGATTGAGAAGAATGCATTCGCTATATCGATCGTGGCATACCACTTAGCTGCCTTGGACTCCAGTTCGTACTGCAGTTCTAGCATGTCCGGCACAGCAGCACTCAGCGGTGGCGTGACTTCATTCAGGCCACGATAGTCTACAGTTAGCCTCCACTCTCCATTAGATTTTTGCAATGGCCATATTGGGCTGTGAAAGGGTGAGTGAGTCTTGCTGATCACTCCTTGGGTTTCTCGCTGATGAATCGTGTTCTGGATGGGAATCAGGGAGTCTCAGTTGGTGCAATACTGTCACCGATGCACTGTGGCAGTAGCAATTGGCACCTGCTGTTCTTTAACCTTCAGCAGTCCCACCACAGAAGGGTCCTCTGAGAGACCAGGCAAGGTAGACAACTGTTTAACTTCCTCCGTCTCCAAGGCAGCTATGCCAAAGGCCCACCGGTACCCTTTTGGGTCCTTAAAATACCCTCTCCTGAGGTAATCTTGTGGAATAATTTCTAAATTGGCCAAGAATACAAAAGAACAGCATTGTTCACACATTAAGGAAAAGTATAAAATCAAGAGGTAGAAAACAGCTGGAGCTGGCATGCAAAGAATGCAACATCTGCGATTCCCTGTACAAGGTTGCTTGCGAAGCTACACGAGGGATGGAACGAAATGTTATCATTCCGTGGCCTTGCCTTGTGACGAATAGCAGATTTGGAACGAGATGGTACTATGGAACTGATAAGCTGCCTACACACTACCCGAGCCAACATTTCATCAAATGTTGATGAAATGCTGTCCTTTGTGCGAACTTTGCTCATCATAATGTTCCAAAACACACCTCCATCCCAGAGGCTACCCGCCCCCAAGGTGCGACCACTCCTCCTTGAGTACACCAATCATAATAAAAGTATTTATGGCTAAAGTCACTCAAACTCCACCTTGAAGATAAAAAATAGTATAAAAATAGTCCAAGAGAGGGGGGATATCAGGGAAGACACCAACGTGCACAAGTCAAGGAGAACTCCATCACTGACTTCCGGGACCAGTTGACGGGCTGAGCCTTTCTTCCCCCCGCCACAGGGACACCTTTGGGTAAGACTTCGATTATACCAAGTGTTTCCTTGGGGAAATTTCTCTAGAGACTCTCTTTTCTACATTTAGAGCCAGGCTGTATCGTTTATAACTTTGTCGCATGTTTTGTATACTTAACAATACCTTTATTTGCACGTGCTTTGCAGACAGTGTATTTATCACCGGCAATCCTAAGAACCTGTATATCTGTTGTTTAAATAAACTGCACTGTTTAAGTAGCTAGTCATTTTGGTTTCTCACTGAATGCGACCAAAGACTCGAGAGTGGCCGTGCTAGTTCATGAGCATGACTAGACTGAAGGTGCAGTCCACTATTAGTGTATCCAAATCGTAATAGTTTCATACATATTAAACGCGATTGGACTGATAGTGCTGAATTGGGCATCACTCAGAATTTAAACCTAGCCGCACCTAGCCTCCCACCTCGGTGAGGAGTGTTAGAACACAAGGGGGTTTACTTTCTGCCAAAACCGCTTGGCCCCTTTCACGCAACAAATCTATACCAAGGATGCATGGAACCTCTGGGCCAGTCACAATGGGATGCTTTTGCCACTCATTCCCAGTTAGGCTCACTTCCGCCTCCAGTACAGTCAACTCTTGGGATCCCCCTGTCACCCCAGAAATACAAATGGGTTCTGCCCCTCTATAGCTTGATGGTATTAAAGTACACTGTGCACCCGTGTCCACTAGAGCCTTATACTCCTGTGGGTCTGATGTGCCAGACCATTGAATCCACACTGTCCAATAAACCCGCTTGTCCCTTTCCCCTACCTGTCTGCAGGCAGGGCCCCTCTAATCCTGGTCATAGCATCCGTTAGTCACTTCTTGCATAAATGACATGGAAGTTCCTTCAGGAGGATCAGAAGCAAGATCAGGCCTTCTGCTCTGTCTGGGGAAATGCCCGCTGGAAACTGGGGCGGCACTTTTCCTGGAGGGATCCCCTTTTGTGGTTGTCCTTCCTTGCAACTCCTGTACCCGTGTCCGCAGGATCCAAGTAGGTTGTCCATCCCACTTCCTCATGTCCTCCCCGTGGTCATGCAGGTAGAACCACAGGGTGTCTCGTGGTTGTCGTGGTTTTGGCCGGATTGGCCAATCAGAATGACAGATGGCCCTTCCCCCCCCATCTCTCCTCAGAGAGGAGAGGAAGAGATAAGGAGATTTATGAGTTTAGAAAAAGAACTAAACTACTTTAATGAAAATAATAATAAATAAGAAAATAGTAAATAATAATAGAATAATAAAAATTAAAGGAAAGAAGCATACAGTATATACAAAACCGTATCCAGCTCCCAGGATGACGATCGCGTCACCAGCAGACACAGGGAAAGTCCCAGACTGGAGTCAGTGACAGACAGGAGCTGAATTCTGGAACTAGAATCAGGAATGCTCAGATCAGGATCAAAGGCAGACAAACAGACAGGGTCCTCCTCAGACATCGGCCATTGAAGAAAAAATGAGCCAGAGCCCCCTTTGCCCCTTTGATCCCTCAGCTTTTATACTGAGGGTGATGCAGATGGGATGGAATACCCTGTTGGTCAGTTTTGGGTCACCTGTCCCATCTGCTCCTCCCTGCAGGTGGGACCCCTCTACGCTTCTCCGCTTCCGACCCTCTAACGGGGCAAAACAGCGAAGTGAGCTGACCTTGGTTGTTATAGCAATAAGTCTAAGCAAGAGCCTCTGTGCATACCATTCCTTGGTATAATCAGGTCTTATCACTCTGAGAGTGAACAGTGTCTGAACAATATGCTGTTAATTTCAGACTTTGGTCAGTTAGAAGAGGCTCAGCTATAAAGTAAAACTACAAATCAGAAAATTGGTTCTGTTTTACCTCAAACCAGGACATTCCACCCCTTATTCCATACCATTTGCGTCATGCTCAGATTACTGTCACTTCTTTTCCATCAAATATATACATATATATAGATACATAGATCTCTCACTTATGATTTTATCTTTATACACCAAAGTTCATTAAGTTCATTTAGTTCAGAATTGCAGGTTTTCATCTATCATAGCAGACTCTCAGGGCAGAAAAGATGATGTAAAGTTCATTGTGGTCCATGTCCACAGGTAGTATGTCCATCCTGAAGAATTTTGCTGGACACCACTTCAGGAAGCTATCTCAGGTCTCATCACCACTATGTTGTCCTGAAAAACACTTATAGAACACTGTTAGTATCATATAACAATTAACATCATGCAGCTCACAATTAAGTATTCTCACCAAGGGTCAAATTTCCTTGAGGTACACACTGAATTTCTCCATTCTCCATCATCACCCACCAAGTACATCCAGGCCCTTGAGCAAAAACAGTCCCACAAATGGGTTTGCCTTTGCCTGAAGTAGGAGAAACCCAAACAGTTTTCCCTAACATATTCCTTTCATGCACCACAGGGACTTTATCCCCTTCTATATTATGTAAAAGGTCTGATTGAGCAGGACCAGCTCGATCGATGGATCCCCTGGTGTTAACTAACCAGGTAGCTTGTGCTAAAGGCTTGTCCCAGTTTTCAGAGGTTCCACCCCCCATTGCTTTCAGGGTGGTTTTTAATAGTCCATTGTATTGCTCAATTTTCCCAGAAGCCAGTGCATGATAGGGGATGTGATATATCCACTCAATACCATGTTCTTTTGCCCAAATACTTATAAGATTATTTTTGAAATGAGTCCCACTGTCTGACTCAATTCTTTCTGGAGTATCATGTTGCCACAAGACTTGCCTTTCAAGGCCCAGGATGGTATTCCGGGCAGTGGCATGGGGTACGACATAGGTTTCCAACCATCCGGTGCTTGCTTCCACCATTGTAAGCACATAGCGCTTACCCTGGTGTGTTTGAGGGAGTGTGATGTAGTCGATTTGCCAAGCCTCCCCATACTTATATTTCAGCCATCGTCCCCCATACCACAAAGGTTTTAACCTTTTAGCTTGTTTGATTTCGGCGCATGTTTCACAGTCATGGATAACCTGCGCAATAGCATCCATGGTTAAATCCACCCCTTGGTCACGAGCCCATTTGTATGTTGCATCCCTTCCTTGGTGACCTGAAGTGTCATGGGCCCACAGAGCTAAAAAACAGTTCACCTTTATGTTCCCAGTCCAAATCTGCCTGGAAAATCTTAGCAGCCTGGTCCGCTTCCTGATTGTTTTTATGTTCCTCAGTGGCTTGACTCATGGGTACGTGGGCATCTACATGACATACCTTTACGACTAGTTTCCCTAGCCGCTCAGCAATGTCTTGCCACAATTCAGCAGCCCAGATGGGTTTACCTTTGTGCTGCCAGTTGCTCTGCTTCCACTGCTTTAGCCATCCCCACAGAGCATTTGCCGCCATCCATGAGTCAGTATAGAGATAGAGTATTGGCCACTTTTCTCATTCAGCAATGTTGAAGGCCAGCTGGATGGCTTTTACCTCTGCAAATTGACTCGATTCATCTTCTCCTTCAGTTGCCTCTGGAACTCATCGTGTAGGACTCCATACAGCAGCTTTCCACTTTCTGTGTTTCCCTACAATATGACAAGATCCATCAGTGAACAGAACATACTGTTTCTCATTATCTGAGAGGTCATTATATGGTGGGGCTTCCTCAGCACGAGTCACCACCTCCTCTGGTGGCATTGAGAAGTCTTTGCCTTCAGGCCAGGTTGTGATCACTTCTACTATCCCTGGACGATTTGGGTTTCCTATTTGAGCTCGCTGAGTGATTAAGGCAACCCACTTAGTCCAGGTAGCATTGGTGGCATGATGAGTAGAAGGAACTTTACCCTTGAACATCCAGCCCAGCACTGGTAATCGGGGTGCCAGGAGGAGCTGTGCTTCGGTACCAATTACCTCTGAAGCAGCTCTAACTCCTTCATATGCTGCCAAGATTTCTTTCTCAGTTGGAGTATAGTTGGCTTCAGATCCTCTGTATCCTCGACTTCAAAACCCTAGAGGTTGACCTCGAGTCTCCCCTGGTGCTTTCTGCCAGAGGCTCCAGGTAGGGCCATTGTCTCTGGCTGCAGTGTAGAGCACATTTTTAATGTCCTGTCCTGTTTGGACTGGTCCAAGGGCTACTGCATGCACAATCTCTTCTTTAATTTGCTCAAAGGCCTGTCGTTGCTCAGGACCACACGTAAACTCATTTTTCTTTCGAGTCACTTCATAGAGAGGTCTCACAATCTGACTATAACCTGGAATATGCAGTCTCCAGAAACCCACAACACCTAAAAAAGGCTTGTGTTTCCTTTTTGTTAGTAGGTGGGGACATAGCTGTTATTTTGTTCATCACATCCATTGGGATCTGGCGACGCCCATCTTGCCACTTAATTCCCAAGAACTGGATGTCTCGTGCAGGTCCCTTGACCTTTACTCTTTTTACAGCAAAACCTGCTTTCAGAAGGATCTTGATTATTTTCTTACCTTTCTTGAAAACTTCTTCTGCTGTATTACCCCACCCAATGATGTCATCAATGTATTGCAGGTGTTCTGGAGCTCCACCCTTCTCCAGTGCAGTCTGGATCACCCCATGGCAAATAGTAGGGCTGTGTTTCCACCCCTGGGGCAGTCGATGCCAGGTGTACTGGACGCCCCTCCAAGTGAAAGCAAACTGTGGCCTGCACTCTGCTGCTAAAGGAATAGAGAAGAATGCATTAGCAATGTCAATTGTAGCATACCACTCGGCTTCCTTTGACTCCAGTTCATACTGCAGTTGTAGCATGTCTGGCACAGCAGCACTCAGTGGTGGTGTGACTTCATTCAGGCCATGATAGCCTACTGTTAGCCTCCAGTCTCCATCAGACTTTCGCACTGGCCATATTGGGCTGTGAAAGGGTGAGTGAGTCTTGCTGATCACTCCTTGGGTCTCCAGCCAACGAATCAGGTTCTGGATGGGAATCAGGGAGTCTCGGTTAGAGTGATACTGTCATTGATGCACCATGGCAGTAGCAATTGGCACCTGCTGTTCTTTAACCCTCAGCAGTCCCACAATGAAAGGGTCATCTGAAAGGCCAGGTAAGGTAGACAGCTGTGTAATGCCATCAGTCTCTACAGCTGCTATACCAAAAGCCCATCAATACCCTTTTGGGTCTTTGAAATACCCTCTTTTGAGGAAGTCTATGCCAAGGATGCACAGAGCATCTGGACCAGTGATAATGGGATGCTTCTCCCATTTATTCCCAGTTAGGCTCACTTCAGCCTCCAGTACAGTCAGTTCTTGAGACCCACCTGTCACTCCAGAAACACTGACAGATTCTGTCCCTTTATGATTCGATGGCAATAGGGTACACTGTGCACCAGTGTCCACCAGGGCTGTATATTTTTGTGGCTCTAATGTGCCAGGCCATCAAATCCACACAGTCCAATAAACTCTGTTCTCCCTCTCCTCCTCCTGGCTGGAGGCAGGGCACCTCTAATGTCTGTAATTAGCAGATGAGTTTCTACCTGGACTGGAGAACCGCCCCCTGCGGACTGGAGCAGCAGTCCTCCTGGAATAATTTGTTCTTCTATCTGCGTTACCTTGCAACTCACTTACTCATGCCTGTAGGGCTGAGGTAGGTTTTTTATCCCACTTACTCGTGTCCTTTCCATAGTCACAGAGGCAAAACCACAGGATATTTCGTAGTATGTTCTGTTTCCTCTGAGTCGGTCTCATAGGAGGGGGTCTTCTCCTAATGGCTGCAACATGGGTCCGTGCAGGAGAAGAATAAGATCTCTCCTCCATCCTAGATAGTTTATCAAACAGTTTATCAAACAGTTTCTCATTTTTCTCAATCATTTTCTCAGTTTTATCAGCCAACTTTTCCACAGCTGCTACAGTGAGGGGATGTTATAGATTGTGGCCCAATAATTGACAGGAACCAGTCCAATTAATCAAATTAGTTTATTAAGCAAGCGGCAGCAAGCAAAACAGCGCTGGGCGGCCGGGGAGTCTTTGCTCCGCCAACGGCGCACACCCGCTTCCCGAAAGTAGCTGATTATATACTCTTCTGGTTCCCGTATATGTGTCAATCCTGGTATATTCTGTGTCTGAGCGACGTGTTGCTAGGGGGTCGGTCTTGTCCCGCCTCCTGGTGGTCGTGAGGCTGAAGGCTCCTCATCTTTATCAGTGTCCTTGGGGAGACTCTTTTCAGCTTATCACACAACTTAGCTCTTCCCTTTGAAGTGTTAAAGCACACCAGATGCCTGTGATTTAGGCCTTGAGGTATCAAAGTGCACCAGATAGCACACTGGATGCCTGCGATTTAAGTATGTGAAGAGTCGAAACAGTGTAAGTTTTCACCAGCCTTTAAGAAAGCCTGATTTGATTAACAAACATGATTCTATTTATTACAATCCCCCCTTTTTTTTTTTTTTTTTATTTACCATTTTGTTCATCAAATCTTTGGAGTTCAGCGTGACTTAAAGCTAATGTTTCTTCTATTGCTGGTTCCTGATCTAATGACTCGTATTTAGCCCTGAGAAGCATTAAATGGGCAGCTTCCAGTCTGCCCTTTACAACTTCAATTACTCTGTTCAATATACAAGGGCCAAATGTTAATCCCAAAATTAATAGTAGCATAGGTCCCGCGATGGTAGACAATAGCGTAGTCATCCATGGGGAATAATTGAACCAGGATTCATACCAACTTTGCTGTGCTTCTCTTTCTTTCTTTCTTTTTTCTAATCCTTCTCGTAGTTTTGTCATGGTGTCTCTAACTACTCCAGTGTGATCTGCATATACGCAGCATTCCTCATCCAGAGCAACACACAACCCCCCTTGCTGTGCAAACAATAAGAAACCTACAAGATTTAGTAAAATTAAAATTAGAGTGTGGCGAGAAGGGTGGAAACCCGGCCGGGTAATAAGTTTAGTTTGAAGACTCACTCCAGTTACCCAGTCCTTTTCAGTGCTATCACTCCTCCCGGGGCATTTCGTGCGATTCCCTTGGTTAACACTGAGGCAGTCCTCCCAGTGGCTTTGTACAGTCCCACTCTTTGGGTTCTGTTCTCCACAGCTTTGTACTCCTCTGCCTCGCTCGTCAACTCGGTTGCTTCAAGCCACGAGGGGTATCATCTTCTCGGCAGCAGGGGTAGTCTTCAGGAGAATAAATGCAATTTTTAGTCGCTTGCTTCTGTGCATTTCAGGTGAATCGCACTGAACCCCTTTAAGTGTCTTGCGACAACACACTTTAATAATGTCAATTACAAATGGAGCAGGCTCGCGAGGGTGATAGCAATAGTACTCGGGTTTAATACCCCGTGCAAATATCTCCCGCCATTCACTAGATTGCTCCTGGATTTCACCATTAAATATTTTTATGTTTAGAGCCAATTTGGTGAGCTCACGCTCTTTGTCCCCACAAGGTTGGCAAACCCCTCGAGGGGGTATCCCGTAACGGCAATGGGTCCCCCTCCGTTCTCGACACCCTTTACAAATAAAACAAATAAAAAGGATAACAGTTACAGCTCAGAATGTCACACTTGATTCTTATGTCCCCTGTATCACCGTAACCGTACTCCACTGATATGCTGTAGTTGCTCACTTGTACCACAGTTATATGTGTGTCCATTTACAACCTCCTGAAGGCAATCTTCAGATCTCCAGGCGGGCTTGTCACTTCCCAAGAATAGTCTTTTAATGGTCCTTTTACGCGGCTCGCATGAGTCCAGCCTCTCTCTGCTGTCCGGATGGCTGTTTCTGTGGTGAGTAAAACGAGATAGGACCCTTCCCAACAGGGGGTTAATGGGGACTCTTTCCATGATTTGATTAGCACTTTGTCTCCTGGCTTTATGTTATGCATGGCTACATCCAAGGGGGGTCTCTGTACTACTAAGCCCTTATTCCGCAGCTTTACTCTCCTAGCCATGAGTTGAATTATATAAGGTCTAATTTGTGAATTTTCAAGTTGGGGGTGGTCCTGCGGAATTTCTAAATCCTATGGCATCCCATATAACATTTCAAAGGGGGAAATTCCTACATCAGTTCGGGGCTGTGTTCTTGTATTCAATAGTGCTAAGGGGAGGCACTTTACCCATGACATCTTAGTTTCTAACATCAATTTTGTGAGCTGTTTCTTTATTTCCCCATTTACTCTTTCTACCTTTCCCGAGCTTTGTGGATGCCAGGGAGTATGATATTCCCATTTTGTCCCCAAAGAGGAGAGAGCTTCCCTTGCTATTTTTGAAACAAAATGGGAGCCCCTATCAGAGTCTATTACCTCAATGGATCCATACCTAGGGATTATATTTTCCAGCAAAGTCTTCACTACGGTTTGAGCGGTGGCTCTAGCTGTCGGGAAAGCTTCCACAAAATGGGTTAGGTGGTCTATGATTACTAATAAGTATTTATATCGTCCCACCTTTGGAAGTTCAGTGAAGTCTAGCTGGATTTTAGCAAATGGTCTGTGAGCCAGTTCCCTTCCCCCCAGGGCTTTTTCCCCGTAACTGATGTTTATTGACCCTTTTGCATGTCATACATTCGCTAACTATTCTCTTTGCTATATTGTATATACCAATGCACATATACTTTGTGGCAAACTGATCCACTAACGCCTGAGTTCCCCAATGGGTGTTCTCATGGAATTTTTGCATGATTTTCAAAGCCAGAGGTTTTGGGAGAACTTCCCGGCCATCCGGGAGTTTCCACTTTCCTTTTTCTGTCTCCCTGATTCCCATCTGAGTCAGCTTATCTTTTTCCTGCACTGTAAAACTCAGGATTGAGTGAATTTTTCCGTGTAGATGGCAATGGCTATACTTGGGGTTGTCACATTCATCATAAATTAGACATCTGCAAGGGACTGCATCGATTCCAAAATCCTTCCAACACTCATAACATGGGAATTCGTCTGATTCCTTTCCACAAGTTATACAGTCCTCCCGAGTTCTTTTAGTCTGGATCACCGTTAATGCCGCTCTTTTTGCTTCTTGATCAGCAAGATTGTTTCCTCTGACTAATGGGCTTAATCCTTTTTGGTGTCCTTTTAAATGTACTACGGCTATTCCCGCTGGTCCTCGTAATGCTTGTAAGACCTGGATTATTAATTCCTGGTGTATTAATCCTTTTCCTTGAGAATTTATTAAACCCCTTTCTTCCCAAATTTTTCCAAAAGTATGCACTACGCCAAAGGCATATTTTGAATCCGTATATATGGTTCCAATTTTACCTTTTAAAAGTTGCAAGGCTCTTAATACAGCATATAGTTCACAAGCCTGTGCAGACCAACTAGGACTCAGAGGTCCTGATTCTATTACACTAAATGTTTTCCCATCAATGATTGCAAATGCTGATTTTCTCTTTCCTTCAACTACCCGGGATGATCCATCTACAAATAGCTTTTCTCCTTCTCCAAGTTCTTCCTCATCTAAATCTGGTCTGATTTTCGTTTGCTCCTCAATGTTGTAAAGACAATCATGATTTATTTTGTCACTCGGCTCCCCATACAAAAACTGTGCTGGATTCTGCACGCTTGTTACCTCGAGTTCCAGTTTGGGAGAGGAGATTAGGATGCCTTCATATTTTAGGAGCCGGGCGTCTGTTATCCATTTGTCAGCTTTTTGTTGCAAAATTCCCCTGATGTTGTGAGGTGATAATACCCTCAATTCTCCTCCAAAGGTAATTTTATGGGCTTCCTCTACCAAAAGGGCTGCGGCTACTACCGCTTGAAGGCAGGTAGGCCAACCCCTACTTACAGGGTCCAGGAGTTTAGATAAGTATCCCACAGGTTTCTTTCTTCCTGCCCATTCTTGTGCTAATACCCCAAATGCGGTCCCTTCATCAACACTGATAAATAGATAAAATGGTTTCTTTACATCTGGCAGGCTCAAAACTGGGGCATTTACTAAATCAGTTTTTAGTGTCTCTAATTGTTTATCATCATCCTCCGACCATTTCCATAATCCATCCTTAGTTAATTTGGTATAGAGGAACTTCACCTTTTTGCTATAGTTCTCAATCCATTGCCTGCAATAGCCAAAGAGACCTAATAATTGCCTAACCTGTCTTTTAGTTCTAGGAGCCGGTAATGACAATATGCCATTCACCCTTTCGGGGTCTAATTTCTTAGTTCCCTTGCTTAGTCTGTGTCCCAGATATTTTACTTCTTTCTCAACAAATTGTAGTTTTGATTTTGATACCTTCAATCCTTGTAAACTCAAAAAATTTAGTAACTTAATACTTTCCTGCCTCACTTTTTCTTCGCTATCACCAGCTAGGAGCAAATCATCCACATATTGGACCAGTGTGACTCCTTCACTTAACTCACACCCCTTCAGGATTTGTTCTAAGGCTTGTCGGAACAAGTTCAGAGATTCGGTAAACCCTTGGGGCAATACCGTCCACCGTAATTGTTGTTTCCGATGGTTATCTGGGTCTTCCCATTCAAAAGCAAAGTAATCTCGGCAATCTTCTTTGAGAGGGCATGCCCAGAATGCATCCTTCAGATCTATTACACTATACCATTGATTATCGGGCCCTATTTGACTCAGGAGGGCGTGTGGATTCGCCACCACCGGGAATCTAGCTATTGTTCTCTGGTTAATTTCTCATAAGTCATGTACTAACCTATATTTTCCATCCGGCTTTTTTTACAGGCAGGATGGGAGTATTAAAAGGAGACATACAGGGTTCTAGCAACCCCTTTTCAAGTAATCTTTGGATCTCAGGTTTCAAACCTAGCCTCCCTTCTCTAGGAAGGGGGTATTGTTTTATCCTGACTGGTATTTCTGGGTTCCTTATTGTTACTGAAAAGGGTTCAATATCTAACTTACCTACTGTTTCCGGGGTGTACCAGACTTCAGGATTTATTTTCTCTTCATCTCTTACTCGTAAGGGACACAGTTTAATTTTTTTAGTGTTTCATTTTTTACTTCTAAGCCAATTCCTAATTCAATCATCAAATCTCGGCCCAATAAATTATAGTCTGCTTCAGGCATGAGTAGCAGGGACCCCACCCCTACCTTAGAATGGGTTTCAAAAAACACATCCTTTATTACGGGTATTCCAAAAGGTTCTCCTTTTGCTCCAATAACCTGTATAGTCGCCGAGGATATTTTACATCCTTGGGGCAATTTTTGAACGGTAGATCTTTCTGCTCCCGAGTCCACTAGGAACTCAATTTCTTGTTGCTGGGGACCCACTTTTAGTTTTATCAAGGGCTCTGGTGGTTTTTTGTTTTTTGTTTTTTTTTCTCAGGTTCCCAGCAAATAGAGCCCCTGACACCCCTAGTCTTTGAACATTTTCTCATCCATCATTCTCTTTCTGCAGTCCTTTTTTAACATGCCCTTTTCCTCCACAATAAAAACAAACCACAGTTCCCCATTCTCTCCCTCTTAAAGGTTTTCGGGTCTCCTGTCTTATCTGGCGAGCTTCAAACCCTTTTCCAGGGGTTGACGTCCTTTGCCCTTCTCTGACTGCAGCTACCAACATTCTGGCTTGTCTCTTATGTATTTCCTCCTCCCTGCGGACATACACTTTCTGGGCTTCCCTTAACAATTCATCCAAACCCCTATCCTGCCAATCCTCCACTTTCTCCAGCTTCTTTCTAATGTCCGTCCATGATTTAGCTACAAATTGGGTTTTTTCCTACCCCCCTGTTTCTTCTCTCTCAAGTGATATAGATTTACTCTAGTCTCTGACCTTATCCACAAGTGTGCATATTCACTCTCCTCCAGGCTAAAGGGTTCCTTAGAATTAACATAAATATGTAAAGCCTGGCATATCCAATCTTCAAAGGACCCAAAAACGGGCCAATACAGGTGGTCACTTCTAATTTGTTTCCCACCCCAAACTTCCATACAATAACGTATCATTTTTGCTTTATCCTTACCCTGCCTAGAAGGGTAATCATCCCAATATTTAATCATTAATCCTAACGGACTGTCTGGCGGTATCTGGGGTAACCTAACCTTAGGCACCGACCCACCCATGGGATCAGAAGGCTTGCTTTTCTTCTGTCCCATCTTCCGGAGTGCCTTCACACACACACACAGTCTTTTCCCCCTGTTCGTGGCCCAGTCCCTCGCGGGAGATGGGAACCGCACTACTAAGGGGTCCGCACTTGCTTCGTCCTCAAGTGGACGTCTCACACAGGCACACTCCAGGATACCCAACCCCAACCGAACGGATCACTGGCCTATACTTACTCACTCCTGAGTCTTCGTTCGGGTCTTCGTGCACAAAGTTTACGGGGTTGCCGGCTTTTATTTGCTTACTGCCGAATTTCGAGTTCGTCGGTAGAGGTTTTGGGTGTAAAAACCCCCAACAGGGGCCGCTTACTCAGCGGGGCGCCCCCCCTGTGAGGTTTACAGCCAAATTGCCTCTATCCGAGTCACGGCACCAAATTTGTTATAGATTGTGGCCCAATAATTGACAGGAACCAGTCCAATTAATCGAATTAGTTTATTAAGCAAGCGGCAGCAAGCAAAACAGCGCTGGGCGGCCGGGGAGTCTTTGCTCCGCCAACGGCGCACACCCACTTCCCGAAAGTAGTTGATTATATACTCTTCTGGTTCCCGTATATGTGTCAATCCTGGTATATTCTGTGTCTGAGCGACGTGTTGCTAGGGGGTCGGTCTTGTCCCGCCTCCTGGTGGTCGTGGGGCTGAAGGCTCCTCATCTTTATCAGTGTCCTTGGGGAGACTCTTTTCAGCTTGTCTCACAACTTAGCTCTTCCCTTTGAAGTGTTAAAACACACCAGATGCCTGTGATTTAGGCCTTGAGGTGTCAAAGCGCCCCAGACAGCACACTGGATGCCTGTGATTTAGGCCTTGAGGTGTCAAAGTGCACCAGATAGCACACTGGATGCCTGCGATTTAAGTATGTGAAGAGTCGAAACATTGTAATTTTTCACCAGCCTTTAAGAAAGCCTGATTTGATTAACAAACATGATTCTATTTATTACAGGGACGAGAGAGACTGTCTTCATACTGTCGCATTCTGTTAGCCACTTCATTTACAGTTAGTGAATCATCATCAACTCCTCCCCAGATCAGCATTGACAAGGTGTCCTGGTTCTGGCGGGGATAGGGTTAATTTTCCCTGGTATTCCATGCCATGTGAGCCATGCCCACCCTGAGCTGCCGGGGGAGGGGGCAGGAAGTCGACGCTTGGAGCGGGCTGGGGCGCCCCGGGTCCGGTCGGTGAGCGGCGGGGAGCGGCGGTTCCGTGATCGTGTTTGTATATTCCTCTGTCCGTGTTATTGTTGTTGTTTGCCTGTTCCCTTTGCTGTTCTGTTAAACTGCCTTTGTCTCAACCCAAGAGTTTTGCCTTTTCTTCAGATTCTTCCTGTATTAGGAAGGCCCGAGCGAGCGGCACGTGGTTCTTTGTTGCCGTCTGAGGCTAAACCACGACAGTCCTTTTTGGCGCCCAACGTGGGGCTCGGAGGGTTGAGATAACGACAGAATCCAACTAGAACGTGGAAAAATGGATTTTTTGTATGCATTTATTTTATTAGGTAAATAGTCACTGGTCATCATGTTGCTTGGTTTGTTCTCATGGCTGTGTTATGTGAATTCCTATATGGCTTATGTACTCCCTGCGATGCTGTTTACCATGTCTGGAACAGGGATGAGGATTATCATTCTGCTGTCCTGTGCGATATCTGTTTATGATATGATAACATCACTATTCGGACAGCTATTTTGGGGTGTTTATGTGGTTTTGCTGTCCTGTCCGTACCTTGGGCACCGTCTCTCAGAATTTATTAATAATTACACCCAGTCTGTGGGGGAAACGGGGGGGGCACTTTCCCCAGCTATTTTGCCTCCCTTTTCTCCTTCGGGTCAGGTATGACAACTTTTGAGAATTTTGAATATCCTTGGGATACTCAAACCAGCATGTTCCTAGTATTATGTCTCTTGAATACGTTCCAGGTCTTGTTTAGGGTTAAACAGCTATTTAAGACTACCACCCAGAGGTCTGCTCCGAGGCTGGATAGTCAGGGGCGGCACGGCATGTGGGAGAACATGGGCAGGTACCTAGAGAACTTCTCACCTCCAATGGTCTGGGACTTCACCCCTGAACAATTACAGGACCCTGATAAAGTGGTAGAATATTTGAAGGGAAAATGCTGTGGCTATTCTAGAGAGGCACAACTCACCGCGCTGTGCTGGGCCCTGGCCAGTATCTACCAGGCACTGCTCAGTGTTATGCAGCACCCTCAGGGGGAAGAGATGGAAACCAGACCAGCAGCCACTGTGGCTACTGCAACCCCTGCGATGGACACTGCGGCTACTGCAACCCTTGCGACGGACACTGCAGCTACTGCAACCCTTGAGGCGGACACTGCGGCTACTGCAACCCCTGTGGCAGCCACTGCCGCTGAACCAGGGAACCAACCCGTGCCAGTATCAGTTGCCCCCATACAGAAGAAGAAATACACAAAGAAATCAGTTCGCTTAGTAAGGGATGATGATGAACCAGGGTCATCACGAGAGCAGGAGGAAGAGGCAGAACCAGAGATAATTACTCGATCCCTATCCTTGAGTGAGCTGCAGGATATGCGAAAAGATTTTAGCCGACTTCCAGGCGAGCACATTGTCACCTGGCTGCTCCGGTGCTGGGATAATGGGGCCAGTAGCCTGGAATTAGAGGGTAGGGAGGCCAGGCAGTTGGGATCCCTGTCTAGGGAAGGCAGCATTGACAAGGCAATTGGGAAAAAGACCCAAGCCCTCAGCCTCTGGAGGCGACTCCTGTCAGGCGTGAGGGAGAGGTACCCCTTCAGTGAAGATGTTGTATGTCAGCCAAGCAAGTGGACTACCATGGAAAGAGGTATCCAGTACCTTTCCATTCCATTACTGCCAGTGAGGTGGCATATGACGGTGGTGCGCTCCGTACAAACTTCCGCCACATGGGCCTTGTGCACTGCACCTCATCAGGGTCTGTGGGTAAGTCTGCATTGTCCAAGTCATAATAAATCATCTCCCGCACGGCTAATTCTCTCAGGTCCTGGATACCTCTTTCCATGGTGGTCCACTTGCTTGGTTGACATACAACATCTTCACTGAAGGGGTACCTCTCCCTCACACCTGACAGGAGTCGTTTCCAGAGGTTGAGGGATTGGGTCTTTTTCCCAATTGCCTTGTCAATGCCCCCTTCCCTAGACAGGGATCCCAGCTGCCTGGCTTCCCTGCCCTCTAATTCCAGGCTACTGGCCCCGTTATCCCAGCACCGGAGAAGCCAGGTGACAATGTGCTCGCCTGAAAGTCAGCTAAAATCTTTTCGCATATCCCGCAGCTCGCTCAAGGATAGGGATCAAGTAATTATCTCTGGTTCTGCCTCTTCCTCCTGCTCTTGTGATGGCCCTGGTTCATCATCATCTCTTACTAAGCGAACTGATTTCTTTGTGTACTTCTTCTTCTGTATGGGGGCAACTGATACTGGCACGGGTTGGTTTTCTGGTTCATCTGCAGTGCCTGCCACTGGGCTTGGAGTAGCTGCAGTGTCTGCTGGTCTGGTTTCCATCTCTTTTCCCTGAGGGTGCTGCATAACACTGAGCAGTGCCTGGTAGATACTGGTCAGGGCCCAGCACAATGCGGTGAGTTGTGCCTCTCTAGAATAGCCACAGCATTTTCCCTTCAAATATTCTACCACTTTATCAGGGTCCTGTAATTGTTCAGGGGTGAAGTCCCAGACCATTGGAGGTGAGAAGTTCTCTAGGTACCTGCCCATGTTCTCCCACATGCCATGCCACCCCTGACTATCCAGCCTTGGAGCAGATCTCCGGGTGGTAGTCTTAAATAGTTGCTTAACCCTGAACAAGAACTGAAACACATTCAGGAGATCTAGCAATAGGACCAGGATGGTTTGAATGTCCCAGGAGTATTCAAAAGTCTCCGAAGCTGTCATACCTGGCCCAAAGGAGAAAAGGGAGGTGAAAGAGCTGGGGAAAGTGTCCCCCCCTGTTTCCCCCACAGACTGGGTGTGATTATTAATAAATTCTGAGAGACGGTGACCGAGGTATGGGCAGGACAGCAGTGCTGCATAAACACTCCAACATAGCTGTCCGAAGGGTGGTGTTATCATATAAGTTGATATCACACAGGACAGCAAAATTATAATCCTGATCCCTCTCCCAGAAGTGATAAACATCATCACAGGGAGTACATAGAGCATATAAGAATTTACATAACACAGCCATGAGAACAAACGAAGCAACATTGTGACCAGCAGCTATTTAACTAATATAATAAATGCACACAACAAATTTGTTTTAACTCCCCACGTTGGGCGCCAAAAAAGACTGTCATGATTTAGCCTCAGATGGCAACAAAGAACCATGCCACCACTCTCTCAACCCCTCCACCGCCGTGGGGAGAATCGGAAGAAAAAGGCAAAACTCTTGGGTTGAGACAAAGGCAGTTTAACAGAACAGGAAAGGGAACAGGAAAAAACAACAATAACACGGATAGAGGAATGTAGAAACACAATTATGGTACCACTGCTCACCAACCAGACCCAGGACAAGATAACAAACTGTATCTGTAGATATTAATGAGTAACAGGTATCAAGGAGCTCTATGTGGATGCCTCTGGTAGTCAATACCAGATAATCTTGTAAAGTATTGGCTTTCTGTCTCTGGCCAGATACTTAACTCTGCTCCACTAGACAGACTCTTTATTAACCTGCTGGTACAGGCTGTAAATCCTTTGCACTTACAGTCAACGTTGGATGCAGTAAGGTCTTGCACATCCAGGGAAAAATTCTAAAACCAACCTACCTTTCTTTTCCCTTTTATCCTTCCCCTTCCTTTCCCTTCTTCCCCCTTCCCCTTCTCCTTCCCTTTTCTGTTCCCTTCCCCTAATCCCCCCTTCCCCCTTCCTTCCCCTTCTCCCTTTCTTCCCCTTTCCCCTTCCTTCCCCTTCCCCCCTTCTTCCCCTTTCCCCTTCCTTCCCCTTCCCCTTCTCCAGCCTTCCCCTTTCTCTTTCCCCTTCCCCCCTTTCCTTTTCCTTTCACCACCCCTTCCCCCTTCCCTTCCCTTCCCCCTTCCCCTCCCCTTTCATGCTTCCCTTTCCCTTTGCCCCTTCCCCTTTACCCTACCTCCCTCTTCCCCTTCCCTTCCCCCCACCTTTCTCCTCATCTTCCCCCCCTTTTCCCCCTTCCCTTCCCCTCATCTTCCCCCCCTTTTCCCCCTTCCCTTCCCCACCTCCCTTCCCCCTTCCCTTCCCCTGCATTTCCCCATTTCCCCCCCCTTTCCCTTCCCCTTCTCCCCTTTCCCTTCCCCTCCTTCCCCCCTCTTCCCTTTTCCTACCCATATTAATTCAAAGTATTAATCGATAAATTCTTAGATGTTTGTATTGTGTTAGACCAAAAGTGGGATTTTTTTTCTATGGGATGTTGCACTTATTTAAATATTGAGTAACGTTATGTTCATTATTTTAAAACGTATAGGCTGTCAACTAGAAATATAATTAGAGGCTTTTGGTTTATATTTTTCAATTCTTTGGTAGTTAGAGGATCTGCATTTGGCTTTAATCTCATGGTAATTTTTACACATTTTACAACTTCTGATTTTTAAAATGGAATATTTTGGCCTCTTGTCTTGGAAGACTGATATAAGCCTGAGAGTGTTGCTAAGAAAATCATTACACAAGAAAAGAGTAACTGACCCCACAGAGCTCTCTTAAGCTCACAGACAGACTGAGAGGTTTTTTTGACTCGTCTTTCAGAGGGAACAATCAGATATATTAGCTAAAATGGTGTATACAAATGTTTCATACAGAATTCAAATTTTGCTTTGTTAATTGTGGCACACTATTTTCCATTATTATTAGTAGTAGTAGTTAATAAGCTATTTGCTATAACTTTTATAATAGCGCTTAAAGGTCTCATCCTTGCACTAGAATGTCATTGTAATGGGCACTGTGCAGAGAGAACAAAAGACTTCCTGAATCACTCATCTCAGTAAGTACAAAAAATGACAGAGTGGCAGGGGAGTAAAAAGAAACAATGAGACAGTATTGACCAGCACTATAGGCAGTGGCTTCAGCAAGATGAGAGGCCTGAATTTTAATTTTACCTTTCTTGAAGTCTGTCAAATTCTGCAATAAAGATCATCCTATTTCACATTTATGAATTACTTACAAATTGCTTCAGAAATTTTATTCCTCGCTTAATTTGACAGCAGCAGCTGAAAACACCTATAAACTAAGATAGGAAGTCCACATAAAATGACACATTTTACGTCCTATGCAAGATTTAATAATTTTACTATTAAATGTTAGTGGTAAAAATGTTGAAACTAAAGGTCTTTCTGTAACACAGATTTGGTTTATGGTTGTGGAATGAGTAGAATTTGCTGATGGGGAAAAAAAGATGTTCATGCACTTGTTGGACTTTAGTCATGCTGCTAAGTTCTGAATTAATTTTTAAGAATATGCAGTACTCAAAGTAACCTTTGCTTCATCCCCTCCCAGGGCATGTGGATGCACCTTTTATTTCCCAAACCAGGCCCTCAGCTCTGTCATTCTCACTTCCTTACAATGTAACTGCATGCCTTATTTCTTCAAGCTAGAATTTGAGTTCCATGTCTTAACTTTTTCTCCACTATTTTTCTCCACTCTTCACTACACACCCCAGCTCCAAAACCAGGGATGGAAACTGTCCATCTAATATTTTTTTCTCATAAAACTGGAACAATAATTCACATCATTCAGTTCAAGAACTCTGCCTCAGCTGTACATTAACATACTGAATTGGGAGTGCAAATAAGTCTGCAAACTTCAGAATAGTGTTTCTATGGTTTACAGCTTCATGGTCTACATATATTTAAAGGTTTTTACAAGAGCTAAAAGACATACATGCAAGGACCGGAGTGACTCAGTTACTACAGTTTTGTAATTTCTGCTGAATAATAAGGTTAAAAAACACTCCAAGATCTTCGTCTCACATGAAGGAAATTTCCTTTATTTGTACTCAAATGATGTCTCAGATGCAGGGAATGGAAAGGAAGTTACACAGTGTAGCTTGTTTTATTTCTAGAAATGCCATCATTATACATTTATAGTCAGTACTATTACAGTATGATGTTGCTAACTTTTCTCCTATGATAAAGAGGATGACTAACATTTGAGAAGCAAAACCAGTGGTTTTGTAGCATTGGATAAAGAACAGAGACATTTGAGTACTGAACATTCACCTTCATCTAAATTTCTAATACTGAGGAATATTTGGACAATGTGATTGTGTTGACTTCAAAGGAATCTATTTTCCATTCCAGAGGCGTTGACATATTAGTGAGAATAGTTTATAATTCTTTTGCTGGAAATTCTGTCCTAAGAAAATGCAGCAAAATTGTAAACCAAGTGGAATAGGGGAAGAATGCATCACTCCAAATAATGCACAAGATATAAGTTGCTCTTAATGGTAACTTACTATTTGGATTTTTGATGGAGGGAAGAATTAAGAAAAGAAGTGGGAAAGTACTATTAGATCAAAAGTGCAATTTTTGAAGCTAATAGTTAAATTAGACTGGTTAGAGTAAAATTTATAGTTCAGATTACATTGAGATGATTGCTAAGTGCCATGTTTAATTACTGGGGAAAAATGCAGCACTTTTGAGTGGAAACTTGGCATTTCTTTTTTTTTTTTCCTAATGATTAAATGAGATACAACATTTTTGCTTGGGAGAGAGTCCACTGAGTGGGAATGTAGGAAAAGCTTGTAAAATTGTGAGTGGAATGCAGAAGGTAAACAACTGGCGGCACACATACCTTGTTTGTAGTATTGTAGAGAAATGATGGCACAAAACGTTCTTCCTTAAGTAGTACATGGTGAAAGTAAGGATAGCTCATTTATTTTATCATTTTGTCTTTTAGTTGACTTTAAGCCTCATGCCAGCATGGACACTGTTACTCTTTGGATGTAATGAACCCTCTTCTACTGAAAATTACTGGTAAGAGTTGCAGGCTTGCATTTGTTATTGTACCGAATTTTTCCTGTGTTGATTATCTCCAAATAAATCTTTTAAAAAGTCACATTTTTTTGTGAAGAGTGGAAAAAATCAGAAGGAAGAAGAAATATATAACATTCTTTCCACACTTCAGGGTTATTTTAACCGATCCCTCTGTAAGGTGGAGGAAAAGATTTGTTTTCTTATTCTTCATGCCTAATTGACTGTCTCTGAGAAGGAGACAGGAGCTATAGTGGGCTGGATACCACTGCATATCAAGAAATCTAGGTTTCTAATTCATATTTAGGACCCTAAATAAATGACCTGTTTTTCAGAAGAAATGAGTACTGAGAAGCCACCCCTGGAGCCACTGAGGAAATTAAATTTTCCATGGGAATTGTTAAGCAGGATATACCTTCTTCTCCAAAAGATTCGCAATGTTGCTGGTTTGAAAGTGTGGATAAAAATGTTAAGCTTTTCATTTGTTCGTTTATTCTACGTAAAGTTGCGAGTTAAAGTTTAATGCAGCTGTAGCTCCTCTAATTAATTAGATAAATATAGAGCTATATATAAAAAAGATATTGTGCTGACTGAGGGACAATAGGGCTGACTAAAGGTGCTGAATAGTGCTCGGTAGGCATAGGCCAGGCCCCAACACAGTGCCTCTCTTTGGAATTGCCAGGGTCAGGACAACCTTTTTCAAACATTGTATCACTTCATCAGGATCCCACTCTTGTTCAGGGGTAAAGTCCCAGATCATCAGAGGTGACAACCATTCCAGGTATCTGCCCTCATTCTCACACATGCCTTGACACCTATAACCACACTGCCTCGGGGCATTATCCCTATGTGATATTCCTAAATATTTAGTTAACCTTAGAAAAAGCCAAAAACATATTTGCAAGTGTTATGGTTTGAGAAACCCATAACAATTTATTGTCGTTTAGACAATCATTCTATGACCCGATGACCCCTCCCCACCCAGGAAGGGGAATCGGGGAAAGCAAGGAAACAGGAGGGTTGAAATATAAATAGATTTAATAGGATAAAATGAAATAATTAACAATAATACTAAAGAACCAGTATTGATCCCAATACTAATATAAGATATACAAGAATTATATTCAGACAATTCTATCAGTAGGAAGCTGTGCACTCCCAGCAGTGGACAGCAAATGTCAGACACTGCAAGCGCAATGGCTTCAGGAGGAAGGGAAGGCCTCAGGGGTCTGGCACTGGGCAAGGAGTTTCTCTGGACTGCTGCCATCAAGGAAGAGAAACTATGCAGGAAACTTTCTAATTTATATTGAATGTGACATTCATGGTATGAAATAATCCTGTTGGCCAGCCTGGGTCAAATGCCCAGGCCTCGCTCCTCCTCATCCCTGCACCTGGCAAGGCTTGAAAACACTGAGACCTTGAATCCCACATAGCCTAGCTGGCTATAAAGTAAATATTTTCACGAATTCAGACACTAGAGTATTCCAAAAGTGGAGTTTTCCCCAGCATTAGAAGAGAAATTAGATAGACCTGTATCGCTCGAATCAGGACAGCGAGAAGTACCAATAAGAGTATTTTGGTTACGCAAGTGTTCAAGATACTGAAGAGTTATTATAACAAGGGAGAAAACATCTACCCCCCAGGAGAAGAAGGGAAAGATGCCTCCACTGATTAGCTCTTGTAGGAGAAAAGGGAAAAAGCGTAGAATCATAGAATATCCTGAGTTAGAAGGAACCCATGAGGATCATTGAGTCCACCTCCTGACTCCACACAGAGCAACCAAAAAGTTAAACCATATATCTAAGAGCATTGTCCAAATGCCTCTTGAACACCAACAGGGTTGGGGCCATGACCACTTCCCTGGGGAGCTTGTTCCAGTGCTTGACCACCCTCTCAGTGAAGAACTTTTACCTAATATCCAATCTGAACTTCCTCTGATGCATCTTTAAGACATTCCCTCGTGTCC
Source organism: Rissa tridactyla (assembly GCF_028500815.1). Classification (NCBI taxonomy): domain Eukaryota; kingdom Metazoa; phylum Chordata; class Aves; order Charadriiformes; family Laridae; genus Rissa; species Rissa tridactyla. The sequence goes on along the minus strand of NC_071496.1, from coordinate 29,356,132 downwards.
TATCACTGGACACCATAGAGAAGAGATCAGCACCTCCTTCTCTGCTCCCCCTCATGAGGAAGTTGTAGACGGCAATGAACTCACCCCTCAGTCTCCTCTTCTCTAAACTGAACAAACTTAGTATCCTCAGCCACTCCTCATAAGTCATGCCCTCTAGTCCTTTCACCATCTTTGTTGCCCTCCTTTGGACACATTCTAATATTTCTACATCCTTCTTATATTGTAGAGCCCAAAACTGCACATAGTACTTGAGGTAAGTCCACACAAATGCTGAGTATAGCAGGACAATCACTTCTTTCAACTGGATAGCTATACTGTGCCTAATGCGCCCCAGGATATGGTTGGGCCTTTTATCTGCCAAGGCACATATTGAGCTTATCATCAACCAAAACCCCCATATCCCTTTCTGCAGAGCTGCATTCCAGCCTCTTAACCTTCAGTGTATATGTACATCCAGGATTACACCATCCCAGGTGCAAAACCTGGCATTTGTCCTTGTTAAATTACACGTGGTTGGTGATTGTCCAGCACTCTAATCTATCAAGATTGCTCTGTAATGCCTCTCTACCCTCAAGGGAATCATGACTCCTCCTAATTTAGTATCATCGGCAAACTTAGTGTGTGCTTAACTCCTGTGTCCAGGTCATTGATCAAAACATTAAAGAGAACTGGACCTAAAATTGAGCCCTGGGGAATACCACTAGTGACTGGCCTCCAGCCAAATGTTACCCCATTTACTACAACTCTTTGAGCCCAACCCTTCAGCCTATTTTTCACCCATCGTATTGTGTACATGTCTAGCTGTATACTGGATATTTTGTCCAGAAGGATACTGGGAGAGACAGTATCAAAAGCTTTGCTAAGAAATAACCACAAAAAACTGCCTTCCCTTCGTCCACTACATGGGTAAGTTTGTCATAAAAGGATATTAAGTTAATAAGGCATGACTTTTCCTTCATGAACCCATGTTGACTTTGACCAATGACTGCACTGTCTTTCAATTGTATTTCAGTAACCCCCAGAATAACTTCTCCATCATTTTACCAGGCACCAAAGTGAGACTGACAGGCCTATAATTATCAGGGTCTTCTTTCTTGCCCTTCTTTAAAATGGGAATAATGTTTGCTAGCTTCTAGTCGACTGGAACCTCTCCAGATTCCCAAGGCCATTGATAAATAACTGAAAGAGGTCTCGCAATAACATCGGCCAATTCTTTCAGTACCCTGGGATGAATCCCATCGGGCCCCATAGACTTATGTGCATTAAGCTGCAGCAGCAAATCCCATACAAATTCAAAGTCAGCTGGGAACTTATCACTCCCTCAGTCACGGTCCTCCAGCCCAGGGATCCAGGGGTCCCAGGGCCCATCATTGGTGTTAAAGACAGAGGTGAAGAAGGCATTAAATGTCTCTGCTTTATCTTCATCCTTATTTGTGAGGTGACCAACCTCATCAAGGGATGGACCAATGTTTTTTGTAGTCCTCCCTTTGTTGTTAACATACTTTAAAAAGCCTTTTTTGTTATCCACCACAGTACTGGACAGTTTCAACTCCAACTGAGCTTTGGCCATACAATTTTTCTCCCTACAGTGGCAAACAGCATCTCTATCGTCCTCCTGGGTAGCCTGACCTTGCTTCCAATGTCCATACACTTTCTTTTTCTGCCTAAGTTCCAGAAGGAGATCCTCATTCATCCAGGACAGCCTTCTGCCCCACTTGCTTGACTTCTGACGCATTGGAATTGCCTGCTCCTGCACTCTTAATAGATGTCTCTCAGAAAGTGACCAGCATTTATGGACCCCAATTGCCTCTAAAGCAGATTCCCAAGGGACCTTACTAACTCGTTCCTTGAGCAGCCTAAAGTCTGTTCTCCCAAAATTCAGGGTAGTAGCTCTGCTGACAGTTTTTCTCATATCACCAAAGATTTTAAACTCAACCATTTCATGATCACTGTGGTCAAGACAGCCACCAATCATCACTTCACTCACCAGACCATCTCTATTTACAAACAATAGATCTAGGAGGTCATCTTTCCTAGTCAGCTCCCTTAGTACCTGTATCAAAAAGTTATCTTATCTTCAATGTGCTTCATGAATTTCCTGGACCTGTTCATGTCTGCTGTATGATAGTTCCAGTTAGCATATGGGAAGCTGAAGTCACCCATAAGGACAAGGGCAACTGATCTAGAGATTTCCCTTAATTCCTTACAGAATAACACATTAGTGTAATTGTTAATCATCCCCATAAGATGGCTCCCAAAGTACATCAATACAGGGGACAAATACAAGATCAGGCTCAAGGCCAGTCCGTTTATCATGATTCTCCCAAGCAAAGCACTACCAAATGCTACATAGCACAGCAAACTGCAAAAACCAAACTCAGCCTTTAACAAGCTCTCAAATTTGATATACAGCAAAAAACGGAGCATGGCATGGATCAGATAAATCAATATCAAGAACAGATAAGTCATCATCATGACCAGCTGTTAAACAGATATAATAATTATAAGTTCACTCCTCCTGGAAACTGTGCTAAGGCACATCGAATATAAGGAGGTGATTGGTGACAGCCAATGTGGCTTCACCAAGGGCAAGTCATGTTTGACAAATTTGGTGACCTTCTGTGACAGGGTTGCAGCATTGGTGGATAAGGGGAGAGCAACGGACATCATCTACCTGGACTTATGCAAAGCATTTGACACTGTCCCGCATGATGTCCTGGTCTCTAAATTGGAAAGGCATGAATTTGATGGATGGACAAGGAACTGGCTAGATTGCTGCACTCAGAGGGTTGTGGTCAACAGCTCAATGTCCAAGTGGCAACCAGTGACGAATGGCATTCCTCAGGGGTCAGTACTGGGACCGGTGCTGTTTAACATCTTTGTTGGCAACACGGACAGTGGGATTGAGTGCACCCTCAGCAAGTGTGCTGATGACAGCGAGCTGTGTGGTGCGGTCGACACGCTGGAGGGAAGGGATGCCATCCAGAGGGACCTGGACAGGCTCGAGAGGTGGGGCCGTGCAATCCTCATGAAGTTCAACCAGGCCAAGCGCAAGGTCCTGCACCTGGGTCATGGTGATCCCAAGCACAAATACAGGCTGCATGGAGAATGGCTTGGTGGACAAGAAACTCAACATGAGATGGTGATGCGCACTTGCAGCCCAGAAAGCCAACAGCATCCTGGGCTGCATCAAAAGAATCATGGCCAGCAGGTCGAGGGAGGTTATTCTGCCCCTCTACTCTGCTCTGGTGAGACCCCACCTGGAGTACTGTGTCCAGCTCTGGAGCCCTCAGCACAAGAAGGATATGGACCTGTTGGAACGGGTCCAGAGGAGGGCCACAAAGATGATCAGAAGGCTGGAGCACCTCTGCTATGAGGACAGGCTGAGAGAGTTGGGGTTGTCCAGCCTGGAGAGGAGAAGGCTCTGGGGAGACCTTATAGCGGCCTTCCAGTACCTAAAGGGGGCCTACAGGAAGGATGGTGAGGGACTCTTTATCAGGGAGTGTAGTGATAGGACGAGGGGCAATGGCTTCAAACTGAAAGAGGGGAGATTTAGATTGGATATTAGGAAGAAATTCTTTGCTGTGAGGGCGGTGAGGCACTGGAACAGTGTCCTGGGTTGAGCGACACAGGACTAACTTCTCTTCTAATGCTGGGGAAAATTCCACTTTTGGAAGACTCTAGTGCCTGAATTTGTGAAAATATTTACTTTATAGCCAGCTAGGCTATGTGGGATTCAAGGTCTCAGTGTTTTCGAGCCTTGCCAGGTACAGGGATGAGGAGGAGCGAGGCCTGGGCATTTGACCCAGGCTGGCCAACAGGATTATTTCATACCATGAATGTCACATTCAATATAAATTAGAAAGTTTGCTGCGTAGTTTCTCTCTCCCTTGATGGCAGCAGTCCAGAGAAACTCCTTGCCCAGTGCCAGACCCCTGAGGCCTTCCCTTCCTCCTGAAGCCATTGCGCTTGCAGTGTCTGACATTTGCTGTCCACTGCTGGGAGTGCACAGCTTCCTACTGATAGAATTGGCTGAGTATAATTCTTGTATATCTTATATTAGTATTGGGATCAATACTGGTTCTTTAGTATTATTGTTAATTATTTCATTTTATCCTATTAAATCTATTTATATTTCAACCCTCCTGTTTCCTTGCTTTCCCCGATTCCCCTTCCTGGGTGGGGAGGGGTCATCGGGTCATAGAATGATTGTCTAAACGACAATAAATTTTTATGGGTTTTCTCAAACCATAACAAAGAGGTTGCCCAGGGAGGTTGTGGATGCCCCATCCCTGGAAGTGTTCAAGACCAGGTTGGATGGGGCTTTGAGCAGCCTGGTCTAGTGGGAGGTGTCCCTGCCCATGGCAGGGGGGTTGGAATTAGATGATCTTTAAGGTCCCTTCCAACCCAAACCATTCTATGATTCTATGATTAAATTAATCACCCTTTCAGGGTACATTGAATTCTGGTGTTTCTCAGTTGAAGAGAGTGGAGACCTGGTACCTTATGAATGCCTGCCCTGTGTTTATTAGTGTTTCTCATTTATTTTTATGCCCACCAAAAAGGATTAGTTTTCAGGGAAACTGCATTTTGCAAATTGAGGTGCAAAATACAATTACACTAACTCAGTGAAAGTCTAAACAGGGTAGCTGTGGAGCCACAAATTCTCATCCCCACATACATTGTGCAAAGGGGGAAAGAACCTGAGAAATATGAGGAGTTAAGGACTCAAACAAATGCAGTGTTAGATATCTTCTATGATGCACCAGCTAAAAGTAAAATAGCAGCAAATCCCCAGGCTTCCATTCTTCACACAGTTCAGGGAACAGAGTTGTAAACTCATACTAATAAAATCATAAAAAAACCCTGGGAGTTACAAGGAAGTGCAGATAAAACACTTCTGTACTATTTCTCAGAGAACCTGATGTGATTTACAAGAATAATGCCTGGGTTTTGGATTCTCAGAGGATGTAAATTGGCATCCTTCCATTGTCTGACATTAGTACAATATCTGATTTACCATAGCTGTTTGTCTGGACTGCTGTCCCAAGCATTTGCTTTCTTTGGACAGAAGTATTTCTTAATGGGTATGGCTTTTAATGCAAAGATAATAAATAACCTTGCAATATGAAGGAGTCATAGCAATGTACCAGTGATTTTCATGTCCTTAAAACTTTCCATGTCTAACAGCAGCAACACTCTCTTTGTTCCTCCAGTGAACTAATTCTGTAGTAACTTAAAGCAAAGCAAAAACTTCAGAGTCAGTGATGGAAATAAAGTAATAAATGAAAATATCTGAGATCAGAGTGGAACTTATATATAGAATCTGAACATGTGAATTAATTAAGCAACCTCCTGCCTTAAAAGACTGCACCATGAATCCCTTAATGCATTTAAGTGCCTATATTGTGTGTATGTGGCAAGGTTTTGGTAGTGGTGGGGGACTGCAGGGGTGACCTCCATAAGAAGAGATAAGGGGCTGCCCTGTGCCAGACACAGTTGATTACAGCTGCAGGCAAAAACTGAGCCTATCAGCAAAGTGAAAGAATCTGTGAAAGAATATTTAAGAAAGGGGAAAATTCTGCACAGCAGTATGAGGAAAAAAAGTGTGAGAAATAACCCTGTGACCACCAAGGTTAGAGAAGGAGGGGGAGGAGGTGCTCCAGGAGCCAGAGCAGATATTCTCTTGCAGCCTGTGGAAGAGACCAAAGTGGAAGAGGTATTTCCCTGCAGCCCGTGGAGAGGACCACACCAGAGCAGATATCCACAGTGCAGCCTGTGGAGGACCCCACACTTGAGCAGGTGGATTTTTCCCAATTGACCAAAGGGATATCCCATACCATATGACATCATGCTCAGCAATAAAAGATGTGGGGAAAGAAGGTGGAAGGGGGACATTTGGAGTTATGGCATCTGTCTTCCTGTCCTGGTTTGAGATAAAACAGAACCAAACTTCTGTTCAGTAATTTTACTTCTTAGCTAGGCCTCTTCTAACTCTCTGAAATTAACAGCATGTTGTGCAGAAAACAGTTTGTTCTCAGAGCAATAAGACCAATGTTTATAGTTAATGCCAAGGAATGGTACGCAGAGAGGCTCTTGATAATACTTATTGCTATAACAACCAAGGTCAGCTAATTTCATTACTTGCCCTGTTGGAGGGTTGGAAGCGGAAAAGCGTAGAGGGGTCCCACCTGCAGGGAGGAGTGGACAGGACAGGTGACCCAAAACTGCCCAACATGGGGTATTCCATCCCATCTGCCCCATGCTCAGTATAAAAGCTGAGGGATCAAAGGGTCAGTCTCTTTTCTTCAATGGCCGACGTCCGAGGAGGACCCTGTCTGTTCATCTGCCTTTGATCCCAATCCATGTGTTCCTGACTCTAGCTCTGGAATCCAGTTCCCACCCATCGCTGAGTCCAGTCTGGGACTTCCCCAGTGCCTGTGGGTGATGTCATCCTGGGAGCTTAATATGGTTTTGTATACATTGTATCTATTTCATTATTTCCTTTTTATGTTATTATTAATATTTCATTGAAGTAGTTTAGTTTCTTCTAAACTCGTAAATCTCTCTCTCTCTCCTCCTCCTCTCTGTGTGCGAGAGGCTGGGGGGAGAGCATTTGTCGCCAGCCATTGGCCAAAACCACAACACTTCCCAAGTAACTGTTACGCGTCATGAAGCCCTGCTTTCCTGGAAATGGCTAAACATCTGCCTGCCAATGGAAAGTAGTGAATTAATTCCTTATTTTGCTTTGCTTGCACACGCAACTTTTGCTTTCCCTCTTAAACTGTCTTTATTTCAACCTGTGAGTTTTTGCACTTTTACCCTTCTGATTCTCTTCCCCATCCCTCTGTGGGGGAGTGATCAAAGGGCTATGTGGTGCTTAGCTGCCTACCAGGGCTAAACCACAACAGGAAGGGGAGTGAGACAGCAGCTGGGCAGGCATCTGGCAGCCAGCCAAGATCAATCCACCACAGTGTCATTCACTCAATTTTTCTCCTAGAAGCCCAACTTCGATTAATCTTTTGAATCGATACTTATGATAAATACTAGAGGTAATTATTCAAAGTAAAAATTGACTGACAGTTCCTTTTATCCATCATTCATGGTTTACAAGTTTTGCCTGTTTCTCTGGAGGTTATCTGTCAACCACAGATAGCACTTCCAGTCTCTTTTATGTACACAGCTGCTCTTTAGACAGAGTTCTGAAGAACTGCGTATGGCTGTATATAGCACCTATAGACACCCAGAGATATATACACGTATTTTCCTGAGATGAGGCAGCCTCCAGAACTCTGGATTATATAAGGCAGGTAAAGTGGTTTTACGTGGCAAGGTTTTGGTAGCGGTGGGGAGCTTCAGGGGTGGCTTCTGTGAGAAGACAGCAGAAGCTGCCCCCATGTCTGACAGGGCCAGTTCCAGATGACTCTAAGAAGGACCTGCCACTGCACAAAGCTGAGCCAATCAGTGATGTTGGTAGTGCCTGTGTGGTAACATATTGTCGTGGTTTAACTCCAGCCGACAACTAAGACCACACAGCCGTTCACTCACTCCCCTCCCCCCCCAGTAGGATAGGGAGAAGAGGGACAAAAAGGGGAAAAAAACCCAAACCAAACAAACAGCACTCCAGTCATGTGGTTCATTCCACCACGTTTCAGTGATAGCAATTAGATTGTAGCTTTCTAGCTGCACAGCTGGCTTCCAGCTCCTCCTGTTTGCTCTATACCCATGCTGTTTGCATGGGTATAGAGGCACTTCAGCTGGGCTATTGACCATGTCACCTTTTTAGAGGAACAAGCCCTAATTCCTTTGAGGCATTTCACAGGTGTTTCCCTGTTGGTTCGTAATACATCATCAGCCCCTGGCTCTTCTCTGTTGCTCAAAACTCCATCCCCTTCCCCCACTAAATCTACTTTAAAGCTCTCCTTATAAGTCTGTCCAGCTTATTGGCAAAGACCTTCTTGCCCCACTTGGTCAGGTGAATCCCATCAGCTCCCAACAGACCCGGCTTCTCAAAGGTAGATCCATGATCATAGAAGCCAAAACCTTGAGTATGGCACCAGCCATGCAGCTAGGCATTCTCCTGTTCAACTCATGGCTGAGCTCCTCTGGTTGAGGACTCCTCACATGTACATAACATGGGTGAATGTTGTCAAATATCAAACCCCTGTCAAAGTGAAAACATCGGGCCTTTGGCTTGCTCAGCATCTCTTGCATCATGCTGAACACTCTTGATCAACACAGTAAGCAGTTGTATGAACTCATTATCTTGCTGGGAACAGCACCTTGGCAATGTATATGTTTGGGTACCCTGAAAGCTAGTGTGATAGAAAGGAAAAGCCAAATGACATCGCAAATGGGAACTTTGAAACAAAACAAAGAAAAACGTTAAGACTAACTCTTTTGCTGACAGCTTTAATGCTGCTGTGAAGCTGTACTCGTGTATTACAGCACAGAACTATACATTACAAACACCAGAAAATGCTACTTGGCAGAACACACAGTTCCGTTTATTCATGGATTTTTTTTTTTACACATATCCTTGGTGATACTGTATCAAATTAAAAGGCTCAGAAGTTGATCCTTTGCCTACTTATCCTTTTCCTGAGGTATTTCTAAATTGCTACGGTGTAAGGAAGATGAAAATCAGGCCTTCTGGGTATGTAATGCAGGTTAGTTTGTGGTGTAAATGCTTGTCTTTTACCTAGAAATTCCATAGGGTTTCTCATTATAAGCAAATTGCAACCCAGTGCTCATCCAACAATTCCTATTGATATTCTGATGTATTTCTTATTTTCTAGTGACACCTATTCATTTTCTTGTATTCAGGAGAATAAAAATGTTGCTTTTTAAATTATATAGATTTCTGTCACATTTACAGGCCCTGGAGTCTAAATGGATCAAAATTCCATTGTGTGAGATGTTATACATAATAAGTTATAGTCTCAGTCCCGAAGGGTTTACAGTCTAAGTTTACAATGCAGACAAAGTGGGGGGAGAGAGCCATTGGGGAACATTTTCGAATGTCCTACATTCACAATGACTTAGGAGGCTAAAGCTCCTAAGGCAATAGACTTCAGATTCTTCGTCCCCACCCAAATCATGTCAAATGTCAGAGTATCAGCTATCAGAAATCCAAGCCATAAAATCCATAAAATGCCTTAAAGGATTTTAAAACTAATTTAAATGTTACTGTAGTAGACAGTGTGTCTATTTCATTGCCACATTGTAACCCAATATTTTGTTAGTCCTCTTGTTGTCCCAAAGCGGGGTCATTTACCCGGTATGCAAGACACCAATATACACACAGAGTAGAGGTATTTATTTAAATCATTTCTGCACAGAGATGGATGCTAGGTGGTAATCCACAAAGCTAGCACACCAGCCTACAAACCCCTCAGAATATTTATACGGTTCAAAACACAGAAATACAGACCCCTAATTATAATTATTGGTTAGTACCTTATCTTAATTTCTATTGGTTAGCACAGTCTCTCGCTTTCATTTAAAGCTACGATGTCCTTTACCTAATGTGCACATGCTCCAGTATGGGGGGGGGGTAGTCCTGTTCAGTCTCTAATTGAGTTGGTGGTCGCGATCTCCCACTACCACCTTTACCTTTCCCCCAGTTACTGCAGATCTTTGTTGACTTTATGCTTCTTCCAGCAGCTGTCTGGATTTCAGCTGGTTTCAGCACCTCCTGCGGAGGGATGTTCCCTTGTTATCAGCCTTCTGTTCTTCAAGGGTATATTCATTAGCAAGGCATGTATTGTTTATACAAAGCGTCCAGTTTCACAAGGCCTTGTAACCTTTTTACAGCTCTTTGCTCTTGCTTAGTGAGAGATTCTGCCTTCTAAAATACATTCTACCTTTTTAAAGTACATCACTGACATCTCATTTATCACAATCACAGTTCTAAACACCTGAGAAAAGCATTTCCTTTTACTGTATTTTTTACACCTCAAATACATTTTTTTGAACTGTTGCATTTCCCGCTTAATTCTGCCAGTGTCCTACTTCAGCAATCAGTTTCATCAGTGGTTTAGGCCCCTTTAACACTACATATTATCAAGGCTACATTCTAGCATGCTTACTTTCAGCAGTTTCCTACATGTATTTTAAAATGAGAGCATAACAACTTCCTGTGAGAGAGTCTTTGGCAGGGATGGAAATTGTTACTTAGACCTTTCATTTGGGGAGGAATCTATTTTTTTTATTGGATTCCAGGAGTGCAGGTGTAAATTTGACTACTTAAAGAGTACTGTGACCTGAAATAGATCTATTCTGTTTTTTCAATTTTTCAATTTACAAAACATGATACTTGGTTGATTTATTGTCATGGTTTTGGCCAAATTGGCCAATGGCTGGCGACAGATGCTCCCCCCCAGCCTCTCGTGCACAGAGAGGAGGAGGAGGAGAGATAGAGAGATTTATGAGTTTAGAAGAAACTAAACTACTTCAATGAAATATTAATAATAAGATAAAAAGGAAATAATGAAATAGATATAGTATATACAAAACCATATTAAGCTCCCAGGATGATGTCACCCACAGGCACTGGGGAAGTCCCAGACTGGACTCAGTGATGGGTGGGAACTGGATTCCAAAGCTGGAGTCAGGAACACATGGATTGGGATCAAAGGCAGATGAACAGACAGGGTCCTCCTCAGACATTGGCCATTGAAGAAATAGAGCTGACCCTTTGCTCCCTCAGCTTTTATACTGAGCATGGGGCATATGGGATGGAATACCCCTGTTGGTCAATTTTGGGTCACCTGTCCTGTCTGCTCCTCCCTGCAGGAGGGACCCCTCTCCCTCTATGCCTTTCCGTTTCTGACCCTCCAATGGGGCAAATAACGAAGTTAGTTACCTTGGTTGTTATAGCAATAAGTCTAAGCAAGAGCCTTGCTGCATACCATTCCTTGGCACAAACTGTCTTATCACTCTGAGAACGAACTGTTTTCTGCACAACATGCTGTTAGTTTCAGAGAGTTAGAAGAGGCCTAGCTAAGAAGTAAAATTACTGAACAGAAAGGTGGTTCTGTTTTACCTCAAACCAGGACATTTATACTGAAAAGACGACAAGTCAACTTCAGGATCATGTACCACAGTGGCAGGCATTTTTAAAGTTGTCTTTCTTTAAGGAAGTTCCTTCCAAGCTTTCATCCAATTTAAGTGTCTAATGCTAGCAAGTGCTTAGCTTGGCCTGTTGAATCATTGTACTTACCGCTGGATACTTGTAATGTGAATGTAATTCTGGCTGAACCAGAAGACTTAAGACTTCTAATTTAAAATCTGCTTTACCTTGTAGAAAAGAGAGACTTGAATTATTTTTCATTCATCCATAGTCATCTTTAAAATAGTCTGACATTTCATTTTCCTTTAATTTAGTCTCTCTCTGTCACACACCAAGCTCTGTCACTGATGCCACAAATTCTAATTGGGCTTTTTCAGGGGAAACCACACATACATGGAATTCTTTGTCTTCCACTTTAGAACAAGCAACGCTGGATTTTTCTGCATTTCTGTGATTTGAGAGAAGCACAAAAGGATTCTCTGGGAGACGTTAGATGTCTCATTCCCCTGTTGTCCCAAATCTGGGTTCTTTACCCTGTGTGCAAGCCAATAAGACACAGAGCAGAGGTATTTCTAAGTTTATTCCATTAATGTGCAGAAATGGGGTGCCCGTTCCAAGGGAGCACACCTTAGGTTCAAAAATTTCCCATTTTATACGCTGATTGTTACGTATTCTAATAATTAATGCATATTCATTGCTATTCTCTTTAATGATTGGTCAAGGTTTCTTCACTTCCTATGTAAATTAGTACACAGGCTCTGTCTTCTTCGTCCATTGAAGCCAACACGGCTTCACCAAAGGCAAATTGTGTCTGACAAACTTGGTAGCCTTCTACAATGGGGTTACAGCACTGGTAGATAAGAGAAGAGCAACTGACATCAACTACCTGGAGGGGCATGGATTTGATGGATGGACCACTCAGTGGATAAGGAACTGGCTAGATTGCTGCACTCAGAGGGTTGTGGTCAACAGCTCAATGTCCAAGTGGCAACCAGTGATGAGTGGCATTCCTCAGGGGTCAGTACTGGGACCGGTGCTGTTTAACATCTTTGTTGGCAACACGGACAGTGGGATTGAGTGCACCCTCAGCAAGTGTGCTGATGACAGCGAGCCGTGTGGTGCGGTCGACACGCTGGAGGGAAGGGATGCCATCCAGAGGGACCTGGACAGGCTCGAGAGGTGGGGCCGTGCAATCCTCATGAAGTTCAACCAGGCCAAGCGCAAGGTCCTGCACCTGGGTCATGGTGATCCCAAGCACAAATACAGGCTGCATGGAAAATGGCTTGAGAGCAGACCTGAGGAGAAGGCCTTGGGGGTGCTGGTGGATGAGAAGCTCAACATGACCCAGCAATGTGCACTTGCAGCCCAGGATACAGTTGACTTTCTGGGCTGCATCAAAAGAAGCATGGCCAGCAGGTCACTTCTCAGGGAGTGGAGCGATAGGATGAGGGGCAACGGTTTTAAATTGAAAGAGGGGAGATTGAGATTAAATATTAGGAAGAAAGTCTTTGCTGTCAGGGTGGTAAGACACTGGAACGGGTTGCCCAGAGAAGTTGCAGATGCCCCATTCCTGGAAGTGTTTAAGGCCAAGTTGGATGGGACTTTGAGCAACCTGGTCTAGTAGAAGGGGGTTTGGAACTAGATGATCTTTAAGGTCCCTTCCAACCCAAACCATTCTATGATTTTGTGATGTTATGGAGCAAGAAGACATGTCATAGAAATACATTTCTATAGGAAATCCTCCAGTGGGGCTACATTATAGAGCCATAGTAAATAGAGTGGAATGGAATGAAAGTCACAGAATCACAGAATTTTTCAGAGTTGGAAGAGACCTCTAGAGATCATCTAGTCCAACTCCCCTGCTAGAGCAGGATTGCCTAGAACACATTACTCAGGACTGCATCCAGGCAGGTCTTGAAAGCCTCCAGAGAAGGGGACTCCACAACCTCCCTGGGCAGCCTGTTCCAGTGCTCTGTCACCCTCACCGTAAAAAAAAGTTTTTTCTCATATTTGATCAGAACTTCCTATGTTCTAACTTGTGCCCATTACCCCTCGTCCTGTTACTGGGAACCACTGAAAAGAGTCTGGCACCATCCTCCTTCAACCCACCCTTTAAATACTTGTAAACATTAATAAGGTCTCCCCTCAGCTTTCTCTTCTCCAGACTAGAGTCCCAGCTCTCTCAGCCTTTCCTCATAAGGGAGATGCTCCAGTCCCACAATCATCTTTGTCGCCCTATGCTGGACCCGCTCCAGTAGTTCCCTGTCCCTCTTGAACTGGGGAGCCCAAAAATGGATGCAGTATTCCAGTTGTGGCCTCACCAGTGCAGAGTAGAGAGGGAGAATGACCCTCCCTTGACCTACTGGCCACACTCTTCCCTATGCAGCCCAGAATTCCATTGGCCTTTTTGGCAACAAGGGCACATTGTTGGCTCATGGATAATTTACTGTCTACCAGGACCCCCAGATCCTTTTCTTCAGAGCTGCTTTCCAGCAGGTCCACCCCTAACCTATATTGGTGCCTGACATTCTTCCTCCCCAGGTGCAGGACCCTACACTTGTCCATGTTGAACCTCATTAGGTTCTTCTCTGCCCAGCTCTCCAGCCTGTCCAGGTCACGCTGGATGGCAGCACGGCCGTCTGGAGTGTCAGCCACCACACCCAGTTTGGTATCATCAGCGAACTTGCTGAGGATACACTCTGTCCCCTCGTCCAGGTTGTTGATGAACATGTTAAACAATACTGGTCCAAGTATTGACCCCTGGGGGACACCACTGGTTACAGGCCTCCAACTCGACCCTGCTCCATTAATCACAACCCTCTGAGTCCTGTCACACAGCCAGCTCTCAATCCACCTCACTGTCCCCTCGTCTAGTCCACACTTCCTCAGATTCCCAAGGAGGATGTTATGAGAGACAGTGTCAAAAGCCTTGCTGAAGTCAAGGTAGATGACATCTGCTGCTCTGTCCTCATCCAGCCAACCAGTTATAACATCATGGAAAGCTATCAGATTGGTCAAGCATGATTTACCCTTGGTAAATCCATGTTGACCACTTCCAATAACTTCCTGCTCTTGAATATGACATCCAGAACGAGTCACTCCATTACCTTCCCAGGGATGGAGGTGAGACTAACTGGTCTGTAGTTCCCTGGGTCCTCCTTCCTGCCCTTTTTGAAGACTGGAGTGATATTGGCTTTCTTCCAGTCCTCAGGCACCTCTCCTGTCCTCCACGACCTTTCAAAGATGATGGAGAGTGGCCAAGCAATAACATCTGCCAGCTCTCTCAGCACTCGCGGGTGCATCTCATCAGGGCCCATGGACTTATGGATGTCCAGTTTGGCCAAGTGGTCTCTAACCTGATCTTCCTCTACTGGGGAAAAACTCTTCCTCTCTCCAGACCTTCCCCCTTGCCTCCAGGGCCTGGTATTCATGAGGGACAGGTTTAACAGTGAAGACTGAAGCAAAGAAGGCATTCAGTAACTCTGCCTTCTCTGTGTCTTCCATCACTAGGGCACCCATCTCATTCATTAGTGGGCCTACATTTTCCCTAGTCTTCCTTTTTCTATTGATATACTGAAAGAACCTCTTCTTATCTTTAACCGTGGTGGCCAAGATGAGTTCTGCTTGAGCTTTGGCCCTTCTAATTTTCGCCCTGCATAGCTTCACTACATCTTGGTATTTTTCATAAGTAGCCAACCCCCTTTTCCAAAGATCATAAAGTTTCTTTTTTTTCCTGAGGTCCAGCCAAAGCTGTCTATTTAGCCAGGCTGGTCTACTTCCCTGTCTGCTTGTTTTTTGGGACTTGGGGATGGCCTTCTCCTGAGCTTTTAAGAGTTCCTCCTTGAAATAAGACCAGCCTTCCTGGGCACCTTTGCCCTTCAGGACTGTCCCCCAAGGGACACTCTCAACCACGCTCCTAAGCAGGCCAAAGTTTGCCCTTCCGAAATCTAAGGTGGCAGTTCTGCTGGCTCCCCACCTTGCTTCACCAAGAATCGAAAATTCTATCATTTCATGGTCACTCTGCACAAGACAACCTCCAATCTTTACATCCCCTACAAGGCCGCCTCTGTTAACAAGCAGCAGGTCCAGTAGGGCACTTTCCCTAGTTGGCTCCCTCACCAGCTGTGTTAGGAAGTTGTCTTCCACACACTCCAGGAACCTGGAAGAAGTCTCTTCCAGTCCTAATTTTTATGTTCTGTATTTCCTATGTTTTCTTTAAATAATGTAAGAGATTCCCTTGGAACACAGATCACTATATAAAATAATGAGAATCTCAGCCCCAAGTAGTAATACCCATAAGAAGTGATACCAAAAGACCAGGCATGAAGTAGGTGGTGTGATGAAAGGATTAACTGCTGAGCCTAGACTTCCAGATAACAATCCTGAGAAGAGACATGAGCAGGACGCCCTAAGGAGAAGAAGAAGAAACATTAACCTGTGTTTGTCAAGGGGAATATCTGGACCTCTGTGGTGGTGTGCTCTCCCCCTTCCCCCACCCTGGCTCCTGCTCAAGCCATAACCATCAGTGGGAGTTGTTATGAGTTGCACCTGGACTTTGGGGGATGGCTGGCAACACAGCCAAAACACTGTCTGGAGTGGGAACCTAGATATTTTGTTCCCATGCGAATATGACTATTCATATTACTCTATAAATAGTGGACAGCCCAAGAGCCCTTTGAGCTCTCCTGCATGGCAATTGGAATAACCTTACTGTAACATATAAGGGGAAATCAGTACAGTTGTAACTTAAGAAAATTATTGGAAGTGCCCATTTTCTGAAACAGTACATCTTTAATACTGTACCTGAAATCTTCCATTATACTTATTCATCATAGAATCATAGAATCGTTTTGGTTGGAAGAGACCTTTAAGATCATCGATTACAACCGTTAACCTGGCACTACCAAGTCCACCACTAAACCATGTCCCCAAGCACCACAGCTACCCATCTTTTAAATACCTCCAGGGATAGTGACTCAACTACTTCCCTAGGCAGCCTGTTCCAATGCTTGACAACCCTTTCAGTGAAGAAATTTTTCCTAATATCCAATCTAAACCTCCCCGGCGCAACTTGAGGCCATTTCCTCTTGTCCTATCGCCTGTTACTTGGGAGAAGAGACCAACCCCCACCTTTCAGGTAGTTGTAGAGAGCAATAAGGTCTCCCCTCAACCTCCTTTTTTCTAGGCTAAACACCCCCAGTTCCCTCAGCTGCTCCTCATAAGACTTATTATCCAGACCCCTCACCAGCTTCATTGCCCTTCTCTGGATATGCTCCAGCACCTCAGTGTCTTTCTTGTAGTGAGGGGCCCAAAACTGACCACAGTATTCGAGGTGGGGCCTCACCAGTGTCAAAGTACAGGGGGACGATCACTTCCCTAGTCCTGCTGGCCACGCTATTCCTGATACAAGCCAGGATGCTGTTGGCCGCCTTGGCCACCTGGGTACGCTGCTGGCTCATATTCAGCCAGCAGTCGACCAACACCCCCAGGCCCTTTTCTGCCAGGCAGCTCTCTAGCCACTCTTCTCCAAGCCTGTAGCGTTGCACAGGGTTGTTGTGACCCAAGCGCAGGACCCGGCACTTGGCCTTGTTGAATGTTATACCATTGGCCTTGGCCCATCGATCCAGCCTGTCCAGATCCCTCTGCAAATCCTTCCTACCCTCAAGCAGGTCAACACTCCTGCCCAACTTGTTGTCATCTGCAAACTTACTGAGGGTGCACTTGATCTCCTCATCCAGATCATTGATAAAGATATTAAAGAGAACTGGCCCCAAAACTGAGCCCTGAGGAACACCACTTGTGACTGGCTGCCAACTGGATTTAACTCCATTCACTACCACTCTCTGGGCCTGGCCATCCAGCCAGTTTTTTACCCAGTGAAGCGTATGCCCGTTCATGCCATGAGCAGCCAGTTTCTCCAGGAGAATGCTGTGGGAAATGGTGTCAAAGGCTTTACTGAAGTCCAGGTAAACAATATCCACAGCTTTTCCCTCATCCACTAAGCGGGCCACCTTGTCATAGAAGGAGATCAGGTTAGTCAGGCAGGACTTGCCTTTCATAAAGCAATGCTGACTAGGCCTAATCACCTGCTTGTCCTGTACGTGTTGCGTGATGGCACTCAGGATGATCTGCTCCATAACATTCCCCAGCACCGAGGTCATTCTGACAGGCCTGTAGTTCCCCAGATCATCCTTCTGGACCTTCTTGTAGATGGGCATCACATTTGCTAACTTCCAGTCTAATGGGACCTCCCCAGTTAGCCAGCCACAAGTTTTTCAAAATGCTGTATGCTCTGGAACTACCTTTATATTGTTTAAGCAGCAGCAGGTCAAAGAGCCACAGATAGTGCTGTTCGACTGTTACTTATTCCTCAGATTTCCACAGAAACCTTGAATCCAGCCCTCTGATATTATTAAAATCGATAGTATCATCGTCGATATTTGTCAAGTACAAAAAGGATATCCTATTCTTAGAATTTGGCAGAATGACTTTTTTTGGCTTTAGTCTTCCCTGATTTGCAGTGGGCTACAAAAGCGATATTTTCAGTAGTATATTTCTGTAAAACTTTTGAGTTCCTTAATGATGTTCCACAGAGTTGTTATGAAGTACAGGAACAATGGAGGTGAATATTTTGAAGTTTGCTTGGTTCAAACAAAAACCAAATTAGAACTTCAATCAGAACTGAAGTTGAAGAAACTCAAAATGCCTACAAATTCAAAGCCTTGTCTTAATGTGCCTTTAGATGACTCAGGTTTCTAAGTACCCGAGTTACTTCCTACACTCCTAAATGATTTAGATGTGCTTTGAACATTGTAAGCAGAGTGATCTGCCTCAAACTGCCAGTCTTGTGGGGTTTGTATTTCCTTGGTGAGTGATCTATTTTAAATGCCGGATAAGTACCTCAGGACACAGGATGTAGAAGTTGCTTATGAATGAGGATGTGTTTTCAAGTAAGAGAACCAAGGTAAATAATTAGCTTTGGCAGCATGGAAACATCTAAACTAGTATTGCTGACATACCAGGTATTGTCAATAGATAGTGATGAAAATCTAGTGAGTTATCACAGTCACCTAGTATGTCAGCAGGAATTATTCTTGCTTTGAGAATGTCATCATTAGAAATTACCACATCTCTTTAAAGGCCTTACTTAATAGACTGTCTTTTTTCTTTCCCGTCATCTTCCTGTATTTCTAAGTTAAGCTGGGGAATAGTTTCTTCTAGCATTTGGCTTCATCTTTTTTTTTTATTTTATTTTCCTAATCCATGTTGATAGGAAGAAGAAATCCCATTGCATTGCACTGCTTGGCATGGCTACCGCTTGCTAAAGCACTTTGTGAAGCAGGTTGTAATGTGAACATTGAAAACAAAGAAGGGGAGACTTCGCTCCTGACAGCATCTGCTAGGGGTTACCATGTTATTATGGAATGCTTGGCAGAATATGGAGCTAACCTTGATGCAACAGACAAGGTTAGTAATGGGTGAACGAGTTGCTTTTAGTCAGGAATTATGTCCAGAGATCACAGATGTCGTAGAGCAGTATCTCTGAATTGCTTCATTTGAACGCTGCAAGCCATCATTACTTTTATGACATGGGTTTTTTGAGTGGTTCTACAGAGAATATTGATGACTCAAATAGTCTTTAAAGTTGCTGACTGTTTATTTTTCCATGATTTGGTTTATTTTGGTTCATTATCGCCTTATCAATTAGCACCTTATGAGCAACACACTCTCTATGGAAAATAGCAGGAACACTGAATTCTGTAATTGGCAACAAGCTATTAACTTAAGAGAAAAGAATTAATTTACTGTTTGTCTTTGACACCTATGTGTCAGATAAATCACACCTATTTCCAATAATCTAAATACCAGACTTTTAAAAATATAACTCTGATTCAGAATGATTTTTTGTCTTTCAGGATGTGATCTCAAGGAATAAACTTTGCATTTAATTCCTTATACTTACACTATGCTTGTCCTTATAGCTAGCTTTATTGCTCGTGGAATTGTCATTATATCTAAATAGTTACTAAAGCAAGTTCAGGAAAATGCTTTTGCTTCTAAAAGAATTACATTGATTTTTATAGCCACACTGTCTCTTTAAGTTATTCCACAGAGAGAAAGCTCTGTCTCTAAAGCTACTAATCTCTAAGCAGATTGTATGACTTTTATTTCACTAACTTCAGTCACCAAACTCTACATTGGTTTAAGATACTCAACTGATTGTTACAGTTGGTCACTCTCCCATTCCTTCTGGAAGTCATCAGCATAGAATATGTATTTGCACTTCATTCCAGTGAAAAGCTCAGTGGTTTAATGTAAATATGCTTTCATCCTATAGTTGACTTGTTCTGACAGTGTACTGGTTTTGGCTGGGATAGAGTTAAATTTCTTAATAGTAGCTTGTAAAGTGCTATGTTTTGGATTTGTGATGAAAATAGTGTTGATAAGACAGGGATGTTTTAGTTACTGCTGAACAGTGCTTACACAGAGTCAAGGCCTTCTCTGCTTCTCACACCATTCCACCAGTGAGTAGGCTGGGGGTGCACAAGAAGTTGAGAGGGGGCACAGCTGGGACAGCTGACCCCAACTGACCACACTGGAGCAGGTGGATATTTCCCAATTGACCAAAGGGGTATTCCATACCATATGACATCATGCTCAGCAATAAAACTGTGGGGAAGAAGGAGGAAGGGGGGATGTTTGGAGTTATGGCATTTGTCTTCCCAAGTAACCGTTATGCATGATGGAGCCCTGCTTTCCTGGGGATGGCTGAACACCTGCCTGCTGATGAGAAGTAGTGAGTGAATTCCTTGTTTTGCTTTGCTTGCACGTGCATCTTTTGCTTTACCTGTTTAACTGTCTTTATCTAAACCCACAAGTTTTCTAATTTTTACCTTTCTGATTTTCTCCCCCATCCCACTGTGGGGGGAGTGAGTGAGCGAGCGTCTGTGTTGTGTTTAGCTGCCTACTGGGGTCAAACCATAACAGACAGATACTGTGCATCTCCTTGCCTACACCCCCAAAAGAAAAAAAATCATTGTGATTATTGAGGCAGGGAGATGCACAAAATTACTATGAATGAAAAATACTTTGATTTTTAGCATTATTAAAATCTTGCTTAAAAGTTGTCTTGTGATTTCAGGATGGTCATATAGCCCCACACGTTGCCATGAGAAGACATCAAATGGAGGTGGTTAAAACTCTCATCAGTCAAGGATGTTTTGTAGACTTCCAATACAGACATGGAAACACTCTTCTGCATGTGGCCTGCAAAGATGAGAATGTTGCTATTGTGATGGCACTCTGTGAAGCAAGTTATAATTTGAATGTCACTAATAAGGTAAATGGAATATGGGAACTGAAATACTTTGTTCAATAGCTCACCTATTGCATTAAATGACCTTTTCCATTTCTCTGATATTAAAAGTATTTTTCCTTTTTTCCTTTCTTTTATTTTTCATCTCTTATTAAAGTGGCCAAATGCAAAGCATTAAATAATTCATCTTCCAAATTTACCTAAATTTGTTTCGGTTGAGTAAATGATTAAAGATCTGTGAAGAGCCCAAGTGAATTAATTAGCACAGTGTTCTTTGCTGTTCAACTCTAATGTGGAAGTATACGCCAACCCACTTCCCTAGTTACATAGCTTTACTTTCTGCAGATTACATCCAGGCATTGAAGAACAGATGAAATGCATTTCTGCTGGCCTAAACAAGTACTGATTTGAAGTGATTTAATAACAGTCATTTACTTACAGAATTGAAGACTGGCAACTTTTTATAAAAAATCTGCTTTGAATTCTTACAAACTATGTGAAAAGATTCACATTGTCATCTAACAAGCCCAAGTCGCAGAAGGCAAAGGCAGAGACTGGGAGAATGAGGAACTGTCTACTGTAGGAGAAGACCAGGATGGAGACCATCTAAGGAACCTGAAGGTGCACAAGTCCATGATACCTGATGAGATGCATCCATGGGTCCTGACGGAACTGGCGAACGAAGTGGCTGAGGCACTATCCATCATATCTCAGAAGTCGTGGCAGTCCAGTGAAGTTCCCACTGACTGGAAAAGGGGAAACATAACCCCCAAGTGGGGGGTAGCCTTAGCTGCAGTGATCATGAAATGGTAAACCCCCACTTCCAAAAAGGGTAAAAAGGAAGACCCGGGGAGCTACAGGCCAGTCAGTCTCACCTCTGTGCCCAGCAAGATCATGGAGCAGATCTTCCTGGAAACTCTGCTAAGGCACATGGCAAATAAGGAGGTGATTGGTGACAGCTAACATGGCTTCACCAAGGGCAAGTCATGCCTGACAAATTTGGTGGCCTTCTACAATGGTGCCACAGCATTGTTAGGGGAGAGCAACCAATGTCATTTACCTGGACTTATGCAAAGCATTTGACACTGTCCCGCATGACGTCCTGGTCTCTAAATTGGAAAGGCATGGATTTGATGGATGGACCACTCGGTGGATAAGGAACTGGCTGGATGGCCCCACTCAAAGGGTTGCGGTCAACAGCTCGATGTCCACGTGGAAACCAGTGACGAGTGGCATTCCTCAGGGGTCAGTACTGGGACTCATGCTGTTTAACATCTTTGTCAGCGACATGAACAGTGGGATTGAGTGCACCCTCAGCAAGTTTGCCGACAACACCAAGCTGTTGTGGCATGGTCGATACGCTGGAGGGAAGGGATGCCATCCAGAGGGACCTGGACAGGCTTGAGAGGTGGTCACATGCCAATCTCATGAAGTTCAACCAGGCCAAGTGCAAGGGCCTGCATCTGGGTAGGGGCAACCTGAAGCTGAAATACAGGCTGCAATGCAGAATGGCTTGAGAGCAGCCCTGAGGGGTGTTGGTGGATGAGAAGCTCAACATGAGCCGGCAATGTATGCTCGCAGCCCAGAAAGCCAACCACACCCTGGGCTGCATAAAAAGAATCATGGCCAGCAGGTCGAGGGAGGTGATTCTGCCCTTCTGCTCTGCTCTGGTGAGACCCCACCTGGAGTACTGCATCCAGCTTTGGTTGGTACAGAAGCACAGCTCCTCTTAGCACCTCGACTGCTGGCGCTGGATTGCATGTTCAAAGAAAGGGTCCCTGACACACATCATGCAACCGATGCTACATGGAGTAAGTGGATTGCACTGATCACACAGCGAACTCGAATGGGAAACCCCAGTCGCCCAGGAATTCTGGAAGTGATCATGGACTGGCCAGAAGGCAAGGATTTCAGAATGTCACCAGAGGAGGAGGTGACGCGTGCAGAAGAGGCCCCACCATATAATAAACTGCCAGAAAATGAGAAGATGGGTCCTGCCATATTGTGGGAAAGCATCCAAAGTGGAAGGCTGCTGTGTGGAGTCCTACACGACAGGTTGCAGAAGCCAGTGAAGGACAAGGTGAATTGAGCCAGTTTGCAGAGGTGAAAGCCATCCAGCTGGCTTTGGACATTGCTGAGCGAGAAAAAGGGCCAGTACTTTATCTGGCCATTTTTACTACTTTATCCACTGACTCATGGATGGTGGCAAATGCTCTGTGGGGGTGGTTACAGCAGTGGAAGCAGGGCAACTGGCAGCGCAGAGGCAAACCCATCTGGGCTGCTGACCTATGGCAAGATATTGCTGCCCGGATAGAGAATCTGGTTGTGAAAGTACGCCACCTAGATGCCCATGTAGGGGAGAATCGGGCCACGGAGGAACATCAGAACAACCAGCAGGTGGATCGGGCTGCTAGGATTGAAGTGGCTCAGGTGGATCTGGACTGGCAACATAGGGGTGAACTATTCATAGCTCAGTGGGCCCATGACACCTCAGGCCATCAAGGAAGAGATGCGACATATAGATGGGCTCGTGACCGAGGGGTGGACTTGACCATGGACACTATTGCACAGGTCATCCATGAATGTGAGACATGCGCTGCGATCAAACAAGCCAAGCGTTTGAAGCCTCTTTGGTATGGAGGACGATGGCTGAAATATAAATCTGGGGAGGCCTGGCAGACTGATAATATCACACTGCCACGAACCCGTCAAGGCAAGCGCCCTGTGCTCACAATGGTGGAAGCAACCACTGGATGGCTGGAAACATACCCTGTGCCCCATGCCACTGCCCGGAACACTATCCTGGGCCTTGAAAAGCAAGTCCTGTGGCAACATGGTACCCCAGAGAGAATTGAGTCGGACAATGGGACTCATTTCCGAAACAGCCTCATAGACACCTGGGCCAAAGAGCATGGTATCGAGTGGGTACATCACATCCCCTATCACGCCCCAGCCTCTGGGAAGATAGAACGATACAATGGGCTGTTAAAAACTACACTGAGAGCAATGGGTGGTGGGACCTTCAAACATTGGGATACACATTTAGCAAAAGCTACCTGGCTAGTTAACACCAGGGGATCTACCAATCGGGCTGGCCCTGCCCAATCAAAACTTCCACGTACCGTAGAAGGGGATAAAGTCCCCGTAGTGCACATGAAGAATATGTCAGGGAAGACAGTCTGGGTTAGTCCTGCCTCAGGCAAAGGCAAACCCATCCATGGGATTGCTTTTGCCCAAGGACCTGGGTGCACTTGGTGGGTGATGCGGAAGGATGGGGAAGTCCGATGTGTACCTCATGGGGATCTGATTTTGGGTGAGAATAGCCAATGAATCCAATTGTGTGTTGTTAACTGCTAAGTAACCCTGTCACTGTATGCCCTCGTTACAATAATTGCTATCAGCTGTATTACAGTAAGAATCACCCAAAGTAAGGACAGGTGGACTTTGATGAAAAATTGAGTAAAGCACAGGGGCGGTGGGATCAGAACTGACCTCAGCAGCTGGCGCCCAGCAACTTCCTCAAGATCTACATCTTCAGCCCACGGACTGTGGGCATGAGCCACACTGGATACATCAGCTGCAAGCTCCAAAAATGCAGCATGCAACAGTCCAGCACCACCCAGCATCTCGCCTGCCCTGAGAGACTGTTCTAACAGATGGAGCCCAGAGCCATGGATTACAAGAACTCACCGGACACTTTGGAGGGATGGCCCATAGACTAAGGGCATTATATCTGTATGAATATATATGTGTGTATATATATATATGACAGGGGAAAGTGGTGGCAATTCATTGGAACCTGTAAGATCTGGGCATGGCAAAAATGGTATGGAATAAGGGGTGGATAATGTCCTGGTTCCAGCGGGGACAAGGTTATTTCTCCCCAGGCTCTGTCAGGGACACAGGTATTCCATGCCATGTGAGCCATGCCCACCCTGAGCTGCTGGGGGAGGGGGCAGGAAGTCACCGGGGGCTTCCTGGGTTACCATCTGAGGCCAAACCACGACAGGTGCATCAAGAAGAGTGTGGCCAGCAGGTGGAGGGAGGTCATCCTCCCCTTCTACTCTGCCCTGGTGAGGCTGCATCTGGAGTATTGTGTCTAGTTCTGGGCTCCCCAGTTCAAGAAGGACAGGGAACTGCTGGAGAGGGTGCAGCAAAGGGCTACCAAGATGATTAGAGGACTGGAACACCTCTCTTATGAAGAAAGGCTGAGGGACTTGGGTCTCTTCAGTCTGGAAAAAAGATGTCTGAGGGAGGAATCTTATCAACACTTATAAATACTTAAAGGACGGGTGTCAGGAGGATGGGGCCAGGCTCTTTTCAGTGGTGCCCAGCAACAGGACAAGAGGTAATGGGCACAAACATGAACATAGGAAGTTCCACCTAAACATGAGGAGGAACTTCTTTACTTTGAGGGTGGCAGAGCCCTGGAACGGGCTGCCCAGAGAGGTGGTGGAGTCTCCGTCTCTGGAGACATTCAAAACCCGCCTGGACGTGTTCCTGTGCAACTTGCTCTGGGTGACCCTGCTCTGGCAGGGGGTTGGACTAGATGATCTCCAGAGGACCCTTCCAACCCCTACCATTCTGTGATTCTGTGTTTGGATGGGGCCTTGAGCAACCTGGTCTAGTGGGAGGTGTCCCTGCCCATGGCAGGGGAGTTAGAATTAGATGACCTTTAAAGGTTCCTTCCAACCCAAACCATTCTATGATTCTATGATTCTCCCCTTCTACTCCACTCTTATGACACCCCACCTGGAGTTCTACGTCCAGCTCTGGGGTCCCCAACATAAGAAGGACATCGACCTTTTGGAACGGGCCCATACGAGGGCCACAGAGATGATCAGAGGGCTGAAGCACCTGTCCTATGAAGACCAGCTGAGAGAGCTGGGGTTGTTCAGCCTGGAGAAGAGAAAGCTCCTGGGAGACCTTATAGCAGCCTTCCAGTACCTAAAGGGGCCTACAGGAGGGATGGGGAGGGAATCTTTATGACGGAGTGTAGTGATAGGACAAGGGGTAATGGTTTAAAACTGAAAGAAGGTAGGATTTAGATTAGATATCAGGAAGATATTCTTTACTGTGAGGGTGGTGGGACACTGGCCCAGGTTGCCCAGAGTAGTTGTGGATGCCCCATCCCTGGAAGCATTCAAGACCAGGCTGGATGAGGCTTTGAGCAGCCTGGTCTAGTGGGAGATGTCCCTGCCCATGGCAGGGGGGTTGGAACTAGATGACCTTTAAGGCCCCTTCCAACTCTAACCATTCTATGATTTAAATCAACTACAGATTCTACTACCAATTATAAAAATACATGTCATATTGACTTGTTTGTGTTTTCATGGCTTGAGTTGATTTATCAAAATAAATCCTAATCAAACATTTATCTTAAAGTAAAATAGCTTTAAGTTTTTTATTAAACCAGTTGTCACCAGTAGGGTACACTAAATCTCAGAAATAAAATGTTAAGTGTAAAAGTATTTTCACAAGTTGAAGACAGTAGGCTGTATAAGGTGCTTTTGGAAACTTGTTGCTCGTGTTTCACATAGGCATGACAATCACAGAAACACTTGGCAAATTATGTACCTTTAAAAACGTTGATTCCAGTGCATATTACTGGATTACTGACAGCTAAAAATGTGAAAAGTCCATAATTGTAGTAACCTGTTCCAGTACTCTGTCAACCTCACAGTGAAAATGTGTTTCCTGATGTTCAGACAGAACCTCCTGTGTTTCAGTTTGTGCCCATTGCCTCTTGTCCTGTCACTGGGCACAACTGAAAAGAGTCTGGTTCCATCCTCTTTACACCCTCCCTTCAGGTATTTATATACATTAATAGGAACCCTATGATTCTATGATTCGGAGTTATGGCGTTCGTCTTCTCAAGTAACTGTTACACGTGATGAAGCCCTGCTTTCCTGGAGATGACTGAACACCTGCCTGCTGATGGGAAGTAGTGAATGAATGCCTTGTTTTGCTTTGCTTGCGTGTGCAGTTTTTGGTTTCCCTATTAAACTGTCTTTAGCTCAACCCATGAGTTTTCTCACTTTTACTCTTCTGATTCTCCTCCCTATCCCACTGCGGGGGAAGTGAGCAAGTGGCTGTGTGGAGCTTAGCTGGCTACTTAGCTT
This sequence comes from Rissa tridactyla, assembly GCF_028500815.1. Taxonomy (NCBI): domain Eukaryota; kingdom Metazoa; phylum Chordata; class Aves; order Charadriiformes; family Laridae; genus Rissa; species Rissa tridactyla. Next base: position 29,329,620 of record NC_071496.1, on the reverse strand, counting down.
CTTGTGCATCCTCAGTCTGCTTCCTGGGAGGCCAGCATGAGAAAGAGAGAAGGCCGTGATGCTGTGTAAACACTGTTCAGCAATCACCAAAACGTAGGTGTGTTATCAACACTCTTTTGGTCACAAATACAAAACATAGAACCATAGGAGCTACTATGAAGAAAATAAACTCCATCCCAGCCAAAACCACTACATAGTATCACAGTTTAAACCAGCTAAATACGCATCAAAGTTTTCCTGCATACCTGTCAACTGGCTTATGGGCAGCACTTCCTCTTCCTGAAGATCTGTCTGACACTTCCCAACATCTGCTGTGAATTCAGCAGCATGATGTACATAATCAGTTTATTCTCTGCATACAACTCTATATACCACACAGTCCTGTACTCTGAAAAACACAAGCTTCATGAGAAAAAATGGCTTTCCAAGTAACTGTTATGCATGCTGGAACCCTGCTTTCCTGGAGATGGCTAAACATCTGCCTGCCGATGGGAAGTAGTGAATGAATATCCTTATTTTGTTTTGCCTGCATGTGCAGCTTTTGCTTTGCCTATTAAACTGTCCTTAGTTCAGCCCATGAGTTTTTGCACTTTTACCCTTCTGATTCTCTTCCCCCATCCCACTGTGAGGGGAGTGATTGAGCAGCTATGTGGTGCTTAGTTGCCGGCTGTGATTAAACCATGACAGTCCTTTTTGGCACCTAACATGGGGCTTGAGGAGTTCGAGGTAATGACAGATTTGATAGGAATGTGCTAGACTGAATTTATAGCTGTTATTGCTGTTTAGCTATTAATTGGCAGGCTCCTGTGCTTGCCACGGGGCTTGCTTGCCTTACTGTATATTAGTCTAGTGCTTGTTAGTGTCTGCTTTTTGCTTTCGCTGCTTGCTGTACTGCTTATCATCTTACTCTGCTGTGCCTGGGAACATTTTGGTAACAGCAATGGCCATGTGCCTGGGCTGGCAGATGGCCAGGGCATTGCTTCTGTTTCTGGGCTGCTGTACTGGACAGGCTGGAACTCCAGTCTGAACTCAAGTCGAAGGGGCTGTGACCTGTGGATAAGTCCACATGGGAGCATGACAGCCTGAAGCATCTGTGGCCGTGGGTAAGTCCACACTGGAGCAGATACATCCCTGAAGGGACTGTGGCCCATGGATACACCCATAAGCTGCAGGTCTTCAAAAACTGCTCCAGCATGTGTCCTTTCCATGGGGTGCAGTCCTTCAGGAATGGACTGCTGCAGTGTGGGTCCCCTGCAGGGTCACAGGTCCTGCCAGGAAACCTGCTCCTGCATGGGCTCTCCACAGGGTCACAGCTTCCTTCAAGTCACATCCACTTGCTCAAGCATGGGGACAACCTGCTTCACTACAGGCTGCAGGGGAATCTCTGCTCTGGTGCCTGGAGCACCTCCTCCCCCTCCTTCTTCGCTGACCTTGGTGTCTGGATAGTTGTTTCTCTCACATATTCTCACTCTCCCAGCTGCTGCCACGCAGCGTTTTTTACCCTTTCTTAAATACATTATCACAGAGGTGCTACCATCGTTGCTGATTGGCTCGGCTTTGGCCAAAGGTGGTCCATCTTGGAGATGACTGAAACTGGCTCTGTTGGACATGGGGGCAGCTTCTGGTGTCTTCTCACAGAAGCTACCCCTGCAGCCCCTGCACTACCAATGCCTTGCCACGTAAACCCAATACACAAGCTAAAAGAAAAAGAGACTTCCTGCTCATCACATATATAAGCCTTTGAATTATCTTTAGCAGTTGCCTTTTCACTTAATTTGAAATTACTCTTTTTGGAAATCCTAAGCCCTTAGATATTTCATTAGGTACAAAATGATTATAGGTATTGGTTAATTTGTTTGAAGACTTGGTAAACACTTGTTACAAAGAATTTTAAAGAAATCTGGTAGTTAGCAGAGAAGGGAAACTGTCTCTAATGCTTAGTTTATTTACTTAGCACTTTTTAAGCACCACTTTTACCACATGGTAAAAGTAGGCTTGACCCTTTTACAGGCATGTCATAAATGAATTGTTAAAGCAAGGGTAAAAACTCTAAAAGGTAAGATGTGGAAGGACTGGCAGGAACTGTGACCCCATTGAAAGTGATATCGAAACTTCTATGATTGTAACACTAAATTATTTGGGTAAATGATTCTTGACAAGACAATGGGATAGAAGGGACAACCAGACCTAAAATGAGATAGCAGAAATGTCAGTGGGCTGATTGCCCAAGAAACTTGGCTATACCACATGAAATGTGTCCTTAAGGTGAGCTTGACTAATTATAATACGAAAACCACTCCTCTAGAAGTTAAGATACCCGCCTCCGCTTGAAGACCCTCACCCACTGAGCCTGCACAGTGAAATTAAGAGACACTGTACCTTTAATTGAAGACGAGGACATTTTACATCAATCAGCTTCAAGATAAGGGATTATGAGCACCAGTAAAAAGTTGTTAAACAATGAATATGTTAATTATGCTAATTTATAATGTATAAATGAATGATTGTTTTAATACGGGATGTGCTAGCTTTGTGGAGATATCCCCTAGCACCCTGTTCTGTGCAGAACTGCTAATAAATAGCTAATACCTCCACTCTGTGTGTTATTGGCTTGCACACCAGATAAACGATCCCACGACAAAAGGAGCCATGCAGGAGTAGGTTTTCTGGCAGGACCTGTGGCCCGTGTGGGACCCACACCGGAGCAGTCCATTCATGAAGGACTGCACCCCATGGGAATGACCCATGTTGCAGAAGTTTGTGGAGGACTGTCTCCTGTTGGAGGGACCCCATGCTGGAACAGGGGAAGAGAGTGAGGAGTAAGGAGCGGCAGAGACAAAGCACTATGAACTGACCGCAACCCCCATTCCCCATCCCTCTGCTGCACCACTTTGCACCACCACCGAGTTAGGAATGAAGCTGAGCCTGGGAAGAAGGGAGGGGTGGGGGGAAGGTGGTTTTAGATTTGTTCTTATTTCTTATTATCCTGTTCTGTTTGATTAGCAATAAATTAAATTATTTTCCCCAAGTCCAGTCTGGTTTGCCCATAACAGTAATTAGTAAGCAATCTCCCTGTGCTTATCTCGACCCATGAGCTTTTCCTTGCATCTTCTCCTCCTCTCCTGTTGATGGAGGGGGAGTGATAATGGAGCTTGGTGAGCACCTGGTGGCCAGCCAAGGTCAACCCAGCACACTTGCATAAACTCACGTGGTTACTTCACAAAAGAGTATTTTATGTTAGTTTATGTGATAAAAACTCATCTGCACACCCAAAAAAGAGCACAGAGAGAATGGCAGGAGGCAGAGCCCAAATAATACCCTGCTGGGCTACTCCCAGGCCCGTCACAGGAACCATCAGCCAGCCCATCAAAGGCTCATGTCCACAAGCCCAGAAGAGCACAGGGGCACAATGGGGCACAATGGCAGGTGAGAATCCAAATCAAGGACTTCCAAGAAACAAACACCCTGTCCACACCCCTCCTAGGGCTGTCCCAGCAGATCCTTAGCCCCTTTGTTCAGGCATGAAACCCATCACCATTGTCATGGTTTGGGCTGGACTGGCAACTGAATGAACGACGTGCTCTCTTTAACTTCTCTCCCAAGGGAGAAGAATGAGAGAGAGAGAGAGAGAGAAAGAGACTTATGGATTGAAAAAGAAACTAAACTACTTTAAAGAAATATTATTAATAAAAATATAATAATATCAATTAAAAAATAATGAAATATATATACACAATATATACAAACCCAGTATGGATCTCCCAGGATGACAATCACGTCACCAGCAGGCACTGGGAAAGTCCCAGACGGGACTCAGCGACTGATGGGAGCTGAACTCAGGAACTAGAGTCTGGAGTGCATGGATCAGGATCAAAGGCAGATGAACAGACAGAGTCCTCCTCAGACACCAGCCATTGAAGAAAGAGACTGACCCTTTGACAAGGCAATCCTGAAAGAGTGGATGTGTGGAAACGCAGCATGTGAACTGTAGAAATCCAGAACCACTGCCAATAGAGCTAAGTTGCATGTCTGCTAAACCACCACAGTCTCTGAAGTCCAGGTTCCCATTAAGTTCAGTAGACTTTTTATGTGGTCCTAAATGCATAGTCTAGAATGACATCTTGTATATATGTAGGAATGTATCTGAGAGAAAATGGCCATGTGAGCCAGCCTCCCTACTATGAGAGATTCAACAAGGATCTGTGAATATGAAGTTCAACAAGGACAAGTGTAAGGTCTTGCACCTGGGAAAACATAATCCAGGAGTGCAACACAAGCTGAAATCTACCCAGCTGGGGAGCAGCTCTGTGGAAAGGGACCTGGGGGTCTTGGTGGACAACAAGCTCAATATGAGTGAACAGTGTGCTGCTGCAGCAAAGCAAGCCAACAGGATGCTGGGTTGCATCAACAAGGGCATCACCAGCAGAAATAAAGAAGTCATTATCCCACTCTACTCAGTGCTTGTCAGGCCACACCTGGAATACTGTGTTCAGTTTTGGTCCCTACTGTAGGAATGTGTCTGAGAGAAAATGGCCACGTGAGCCAGCCTCCCTACTGTGAGAGATTAGATTAAGGGCAAAACAGGTGGTAGAAGATGGAATTAGTACATGGGAAAAACGGGAACTGAGAAGGTAGAAAACATGTTGTGCTAATGACTAAGCAATTGACTATGTGAATTCTTGTAACCAATCTGATGTGTGAACGAACTGCATGGACAGCGCGTGGACAGTGTAACTAGCTAATCAGAAATAAGCGAGTGGCGTGTACAGCTACAACGCAGGGTATAAAAGATGATGATCTGTGCTTAATAAACGGCTTCTGTTGATTCACATTGGATCGTCTGGAGTCCAGTTATTTCTCCTCAGATGGTGACCCCGACGTGATCCCGATCGGCGCTTGGCTTGAGCAACGGAACGCGAGGGGCGGAAGACCCAGAAGGAGATCCACCGGCTGGAGGACGGCTCAGCTGGACTGAGACCGGGCGGATTGGGCGGCAATCCGGAATAGAGGAAACAGACGACGTGGCCACGGACACCCAGAGAGAGGTGAGCAGCCGGGACAGGAGATGGGGCAACAAGTAACAAAAGAAGAAGGGGCTGTATTAAGACTTCTCCTGCATATCCTCTCTAAGAGAGGGGTGAAATACGATGAGCGTATGCTCCGAAGGTTGTTAACCTGGTGCAGAGAGAACGGATTCGCACCAGAGCCCCAGACAGCTTTTAAACCAGAAATATGGGAGGCTGTTGGGAAAAAAACTGTGGGAAGTGATAAGTAAAGGAGACAAAGAGGCATCACCGTTAGTGACGACATGGTGGTTGGTGTTATCGACCTTACAAGACATGAAGGCGGAGCGAGCCACGGCGGCCGGGGCTTTTGCAGCATTACAACCCACGGGAGGGGGATCGAACAGGCCAGGTCCGAATGTCTGGGACGATCCCCTGCTGATCCCCTCTGCTCCACCTGAGGCCGATGGAGGAGGCAGAATGTCAGCAGAGAAGGACAGAGCCGGAGCTGTTTGCTCCTGCCATTGCCCACCTCGCCCCCTCCCCTCCCCAGTCGTCTCCCTGAGATAGAAGTGCTGGTTTTGTATGTCTGCTGTGTAAGTGTGTGTGGGCGCCAGCTTATACCTGCTGGTCAGCATCTGTGCTACTGTTTGCTTTTTGTTGTGTGCAGTGTCGTTAGGTGACTCCCCTTGAGCAGGTGTTCTGCCCGGTGTGGTACTGTTCTCGTATGCAATTAGGGCTGACACTCCGTCAAGTGAAGACGTTTGTATATACACAATGTTTAGACGTAAGGCGAGCGCGCCCCAGGTAGATACACCAGGATGGGCTGTAGAACCGATGGAAGTCCTGAAATATTGGGGGAGTTTTCACCAGCCGACACATTTACACTCTCGGGAACGGCTCGCCCGTGCAGGGCGTATTGCTGGTTGTTTGTTGTTTGTCTATAAGATCATGGTTGATTGGGAAAAGGAGTTGAGCCAAAATCTATAGGATGCTCTGTAGGAAAATGAGAAACTTAAGGAAAAATGAGAAACTGAGCTCTTGTTGCAAAGGCAGACTTTTATGTCAGTCGTAAGTGATGGAAGAAAAAAAAAAAGAAAAAAAAAGAAAAAAAGAAAAAAAAAGAAAAAAAAGAAAAAAAAAAGAAACCAAACAAGAACAATTAGATGGGAAATGTGCCACGTTAGCACAAAAGTATGCCATATGCACTACGAGAAAGCATCAGAAAAAGAGAAATAGGACACCTGATTCAAAGCAGTACCATAGAGATATGTTTTTGGTTTTTTCCTATATGTGTCTATGTTATTGCATGCCTTAGTAGATTGCTCTGTGTTATACCCTGCGAGATTAAAATGAACCCCAGCAGAAGCGGTCTCTTGAGCAAGGGGGTGGAATATGGGAAAGCAACGGAAGATCGGCGAGGAGGATTGTAAATACACTCAAGGGACTCGCACCTGGGTGCTGGAAAACACAGATATCACACCAAGTGTTATTCAGTCTCGGGTGCTGGCAAGAAAAACATTTGGATGACGTAAGCCTGTAATGGACTCAGGGACACCTTATCCAGCTGCTTGAGAATCTTGGCCTGTTGTGGAAGAAGATCAAAGCACAGTACCAGCAAGAACAGGGAGTCCGCATGCGCTCTTGCTAACAAGGACTCTTTTGCTGCCAAGGATTCGTGATAACAAGGACTCTCTTGCTGCCAAGGATAAGTTTAGCAATGCTACTAGTACAACTATGTGTGAGTTATTGCTAGATGTAGATAGTATTCGATATGCGACGCTGCAAAACAGAACTGCTACTGATTTTTTGCTTTCAGCTCACAGACATGGTTGTCAAGATTTTAAAGGACTGTGTTGTATGAATCTAAGTGACCACTCCAAATCCATCCATGCCCAGTTGCAGGAACTGCACCGACCGAACCAGCAACTTGTGGAGACCACTGGGTGAAATCTCTTTGCTGGATGGACTTGGGGTGGGGTTGGTTGAAGCAAATTATGCTCATTGCCTGTGTGGAAGGAATTTGTCTGTTATGTTGAGTATGCTGTTTGCCGTGTTTAATAAGCATTATACAATCAGTTGTAGATGTCCCTTTGCATCGTACCCTTGTACGAGTTGTAGAATATGTTGCTCTAAAAACTATGTGTGTATCCATGAGAACCTGACCTTCACAGAAGAAGATAACAAGAAGGGATTACAACAATGTAGTCACGTATCAGACAGCTGCTGTTAGCAAAGCTGGATCATGAGTTTGGTGAGACTCGCTGCATACGCTGGCCACGCGTGCAGCGACTCTGGCCTGTACTTTTCTACTCGATCCGGTGCAGGATATAGGGGGGCTCTCTCGGGTCAGAGAGGGGGAGAGAGACATGAGCGAGGGGGAGAGAGACATGAGCGCACTTTGAAGATACAGGGGATGCCCTGAAGCACTGGGTCTGCCTCCCCCTCCCCCCATAAGTTCTATGTTCATTAACCCCAACAGCTCAGAAGGCATTACAGCATGTTGCAAGATAAGATATAGTCTACTACTGCTGCAAGACGCATTGAACACCTTCCTACAAGAATTTCAACTTTATGCCCTGATAGGACAGTGGGATGATGCACTTGCAAAGAGCCTGACTGCGTTAGAGTGGGTATTTTTGCCACGTACCTTTTCAAAACCAGTAACTATGATGATTGAAATGTTACCGCGATTGTTTTTCCAGGGTCGTTTGTGCTGTCAGCATCTTTCTGGAATGGATCCAAGCCACATACATGTCCCCATCAAAAAGGACGACCTTGACCCTTGGTTATCACAAAGTCTTAACCTCCTTAGTACATTATATTGGGCAAATAAATTATTCTTTCCCCTGGCACAGACTATTACAGTCACTTTCACAAATTCCTTTACAGCCGCGCATCCTGCTAGTGCCAAAGCCTCTTGATGGCACCCGTACGGTGTTTGTAGATGGTTCAGGGACACAGTAAAGGCTTTTGACTTATTTCAACAGGAACTGTTAAATGTAGGCCGAATCTCAATATGTTACTGGTATTGTTCAAAGACTTGAAGGAGCATTTATAAAACAAGTAGAGAACCAATTGTTATTTAGTCTCTTACTGCAATTAATGTTGCTTTTATGAAAAAGATAGTTTCCTTATTTTATTGTCCACATACACTCTCATAGCTGTTTACCTGGTCCTTTAACTGAGGGAAACAGTTGCAGATTATCACACTGTTGGTAACAACTCCGAACATTATGCAGCAAGCTAAAATGTCGCATGATTTTTTTATCATCAAAATGCGAAGGCATTGAGGAAGCAATTTTCTTTAACACAACAACAAGCACATGATATTGTGTGGACTTTTGCCAATTGTCAGCAGCTGGCTCCTCTGCCATCATTTGCAGGGGTTAACCTGCGAGGGCTTACATCTGATGAACTTTGGCAATCCGATGTTACGCGCATTATGGAATTTGGACATGTTTCAGTTGATTTGTTTTCTCGCCTTGTTGTAGCTACTGCTCATACAGTTATTCGACATTGGTTGCAATGCATTGCAGTCATGGGAGTACCGAAAACTATAAAAACTGATAATGGACCAGCTTATGTGTCCACTAAAGTACAGGCCTTTTTTTTTTACAGACATGGGGTATTAAACATGTCACCAGTATTCCTCATTCCCCGACTGGGCAAGCAATTGTGGAGCGTATGCATCATACTTTGAAAACCACGCTTGCTAAACAAAAAAGGGGGAATCCCGTAGGTATGACACCTCAAGAGTGAGTGTATAAAGCAACTCATGTTTTAAATTTTCTAAACATGTCTTCTTTGTCATCCACAGCAGTAGAGCGACATTTTGTAAGAACTGTTGAATGGCCTGAACAACCGAAGGTGTATTATAAGCACCTTAAGTCGGGGTGCATGCTAACCACAGATAATACTGCAACAAATAGAAGTTGTGAGCAAGAGAATTCTGTAATGATTTGTACTTCTCATCCGTATGTTTGCTTCGGCTCAAAATGCAAGTATACAAGAATGTAATCAATCTTATTGTGTAAATTTAATGCGAATAAGGTATAAAACAGCAGTAACATGGATAGTGAATCGGCAAAATGCATTAAAAACACGTCTTTCTCTGTATTGCGATTGGGAGTACAACTCTCAAAGACTTTGTGTTACATCTCTCCCCTGGAATGCATTGCTACCTGGCTGAGAAATGGTTAAACACCATCTCCAAGGTGCTTTTGACATGTCATTGCAACAAAATATTCGTCCTTTACATGATCAGCTAAAAGCTCAAATACTAAAGATTCAAGACTTAATGAACCGCAATGCATTTGAAACATTACAAAAGGATTTCTCGTGGGTAAATCCAAAGAAATTGGCTTTCTGGGCTAAATTTAGGAATCTGGGTATTTATTGCCTTAGCAGGGTTCTTTTTGAATCTGTTTTTAATTGTGTTTAGTATATAACCTGCTAAGAGCGTCACAACGAGCAGAAGCACAAGTCATGGCAACCTTGTTAATAAATGGTCTGGTGTTAAACAAAAAAGGGGGAGATGTGGCAGATCTACGAGCAGAGGCCTGCGTACGGCCAAAGACCCAGTGAGCAGAGCACACAGTAACCACAGAGCCAAGAGAACAGTTCATACCTTCACTCCATCCTGTGACGACCATAGAACATTTTCGAATCTTGGACAAAGAACAGGGCTGAGTATTCTTCCTTCGCTAGGAACAGCAACGGCATTAAATACGTTGAATAAGATAGGGTGTTGGGCAAGTAAACAGATAAACCTTACAACTGAAATCATATCTAGCTTGCTTACTGATACTGATAGCATTCGGTATGCTATGTTGCAAAATCGAGCGGCTATTGATTTTTTGCAGTTAGCTCAGGGTCATGGATGTGAAGATTTTGAAGGTATGTGTTGTACGAACATTTCCGACCACTCATCATCCATTCATAAGCAGTTACGGGAGCTGAAGGATAACGTTTCCAAATTAAAAGTGGTCAAAAATGGTTTCGATGGTTGGTTAAGCTCATGGGGTATAACGGGATGGTTATCAGACTTACTAAAGCAAGGGCTCATGCTATTGTTGGTTATATTATTATTGATTATGGTACCCTCGTGTGTTCTCCGCAAAGTGACTGACATGATAGAAAATGCCATGCATAAGGTCTGGCTGGCTCAAGAAGAAAAAGGGGGTATTGTAGGAATGTATCTGAGAGAAAATGGCCATGTGAGCCAGCCTCCCTACTATGAGAGATTAGATTAAGAGCAAAACAGGTGGTAGAAGATGGAATTAGTACATGGGAAAAACGGGAACTGAGAAGGTAGAAAACATGTTGTGCTAATGACTAAGCAATTGACTATGCGAATTCTTGTAACCAACCTGATGTGTGAACGAACTGCATGGACAGCGCGTGGACAGTGTAACTAGCTAATCAGAAATAAGCGAGTGGCGTGTACGGCTACAACACAGGGTATAAAAGATGATGATCTGTGCTTAATAAATGGCTTCTGTTGATTCACATTGGATCGTCTGGAGTCCAGTTATTTCTTCTCATATATATGCTACATTTTCCCTCCGATTTGGAGGTCGCTTCAACTGACCTGCAAATGGCTGCAGGTAGCTTTTAGGCTGAGACGGAGTCAAAACTCCAGAGCTGTCCCTGTTTTCATTCAGCTTTTGAACAACAGGTTCCAAACACAAAATCTGAACTTTGCTTAGTCTAAGTGCTTTGTCCTGCCCAGTGAAAATCACTTTGAGACTTAAGAGCTGCTTTCTCCCCATTCACTCCCTTAAGGCCTGCGTGCTCAAACTAAGGGCTCCAAGCATTTCTTCCTAGGTGTCCTGTTTCCGGCGTGGATAGGGTTAATTTTTCCTGGTATTCCATGCCATGTGAGCCATGCCCACCCTGAGCTGCTGCGGGAGGGGGCAGGAAGTGGCCGCTTGGCTGCGCGTCCCAGATCCCTTGTTGTTGTTTTTCTTGTTCCCTTTGCTGTTCTGTTAAACTGCCTTTGTCTCAACCCAAGAGTCTTGCCTTTTTCTTCCGATTCTTCCCGTATTGGGAAGGCCCGAGCGAGCAGCGCGTGGTTCTTTGTTGCCGTCTGAGGCTAAACCACGACAGTCCTTTTTGACGCCCAACATGGGGCTCGAGGGGTTGAGATAACGACAGAATCCAACTAGAGCTTGAAAAAACAAATTTGTTGTATGCACTTATTGTATTAGGTAAATAGTCACTGGTCACCATGTTGCTTGGTTTGTTCTCATGGCTGTGTTATGTGAATTCCTATATGGCTTATGTACTCCTTCCGATGATTTTTGTTACTTCTAGGAGAGGGGTGAGGATTATCTTTTTTCTGTCCTGTGTGATATTGGCTTATGAGATGATAACATCACTTGTTAGACAGTTACTTTGGGGCATTTATGTGGTATTGCTGTCCTGTCCATACCTTGGGCACCGTCTCTCAGAATTTATTAATAATCACACCCAGTCTGTGGGGGAAACAGGGGGGGACACTTTCCCCAGCTCTTTTGCCTCCCTTTTCTCCTTCGGGTCAGGTATGACAGCTTTTGAGAATTTTGAATATCCTTGGGAAGCTCAAACCAGCCTGGTCCTAGTGTTATGTCTCCTGAATGTGTTCCAGGTCTTGTTTAGGGTTAAACGACTATTTAAGACTACCACCCGGAGATCTGCCCTGAGGCTGGATAGTCAGGGGTGGCATGGCATGTGGGAGAACATGGGCAGGTACCCAGAGAACTTCTCACCTCCAACGGTCTGGGACTTCGCCCCTGAACAATTACAGGACCCTGATAAAGTGATAGAATATTTGAAAGGAAAATGCTGTGGCTATTCCAGAGAGGCACGACAACTGAGTTAACCAGATATGCATGGTGGGGGAGTGAACATGTACCTCAGCTCGACATGGAGTATAAAAATTAAAGAAGAAACAAAAGAATTTTGAAGAGAGCAATGGGTTTGACTTGGCTTCATCCCACATATTCCTTCCTGGCAATTTGGGATGCCCACTGTCGTGATGGTGAGCATATTATAGAGACCAGTAATGAGAAATGCATTGGTATTGCAATCGAACTGTTTATTGCAATTGCTATATTTAGTAAGTGTAACTTACATTTGTACTGTGTTATGCTATTGTGGCAGTGTGCTCTCCCCTTTTCCCCTTTCCCCCCCCGGCTCCTGCTCAAGCCATGGCCATCAGCGGGAGTTGTTATGAGTTGCACTTGAACTGTGGGAGATGGCAACATAACCAAAACACCGGAGTGGGGACCTAGGTATCTTGTTCCCATGGGAATATGACTATAGGTCAATTATCTTACTCCATAAATAGCGGACAGCCCAAGAGCCCTTTGAGCTCTCCTGCACGGCAGCGGGCTGCACGCCAGGATCTCCCCTTGAGTGGGGACGCTCGCTTAAGGTTCTTCTCCTCGAGGTTGAGAGATTCCTTGCTGCAACAGATTCTCGGTAAGTGACTGAGAGCATGCTAAACTTTGAAATCTTAGCTAAGTGATATAAAGGATTGATTGTGCATATATAATCCTTTAGACATAAACCGGTGACCAAGTCTGGGACTAGGATTGGATCCAGCCGCACCTAGACTCCTCTCTGAGAAGGAGTTTAGAAAGCAAGGGGGTCCTTTCTGAACCTCATGACTCAACGGGAGGGTCTCCCTGACAGCTTGTCTGACCCTGGCCTCTATGCAGTAAATAAGCAAGTGTACCCTGGCATCGAATCTCGTAAAACACTGTCGCATTCACTACTAACTTTGTTAAATCACTGTTTTATGTTAATAAACATTTCACTACTTCTCTCTTACAAGTGAAGTTAATCACTCCACCCGCAACAGCTATATACTTTGTATTACCCGCCCTTTAGATATTTATAAGCATTGATGAGGTCCCCTCTCAGTCTTCTCTTCTCCAGGCTAAACAGACCCAGGACTCTCAGCCTTGCCTCATAAGAGAGGTGCTCCATTCCCTTGATCATAGAAAGAAAATTAAATAAAAGGAAAGTACAATTGAAAGGTGTGGGAGTGTGTTAGAGTGGGAGGCCATGAAAAAATTTGAATATGCATTGGGCAAAGGGCTAAGCCTGTGAAGCTAACCGAGAGGCTGCCACCCATCCCCAGCTCTTCCAAAGAACAGATGAGACCTGTGAATCTGACCAAGAGGCCCCCTTAATCTATCTTTAAACCAATCAGATCACCATACAGTATTACTGGGGCAGTCCTTCAATTTTGTCCTGTGCTAGAAAATATAGGTAACATTGCTTACTAAAGTAGAAAGCCAGAACAAAAAAAAAAACTTCACAGAATGTGTGTGTAGAGACACTAAGAAAAATCCCCAAAGGGTTTGCCTAAAAAGACCATGTGCATTGGAAAAAAGATGGTTGGGCTGGGATTTTGGAAACAAAAGTTTGTGGTATCAAATGGAGAGGAGAGCGTGGGAGGCAACTTTGGCCTACATCTCAGCATGCTTACAGCTACTTGCAATACCATGACAGGGATTATGCTGCATGTGTTCCCTTATCCTTATGTTGACGTGGATTTTATAGCACTTTTTGAAAACATAATCCTGGTTGATTAAGTAGAAGACAGAATTATTCTGTGAACTGTTTTTGTTCCTGTTTAGGACCACAGGATTCAAAAAAAGGACAACACTTAAAAACAGAGCAAGAGCTTTGAAAGAAAAGAAACAGTGACGATGAGAGACAGGTCACCATTACCCCAATAATCAATAAACAAAGTTTCATTCAACATGACTTAAATCAATTGTCTGATGTTTGTTTTCCTACGTGCATGTAGTAGCAGCATGTTACTAGACTGCAGCATCTATTGAAAAGATATTTACTATGCTCCTGAGGAAGTGGGATATATAGGGGGGTGTATATCCCCTTTTTGAAACAGCCAGAACTGTTGATCTGAACAGAAATCAGATGGCTGCATGGCTTGTAAACCAGGACACTTACAACATATATAAGGCAGTGAGAAAGGGCTTTAGAAGTAACAGGTATTTGTGGCATATTCTAAAAACAATAACAGTGTTAAGCTCATTTTAATGGTGATGAACGTATTATCTAAATGTGCCTGGACTGTGTGTCTAAAAGGCAGAATGGGTTCTGAAATAGCTGAGGCTTTTAAAAAAGTTTTTGCTGCCTCAGAAATTACAGACCAAGCAAGGAATGGATTTTTTTAAACCAGCTGTTAAAGTAGAATAATTTTCACCACTTTGTTAATAATAATGAAGTAGAGGCCTCTGTCGCAGATTGCTTTAACAGGATGCTAGAAACCAAGATATGGGGATGTTTTACAGCATTCAATACCATTTGCTACATTGATGTGTTACTGGAGTTTATAAAGAGCTATAACCACAGCTTACACAGTACTGTCAGAGTCAGACCTGTGGATGTGAAACCTCCAAGCTCTGCAAGGATTTGTAAAACCATGTCAGGAAATCGGTGTAAAATTGGAGAAAATATGTCTCTACTCATAAAGGAAGACCATTTGAGGATGTCTAGAAAAAAAGAAAGATTTGAAAATGGTTATGAGCAGATGTTCACAGATAGTAGTTGAAACTGTGAGAAAGGCTCAGATACCCATGTACTGCTTAATAGACTACAGTCACCAAGCTGTCAAGGGGATGTTTTATTCTTATGAACTTTAAAAAGTGAACACTGTTGAGGACAGAATCTGCAAAATTGAAAAGTTCACAGCAGTAAAAGGCAAGGAAGGAAGAAACAGCTGGATAAAAATCTCTCAAGTACATGATGTTTAGCAGTTGGAACCAGAGTGGGAGAAAAAGAAGGATGGTAAACTGCGAGTTTTACATCATGCTCCCCAACAATGCTTGGACCAGAATTTTCCCACAAAGCACCAATTTGAACTTTATCAAACAGCTATCAAAGCCCCTGGGAGCTGTCAGGCAAGTGGGAGGTGGGCTTTGCAAAAATACAATACCTAGACAGCTGTAATAATATTAATAGTGCTGGAAATAGTGTTGCTGGGTAAGACATGGCACTATTCTTTGCAGCAAGCCCATTATCCATCCACATCCATATTGCTGGAATGTATGAACACTTATTAGCTCCAACAACAGAGTTTTAACTGTTGACAAGCCGTAGGCCTGGTCTTCAATCCTGCAATTAGGAAAACAAAGCTTAAAAGAGTTGAAAATTCTTATACTTTTTGTACAGCTGGGAAGCTAGCAAATTTTTTGGAAGCTTCTCCTGGGGTTGCAGTGACAGTTTCCCTTTTCAGCTGACATCACTGGAAAGTTTATCTCGATCTACTTCCACAAGTCTTGTTGAGCCCCAGCTGTTTGGAGATTTATTGGTCCCATTATCATGCTGTGTTCTGGCAAATGGTAATAGCAGTGAGATCATTACAGTGACACAGTACAAGCTGCATTATGTGCCAGTGAACCAACATCATATTGATACAGGCAGCATTAAAATAAATACAAATGAAAACAAGCACATCTTATTTCACAGTGGAAAGGAGATTGTGAAGTTGCATCTGCCGTCCTGGAAGGTTCTCATATTTTAACAAAGCACACCATCATGTAGTAAAGAATAAGTAGTAAAGGGAGTAGTAAAAGAATTAAAATGACCCCTCCTTGTACATGAATTATTACAGAGTTCAGGTGGAGTAGAAGATATATTCCACAGCCTCTTTTCAAAAACTATATCATTTTTCTAAAGGAGTTTGGAAATTATTAAGCCACATGTTAAAAGCATGGCTGAAAACATGGCCAAAGATGTGATCGGATGTATCTCCCAGGCTGTTGTGGGCAACTTGCAAATACTGGCAAAGTAGGAGGTCCCAGGGGTTGTTTATATTGAGAGACACATCACAGCCCTGAAGGGAAGACGTTCCTCAAACCCTTAAAAGGAAAAGGATGGGTAGTGCCAGGCTGCATCCCAGCCACAAGAAGTAAAAGAATAGCAAACCCTACTGAACAGTGGACAAGAAACAAGAAATCCAGATAAAGAAGGCCCGTTCTACCTCTAGAAAAAGAGATATATTTTAAAAAGGCTGATTTTTGTTCGTAGCTGCTCACAATAATGTACCAAATCCAAACTATCTTTCTTTGAAGTGTCCCCAATGCAGACAAGCACCAAGAAAAGCTTATTCGTTGAGATGACATTACTTTCAGCTATAACCCAGGTTGCCCCCCTGGACTTGAATGCAAAATATTGTGCAGGTCTGAACAACAGTGCTGAATCTTTGTATCAAAACTGTTGAAGAAAAGAGTCTGGTGAATTACCTGTTAGCATTTACTTTCAGCCAGTTGGGTATCATGTTAGGAGACATCCTCATTCTGAGTTTGTAAGGCACTGTCTGCTATGTAGGGTGTAGATGACCTGGAAGTTGCCTTCAGGAGTTCATTTTCTGTCCTAACAGGAGACCTGTTTACTGCTGCATTAGGTTCATGAGAGCCATTCACATTAGAGAGGCTTTTTGGTAAGTGTAACCCCCTGCCCTTGTCACGCTGCACAATTTGGTTTTGTTTCAGAAATCCCAACCCAACTATCATTTATACAATGGATGTGATTTTTGGGGAAAACCCTTTGGGAACTTTTCTTAGTGTCCCTACACATAATCCTGTAAAGTTGAATTTTTGTTCTGGTTTTCCATTTCAAGTAGGCAATGTTGCCCATATCTAGTAGCACAGCACAAAGTCCAAAGACTGCCCAAGTAATACTGTATGCTGATCTGGTTGGCTTTTCAGTAGTCTTGTTAACTGGTGGTCTCATAACTGTATTTTCATTTTATTTATTTTTTTCTATTCATTTTAAAACTTTGTTAATTTCTGTACCTCTTATTAAGCTATCTTTTATATGTAAACTTTTGCAAATATAAATTCATTTTTATATATATAAAAAGAAGTGTATATATGCATTAATACATATTTAGACCCTCTTTTCTGTATATATTTATAGAGATATTTACATGGCTATATATCATATGCATCAAGAATAAATGAGGGCCCTTGAGAAGCTTCCAGGTGACCAGGAAGGCAGGGTTTCAGCTGCCAACTGATCACAAGGTAAACTGAGATCACAGAGTTTATACCATTAACAAAATGGAAGCTGTGACAAAATGGTAGCCCCATGCTGGGCAAAGGGAGGACATTCTGTTCTCGCTATACTTCTGGGTTGACCAAGGTGTGGCCTCAGCTGCCAGCCAATCACAGGAAGTGCTGGTATCACATGGGTTACGGCTGTGTCAAAATGGCGGCCTCAGTTGGGCAGAATAATTTGGGGGGGTCTGATGTAGTTGAGGGGGGATAAGCCAATCACATGACTGGAAAATGGGGGAGACTTCTGGGGCAGATGGGTCACGTGACCATGAGGGGCTGCACTTCCAGTAGGGGAGAGGGTGCACAGCACTTGTCATATCTTACTTTGTGTGAAATTGTCCTGGGCCCAGTGGGCAGGGGAGGCAGGCGCTTCCTGCCAGCTTGCGCCGGCACATGCAGGCTCTCTGTTAGAGACGTGTCCCATGGAAATGATTTTCAAGACAGGATCTGGCCCTCTTGCTACCTGATTTGCGCTGAACACCTGACCCTTTCCACGATCTAAAAGAGGATGGGGAAAAGGGAGACAAAATCTTTTCTTTAGACTATACGATACCCAGTCAACAGTTTCTGTAGTCTGTCTGCAATTATTACCTCTGTGCTTCTGTTGTGTGAAGATTTTTAACTGTTGAATCTGCTTACTCACAATAAGGGAAAATTTTATAACAAAAATAAATTTAACAGATGTGATTTAGGGGTAGGATAGTGAAGAATAAGTTTTATTAATATTGTGCAAATTTCTCTTAATGAACCATCCACTACTAGGCAATTAAAACTGAGAGATCTGTACCCTCTATGTGTTGATAACTTGATTTTAAACTGCTGGAAGACACTGAAATTAATATATGA
Organism: Rissa tridactyla; assembly: GCF_028500815.1. Lineage (NCBI taxonomy): Eukaryota > Metazoa > Chordata > Aves > Charadriiformes > Laridae > Rissa > Rissa tridactyla. The sequence goes on along the minus strand of NC_071496.1, from coordinate 29,311,688 downwards.
GACAACATGGAGATAAGTAATAGCAACATAGGTTCCTGAAGAAACAATCTTCTCAAAACACTCCAGTTTCCTTCTAAAGAAGGACAACAAGTCTGGAGGACAGAAGAGCAGCAGTGATGTCATACATCTCCACTGTGATCAGGCTTTCAATACAGTTTCATGAAATTTTCATAAATTAGCTAGAAACACATAGTCTAGATGAAACTACTGTGCTGGATGCACAGTTCCTTGGAAAAAACATTTACAAGTGGTTATTGGTGAATCACTGTCAGAGCAAAAGGACAGTTTGCAACAAGCCACGCAAGACTAGCTCCTTGGTGCAGCAATTAATCAGTATTTCATTAGTGATGTGGATAATGTCATGCCAAATGTATTTACTAGAAAATATTGAAATGAGAAAGACCTCCAGTTCACCGGAGAAAACGAAGAGAAAGTAAAATGATTTTGATAGGTTGCTGTATTGTTTCTGAGGAAAAAAAAAGTTACTCAGTAGAAACAAGAGCAAAGTGCTGCTCTTAAACATGGACAATTGCACAAATTGAGTAAAGAGATAACAAGGCGTCAGGAAGATATTTTGTATAAATAACGGTTATAATGGTACACAAGAGAAGTAGGAGTCAGGAATCGCAGAATCACAGAATGATAGGGGTTGGAAGGGACCTCTGGAGATCATCTAGTCCAACCCCCCTGCCAGAGCAGGGTCACCTAGAGCAGCTTGCACAGGAACAGTGTCCAGGTGGATTTTGAATGTCTCCGGAGAGGGAGACTCCACCACCTCTCTGGGCAGCCCATTCCAGTGCTCTGCCACCCTCAACGTAAAGAAGTTCCTCCTCATGTTTAGGTGGAGCCTCCTATGATCAAGTTGGTGCCCATTACCTCTTGTCCTGTCGCTGGGCACCACTGAAAAGAGCCTGGCCCCATCCTCCTGACACCCACCCTTTAAGTATTTATAAGCATTGATAAGGTCCCCCCTCAGCCGTCTTTTTTCCAGACTGAAGACACCCAAATCCCTCAGCCTTTCTTCATAAGAGAGGTGTTCCAGTCCCCTAATCATCTTGGTAGCCCTTTGCTGTACCCTCTCCAGCAGTTCCCTGTCCTTCTTGAACCGGGGAGCCCAGAACTGGACACAGTACTCCAGATGCAGCCTCACCAGGGCAGAGTAGAAGGGAAGGATGACCTCCCTCCACCTGCTGGCCACACTCTTCTTGATGCACCCCAGGATGCCATTGGCCTTCTTGGCCACAAGGGCACATTGCTGGCTCATGGTCATCCTGTTGTCCACCAGGACTCCCAGGTCTCTTTCCACAGAGCTGCTCTCCAGCAGGTCAGCCCCTAACCTGTACTGGTGCATGGGGTTATTGCCCTTGTTGAATTTCATAAGGTTTCTCTCCGCCCAACTCTCCAGCCTGTCCAGGTCTCGCTGTATGGCAGCACAGCCTTCTGGTGTGTCAGCCACCCCTCCCAGCTTTGTGTCATCAGCAAACTTGCTGAGGATGCCCTCTATCCCCTCATCCAGGTCACTGATGAATATATTGAACATGACTAGACCCAGTAATGACCCCTGGGAAACACCGCTTGTCACTGACCTCCAACTCGACTCTGTGCCTGTAATCACGACCCTCTGAGCTCTCTCTTTCAACCAGTTTTCTATTCACCCCACTGTCCATTCATCTAACCCACACTTCCTAAGCTTCCCTATGAGGATGCTGTGGGAGACTGTCAGAAGCCTTGCTGAAGTCAAGGTAGACCACATCCACTGCCCTCCCCTCATCTCTCCATCCAGTCATGCCATCATAGAAGGCTAGCAGATTAGTCAGTCATGTTTTCCCCTTGGTGAATCTGTGTTGACTACTTCTGATAGCTTTCTTTTCCTCCACATGCCTTGAGATGATGCCCAGAACAAGCTGTTCCATTATCTTCCAGGGATGGAGGCAAGGCTGACTGGCCTGTAGTTCCCTGGGTCTTCCTTCTTGCCCATCACTGGAGTGACATTGGCTTTCCTCCAGTCCTCAGGCACCTCGCCTGTTCTCCAGGACCTTTCAAAGATGATGGAGTGATGGAGAGCAGCCCAGCAATGACTTCTGCCAGCTCCCTCAGCGCTCTCGGGTGCATCCCATCGGGACCCATGGACTTGTGGATATCCAGTTGACTTAATTGATCTCTCAATTGATCCTCCTCAGACAAGGGGAAGTCTTCCTTTGTCCAGACTTTCCCTGTTACTTTCTCCAAAGTCTGGGACTCCTGAGGTCAGTAAACCTGAAGCAAAGAAGGCCTTCAGTAACTCCACCTTCTCCTCATCCTCTGTCACCATGGCTCCTGTCTCATTCAACAGTGGGCCCACATTTTCTCTAGTTTTTCTTTTGCCTCCAATATACTTGAAGAAACCCTTCCTGTTGACCTTAACATCCCTTGCCAGGTTTAATTCCAAGGAGGCCTTGGCTTTCCTCATTTCATCCCTGCATACTCTGACAGCGTTCTTGTAATCTTCCCAAGTGGTCAGTCCCTTCTTCCACATGCTGAAAACTTCCTTCTTCCACGTGAGCTTTTTCAGAAGCTCCCTGCTCAACCATGCAGGTCTCTTGAGCCCCAGCCCACGGGATCTCTCCAAGCAGTTTCTTGAAGAGGTCAAAGTTAGCCCTCCTGAAGTCCAAGGATGCAGTCCTACTTGTTGTTTTGTGCATACTGCCCATGATCCTGAACTCTAACTTCTCATGATCATTACAACCTAGGGTGCTGTGGAATAATTACTAAATTGGCCAAGAATACAAAAGTACAGCATTGTTCACACATTAAGGAAAGTCATAAAATCAAGAGGCTTCTGAGGTAGAATACAGCCACAGCTGGCACACGGAGAATGCAACATCTGCGATTCCCTGTACAAGGTTGTTTGCGAAACTACACGAGGGATGGAACGGAATGCGCTTGTTCCGTGGCCTTCCCTTGTGACGAATAGCAGATATGGGAATGAGATGGTACTACGGAACAGATAAGTGGCCTACATGCTACCCGAGCCAACATTTCGTCAAATGTTGATGAAATGCTGTCCTTTGTGCGAACTTTGCTCACTACAATGTACCAAAACACACCTCCATCCCGGAGGCTACCCGCCCCCGAGGTGCGACCACTCCTCCTTGAGTACATTAATCATAATAGAAGTATATATGACTAAAGTCACTCAAACTCCACCTTGAAGATAAAAAATAGTATAAAAATAGCCCGAGAGAGGGGGGATACCCAGGGAAGACACCATCGCGAAGAATTCCATCGCTGATTTCCGGGATCAGTCGATGGGTTGAGCCTTTCTTCCCCCCACCACAGGGACGCCTTTGGGTAAGACTTCGATTACACCGAGTGCTTCCTCGGGGAACTTAGAAATTTCTCTAGAGACTCTCTCTCCTACATTTATAGCCAGGCTGTATCGTTTACAACTTTGTCGTGCGTTTTGTATACTTAACAATAAATTTATTTGCACGTGCTTTGCAGACAGTGTATTTATCACCGGCAATCCTAAGAACCTATATATCTGTTGTTTAAATAAATTGTACTGTTTCAGTAGCTAGTCGTTTCGGTTTCTCACTGAACGCGACCAAAGACTCGAGAGTGGCTGTGCTAGTTCATGAGCACGACTAGACTGAAGGTGCAGTCCACTATTAGTGTATCCAAATCGTAATAGTTTAATACATATTAAACGCAGATATCGGGGTGATTTAAGTCCCCCATGAGAATCAAGGCCTGTGATTGCAAGGCTACCTTCAGCTGTCTGTAGAAAGCCTCATCAGCTTCTCCATCCTCATCAGGTGGCCTGTAATAAACATCCACAACAGTGTCTCTCATGTTAGCCTGCCCCTTGATCCTTACCCACAAGCTCTCAACTCTCTCTTCATCCATCCCCGGGGAGAGCTCAATACATTCCAGATGCTCTCTCACATAAAGAGGAACTCCATCACCTTGTCTTGCTGGCCTGTCTCTCCTGAAAAGGACATAGCCATCCATGACAGCATTCCAGTCACATGAGCTATCCCACCACCATGTCTCATAACTGCAATGAGATTGTAGCCCTGCGACCGCACACAGATCTCCAGCTTCCTGCTTATTCCCCATGCTGCGTGCATTGGTGTATAAGCATTTCAGAGAGGGAGTTGTGCGTGTACTTTTCACCCTTGAGGGATGGTAGGCCTTCTGGTTCTCAGAAATACTAGCACACTGCCCCACATGTGCTGAGCTACTACACCCAGGCACCTCACTGGCAAGCCCAGTAGCATCCCCACCCCACTTTGAATCTAGTTTAAAGCCCTGTCAATGAGCCCTGATAACTCTTGTCCTAGAACCCTTTTGCCCCTGGAAGTCAAGGTATTCCCATCTATTACCAGCAGGCCTGGTGTCTTGTAAATCAAGCCATGGTCAAAGAACCCAAAGTCCTGCTGGTAGCACCAGGCTCAGAGCCAGGCATTGATCTGCTGGCTCTTCCTATTTACCCTCTCATCATTCCCCACAACTGGGGGGAAAGAGAAGAACACAACTTGTGCTCCTGATCCCTTGACCAGTCATCCCAAGGTCCTGAAATCTCTCTTCATTGCCCTCGGACGACTTCTCACTACTTCATCACTGCCTACCTGAAAGATCAAAAGGAGGTAATAATCTGAGGGCCATACCAGGGAAGGAAGCTTCTTCTTTACATCATTAACCTGGGCCCCAGGGAGGCAGCAGACCTCCCTATGTAGTGGGTCCATCTACATATTGGGCCTTCCGCTCCCTTCAGTAGCGAGTCGCCTATGACAACGACCCATCTTTTGTTCTTTACCGCAGAGGTTTTGATGCAGAGGGTGGTCTGACTAGACCTCGCTGACACCTCCAGGCTGGAAGAATTATCATCCTCATCATTGTCCAGTTCCCCTTGCAGAGCACTGTACCTGTTATGCAATGACATCTGGGAAGGTGGGGTAGTCGCTGGGCAGATGCGACTGTGGCGCCTATTGCGCCGGGCAGGAACTTCTTGCCATTGCCCCCTGTCCTCCAAGTCACCACCTTCAGTCCTGTGGAGAGAGGACAGGGAGTTCTCTGTAGCAGGGGCTCTATCTGCCTGCTGGGTTTCTATCATGGGAGGCAGGGTGCAACTCCAAGCATCTATCTCTCTCTCACGTTCCCTGATGGCCCTCAGCCTGCTTATCTCCTCCCTGAGCTCCATCACTAAGCAGAGGAGCTCCTCTACCTGGGCACACCTCCCACAGGCGTGCCCACCACTGCCATCTGACACTGGCATAAGAGCAGGGCACACCCTGCAGACCAATGTCTGTGTGCCAGCATGTTCCCACAAGAGCTCCATCTGGGAAGCTGTACCTTCAGGTTCCTTTAAATGGTCTTGAACCTGATCTTCTCTTACAGTGGGTGGTTCTTCATTCTCATAGACCCTGCCTTTGCCTTCTGCAGCTTGGGTGGTGTGGTTATAGCCCTTCCTGGTGAAGACTGAGGCGAAAAAATCATTCAGCACCTCAGCCTTCTCCATACCCTGGGTGACCAGGTCTCCTGTCTCCTTCCTGAGAGGGACCACATCTTCCCTAGTCTTGCCTTTACCCTTGACGTACTTATAGAAGTATAGATAGAAGGGCATCCCTTCCCTCCAGCGTGTCGACCACACCACACAGCTTGGTGTTGTCGGCAAACTTGCTGAGGGTGCACTCAATCCCACTGTCCATGTCAGCAGCAAAGATGTTAAACAGCGCTGGTCCCAGTACCAACTCCTGAGGAATGCCACTCGTCACTGGTTTCCACTTGGACATTGAGCTGTTGACCACAACCCTTTGAGTGGGGCCATCTAGGCAGTTCCTTATCCACCGAGTGGTCCATCCATCAAATCCATGCCTTTCCAATTTAGAGACCAGGATGTCGTGCGGGACAGTGTCAAATGCTTTGCCTAAGTCCAGGTAAATGATGTCCGTTGCTCTCCCCTTATCTACCAATGCTGTAACTCCATCGCAGAAGGCCATCAGATTTGTCAGGCATGACAAATAGCAACTTCATCCGCCAGCTCTCTCAGGACCCGCGGATGGATTTCATCAGGTCCCATGGACTTGTGTACCTTCAGGTTCCTTAGATGGTCTTGAACCTGGTCTTCTCAGGTGGGAGGTGTCCCTGCCCATGGCAGGGGCGGGTTGGAACTAGATGATCTTTAAGGTCCCTTATAACCCAAACCACTTTATGATTCTATGATTCCCATATAGTGGGCAGTTCTTCATTCTCACAGCCCCTGTTTTTGCCTTCTGCAGCTTGGGCAGCGTGGTTAGAGCCCTTGCTGGTGAAGACTAAGTGGAAAAAGTCATTCAGTACCTCAGCCTTCTCCATATCCTGGGTGACCAGGTCTCCTGTCTCCTTCCAGAGAGGGCCCACATCTTCCCTAGTCTTGCCTTTACCCCTGACGTACTTACAGAAGTTTTTCTTGTTGCCCTTGATGTCCCTGGCCAGATTTAATTCTATCTGGGCTTGAGTTTTCCTAATCTGGTTCCTGGCCACTCGGACAGTTTCTCTGTAGTCCTCCCAGGCTACCTGTCCTTGCTTCCACCCTCTGTAGGCCACCTTTTGGCTTTTGAGCTTGTCCAGGAGCTCCTTGTTCATCCATGCAGGCCTCCTGGCTTTTTTGCCTGACTTCCTCTTTCTTGGGATACACTGCTCCAGAGCTTGGAGGAGGTGATCCTTGAATACTAGCCAGCTTCCTTGGGCCCCTCATCCCTCCAGTGCTTTTTCCCATGTTACCCTGCCAAGCAGGTCCCTGAAGAGGCCAAAGTCTGCTCTCCTGAAGTCAATTAGTCAAGTTATCGTAGAAGTATACCTTATAAACTGACCTAACTGCTCAGCATCACCGAAGAAGACTAGAAGAAAACTAAGCCGTACTACAAAATGTGAACTTTATTTTTCATAGGTTGATATCTGTAGTTACAAGTCGGCTCAAGGTTGTTCTAACAATGTCTTTCTATATATATAAATTTCTTTTGAAGATAGATGGCCGTTGGCCGTGCTGACCCCCTTTTTCTGTTTTACAGTTGGAGTAACTGCATGTTAAAATGCAATGCCCTGTTTTGTTTTGTATATCATACCATGTCCAGTGCTTTAGATATTTTCCTCTGTTCTAATCCATATAAGAAAAAAGCTAATATTATAGTGAGTTTTATGAGAATAACTTCAGGCTGATATAATTAGAATTATTGCTCAAAATGTGTAAAATCCAGTCTCTTTCCTAACTAATAATCTCAATCCTGTTGTGCTGCCAGAATGAAATAAGCACCTATATTGTTTAATCAGCCTCTTAAATGTTGAGCAGTCAGTGTCCAATGACTGATGACTTTCAGCTCATTAACTCCCATATAAACTGCCCCATGGGAAAAATTAAAGAGATTAAATTAATGAATTAATGAGTTTTTTACCATTTATTGATTTTTAATTTCAGCTACATAATTTTAATAGTTAGTTTTTTTTTTTCTTTACTCATCCATTGCACAGCCTGCTAGCGTAGGCAATTGTGAGGGTTAAGATGAAGCAAGAAACCTTTTTGTAAATCAGTGCTATGCTAAAAAAACAGTTTAGTCAGGTTTGATATAGCACTAGTAGATTAAGAACTGCCTCCCGTCTCCTTTGTTCTGCTGCATTCCCCACAGGGAACCTCCCACGTTTAGCTTGGTGGAAGGCTAATTTTCTATCCACCCTGAAACTCAGGTCCAGGTGTCCTCGTCTGCAGAATGGGTTGTTAATCAGGCAGCACAATCCTGCTAAACTGCAGAGTAGTCCTAGCCCAAAGGCTCCATGCACATTTCCCAGTACTTGGGACACGAACACAATGCAGAGCAGTAACATGTGTTTCATTGCAGCCGCCAAGCGCAATGTTCCATGTGTGGCAGATGATGTGCATGCCCCTCTCTCTCTTTTGTTTCCCATTGCTTTGGTTCCCAGTTGTGCTGAAGAGATTTGCCTTAAGAAGTCAATCACGTTTTTCTTTAGAGAACCTATTAATGCAAACATTCTGGAGCATTTTATAAAGCAGATATCTATCATAAAATGAAATCAAATTATGTGACTTGCACTGCAGCTGTCTTCTGTGTTGCCTAAAATAGACCCCTGAAGTTAAAAATATGTAAGCAAAGACACGGTTTGTTTCTTTGTTTAGTTAGTTGGAGAATTCCACAGGCAAAGCACATGATACAGTAAACCATGACATGGCACCAAACAATGAAGTCAACACCAGGGGATCCATCAATCGAGGTCGTCCTGCTCAATCAGACCTTTTACATACAGTAGAAGGGGATAAAGTCCCTGTGGTGCATGAAAGGAATACGTTAGGGAAAACTGTTTGGGTTTCCTACTTTGGACAAACCCATTTGTGGGACTGTTTTTGCTCAAGGACCTGGATGTACTTGTTGGGTGATGCTGGAGAGTGGAGAAATTCAATGTGTACCTGAAGAAAACTTGACCCTGGGTGAGAATACTCAGTTTTGATCTGTATGATGTTAATTGTTATATAATAATAACAATGTTCAATAAGTGTTTTTCAGGATAACATAGTAGTGATTGCTGCAGTGAGGAGGGTGCGCAGCAAGCTCACTACCCTGGACTTCAGGAGAGCAGACTTTGGCCTCTTGAGGGACCTGCTTGGCAGGGTAACATGGGAAAAAGTACTGGAGGGATGAGGGGCCCAAGGAAGCTGGCTAGTATTCAAGGATCACCTCCTCCAAGCTCTGGAGCAGTGTATCCCAAGAAAGAGGAAGTCAGGCAAAAAAGCCAGGAGGCCTGCATGGATGAACAAGGAGCTCCTGGACAAGCTCAAAAGCAAAAAGGAGGCCTACAGAGGGTGGAAGCAAGGACGGGTAGACTGTGTGGAATACAGAGAAACTGTCCGAGTGGCCGGGAAGCAGATTAGGCAAACCAAAGACCAGATAGAATTAAATCTGGCTAGGGGCATCAAGGATAACAAGAAAAACTTCTGTAAGTACGTCAGGGGTAAAGGCAAGACTAGGGAAGATGTGGGCCCTGTCCGGAAGGAGACAGGAGACCTGGTCACCCAGGATATGGAGAAGGCTGAGGTGCTGAATGACTTTTTCCACTTAGTCTTCACCAGCAAGGGCTCTAACCACACCACCCAAGTCGCATAGGGCAAAGGCAGGGTCTATGAGAATGAAGAACCACCCACTGTAGGAGAAGATCAGGTTCAAGACCATCTAAGGAACCTGAAGGTGCATAAGTCCATGGGACCTGATGAAATCCATCCACAGGTCCTGAGGGAGCTGGTGGATGAATTTGCTGAGCCGCTTTCCATTATATTTGAAAAGTCGTGGCAGTCTGGTGAAGCTCCCGCTGATTGGAAAAGGGGAAACATAACTCCCATTTTCAAAAAGGGAAAAAAGGAAGACCCAGGGAACTAAAGGCCAGTCAGTCTCACCTCTGTGCCCGGCAAGATCATGGAGCAGATCTTCCTGGAAACTCTGCTAAGGCACATGGCAAATAAGGAGGTGACTGGTGACAGCCAACATGGCTTCACCAAGGGCAAATCGTGCCTGACAAATTTGGTGGCCTTGTATGATGTTGCCACAGCATTGGTAGATAAGGGGAGAGCAACCAATGTCATCTGCCCGGACTTATGCAAAGCATTTGACACTGTCCCGCATGACACCCTGGTCTCTAAATTGGAAAGGCATGGATTTGATGGATGGACCACTTGGTGGATAAGGAACTGCCTAGATGGCTGCACTCAGAGGGTTGAGGTCAACAGCTCCATGTCCACGTGGAAACCAGTGACGAATGACATTCCTCAGGGGTCAGTACTGGGACCGGTGCTGTTTAACATGTTTGTTGGTGACATGGACAGTGGGACTGAGTGCACCCTCAGCAAGTTTGATGATGACACCAAGCTGTGTGGAGCAGTCAACACGCTGGAGGGAAGGGATGCCATCCAGAGGGACCTGGACAGGCTTGAGAGGTGGGGCTATGCGAACCTCAGGAAGTTCAACCAGGCCAAGTGCAAGGTCCTGCACCTGAGTCATGGCGATTCCAGGCACAAATATAAACTGGTCAGAGAATGGCTTGAGAGCAGCCCTGAGGAGAAGGACTTGGGGGTGCTGGTGGATAAGAAAGTCAACATGAGCAGGTAATGTGCACTTGCAGCCCAGAAAGCCAACCGCATCCTGGGCTGCATCAAAAGAATCATGGCCAGCAGGTCGAGGGAAGTGATTCTGCCCCTCTACTCTGCTCTGGTGAGACCCCACCTGGAATACTGTGTCCAGCTCTGGAGTCCTCAGCACAGGAAGGTCATGGACCTGTTGGAACGGGTCCAGAAGAGGGCCACAAAGATGATCAGAGGGCTGGAGCACCTCTGCCATGAGGACAGGCTGAGAGAGTTGGGGTTGTTCAGCCTGGAGAAGAGAAGGCTCTGGGGAGACTTTATAGGAGCTTTCCAGTACCTGAAGGGGGCCTATAGGAGAGATGGGGAGGGGCTCTTTATCAGGGAGTGTAATGATAGGACACGGGGCAACAGTTTCAAACTGAAAGAGGGTAGATTTAGATCAGATATCGGGAAGATATTCTTTCCTGTGAGGGTGGTGAGTCACTGGAACAGGTTGCTCAGGGAGACTGTCGATGCCCCATCCCTGGAAGTGTTCAAGACCAGGCTGGATGAGGCTTTGAGCAACCTGGTCCAGTGGAAGGTGTCCCTGCCCAGGGCAGGGGGGATGGAACTAGATGATCTTTAAGGTCTCTTCCAACCCAAACCATTCTATGTTTCCATATTAAACAGTTCTGGTCCCACTATGGACCCACTTGTCACCCCTCTCCATTCAGACATTGAGCCATCCACCGAACAGTCCACCCGCCAAATCCATCTCTCTCCAACTTAGAGATAAGGATGTTGGGGGGGACCGTGTCAAAGGCCTTACAGAAGTCCAGATAGATGACATCCATAGCTCTGCCCTTGTCCACTGATGGAGTCACTCCATCATAGAAGGCCACTAGGTTGGTCAGGCAGGACTTGCCCCTGGTGAAGCCATGCTGGCTGTCTTGAATCACCTCCCTGTCCTCCATGTGCCTTAGCATAGCTTCTAGGAGGATCTGTTCCATGGTCTTCCCAGGCACAGAGGTGAGGTTGACAGGTCAGTAGTTCCCAGGGTCCTCCCTTTCTACCCTTTTTAAAAATGGGTACAATGTTTCCCTTTTTCCAGTCGCCGAGGGCTTCACCTGACTCCCACAACCTTTCAAATATCATGGAGAGTGGCTTGGCAACTACACCAGCCAATTCCCTCAGGACTCTGGGAGGCAGCTCATCAGGTCCCATGGACTTCTGTGTGTTCATATTCCTAAAGCAGTCTCGAACCTGATCTTCTCTTACAGTGGGAGGGACTTTGCTCCCCCAGTCCCTGCCTTGCAGTCCCTCCACTCAAGGGGTATGGGGAGAGAGGCTGCCAGTGAAGACTGAGGCAAAAAAGTTGTTGAGCACCTCAGCCTTCTCCTCACCTGTTGTTACTTGTATGCCAGTCGTGCTCATCATGAGGGTACACTTTCTTTGACCTTCCTTTTCTGGCTAACATACCTATAGAAGGCCTTCTTATTATTCTTTGCATCCCTTGCCAAGTTCATCTCCAGCTGCACCTTGGCCTTCCTGACCCCATCCCTACACAACCGGGCAGCACCCCATAGTCTTCCCAGGATACCTGTGCCTACTTCCACTGCCTGTGCATTTCCTTCTTGCCCTTTATTTTGACCAGCAGGTCTCAAGTTATCCATGCCAGTCTCTTCCCTTTCTTGCTTGATTTCTTACACCTGGGGATCAAGAGCTTGGATATTGATATTTTAACTGTGCAAGTTTTAGGGAGACAGTTTAATGTAAAAAGGCTGATGACCATGTGATCAGCAATCAGGAAGAGTTTGCTCCGCAGGTATTTGTGACAAACTTAGCAATCATATACATGGTGTTATATGGAAAGAGAAGGAAACACAAAGGACTGGAAAGGAAGGGAGAAAGGGAGGGGGAAAAAAAAACAAGAAAAAAAACCCCAAAAACCAGTGAGATGTCACCTTGGCCAGAGCTACGTTAGGACCTGAAGGTAAAGACAAATTTACACTTGACGCTGATCAATCACTGCTAATAAAGAGCATCTAAATTCATGGGTAAATAAATAGATTCCAAGAATGCTCAATAAATTCCTTTTGGAGAGGTGAGGTATACATAAAGTGATCAAGAGAAGTGTTGTACTTGGATTCAGATGAGCACCATGTTATTTTGCTACATTATCTTCTGAATTCAGCGGGTTCAGTTCTACTCTGATTAGCAACCAATGTTTTATCAATTGTGTATGTAAATCCACAAGAATAGTATGAGAACAAGAAGGCAGCAAACAACAAATGCAAAAGCGGCAAAGTTATGAGTTACACTAGCATGAAATGAACAAGGGCCTGGTTACATATATTTGCAACAGAAAAAGAAACAGCAACACACACAGAGATCGGAATCTTAAAATGAAACCTGTGAACAAGTCCTCTGATGCAAACAAAGCAAGAACTTTGTGTGTCTGCACTCCACCATAAAGAGGAACGAAGCCCACAGTTGACAAGGTAATAGCAACCTGAAACAAGAATGAACAATACTTCAATAGACTCTTGCTAATACAACATTAGTAAAACATACAGAGAACGTTTAGCAGAGTAAGCAAGACAAATGTTGAAAACCAAGTGCTTAACAGTTAACTGTAAAAGATAAGTATCAGACCTTGGCCCTTACTTTAGACGTTTTCTTCCTAAACACAGACTACATTATAGAGAGCTCTGACTCTCAAGCTTTGGCAGATTTAGCTACGGCAATTTATACTGTTACAGCTCTCTGCTGTCAACAGTTTGCATTTATGTGCACAACTGAAGTAAGGTGTGCAAAGAGCCAACAGCATGTCCACTTCAACTGCCCCAGCTACACAAGCTGTCAAAGCTGACAGAAGAATGAGGCAGGCAGTCAGGCACAGAAACAAACCAGCACAGTGAAATTGCTGTTTGTTAACGTGAGCCCTAACATGCCAAGCTGGGAAGGTTGGATTCAAAAAGGTTTTCTTCCCTTAAATTGCACACATTTTAGAAATGTGTGCATTTCAGGAACAACGTAAGAAGGGTCAAATCAATCCACCTTTCAGGAGTTGAAGACCTTTGTGAAAATGCATTTTGATATTTAAAGTTTTGAATATCAAAATTGCATTTTGATATTTAAATTCACACATTTTCAATATTTAATTAATGCATAAAAACTAGACAGGCATTAATGGTGTGGTAAATAGACTCGCTTACCCAATTTAAGAAGATTACGATATGCTGTGCCACAAACAATGATGTTAATACAGACAAATATTTAGGTATACAGCACCTGCAGAAATGCAAGAGAGTACTTGGGACTCTGCTTCTGCCAAGGAATCTGCAGCACTGACCTCTTGTTCCCACAGAGAATCCTCTAAGCTCACTTATTTTTCATTAAAGTTACACACCATTGCTTTTATTTGTACTAGTTCTATTAGAAACTCATCTAGACAGAACCACCATTGACTAACTTATCACTCAAAGGATAAGTGTTTAAAACATAGACTCGTCTAGGTCGGAAGGGGCCTTTAAGATCATCCAGTCCAACCATGAACCTAACACTGCCAAAACCACCACTAAACCACGTCCCTAAGCACCATGTCTACCCGTCTTTTAAATACCTCCAAACATGAAGTGTCACAGCCAGCCTCTACTAGAGCTTCCAAAACCAGCAGGGAATATTTCAGATAAAAAGAAAAAGAATCACTTCTAAAATTAGTGAAACGTGCTCATCGAGAATTGAACCCAACCATGAAGATCACTGAAGGACTGCTACAAAAAAGCCAGTTAGCTTCAGTAAATCATTAGCCCCTTAGTTATGATGATAGATTTTTGTGACTATGCAATTTAGTGTTTTTAGGAAAGAGTTTGACTCATCAGTTGAGATTTTAAGGTTTCTTTTAAAAAAAAAATAAAAAATTACTTAATGCATGCAGATCCATTGCCTAGAAGCAGCAAACAGTCACTGACGCTCAAATTTAAATCCAACTACAGAATGAAATAAAAAGTAGAGCTTAACGCACAAACAGGAATTTGGAAAATATATAAAAGCTTTGCTAAAATAATGATGTAATTCAATAGTTATGGACTGGATACTTTAAATATTTTAAATCTACAAGTATTCAAGAAAACTAGGACTAAAGTATTTGCTGGTTCTTACTTCGCTGCGGTCTGGCGGGGACAAGAATTCAGGACAATTTGGATCCCCACGCCGAAGGTCAGTCAAGTAGTCTTCTGCAGAGTTCTCCAAGTCCTCATGACTATAGCTGTTCAACATATCCACAGGGAATGCCATCATCTTGAGAAATAAGCAACGGTATTACTGCAGGAAGTTTGAGAGATGATGCACAGTTAATCACATATTCCTACTAAACATATAACTAAGACTGTTGAACACCCCCCTCTGCTGCTCTCTAGAGCCCTCTATGTCCAAGCCAGAAAGGAGAAATGCTCCAGGCATTTAATTAGGAGGGTGCCTATTAACACCCAGTCTGTAAAATGATACATGAACCCAATCTGTGTGTTTATAAGCAGAAAAGGTAGGGTTTAGCCCATAGATCCCCCTAGACCCAAACGTGGCAGATTTCCAACTCACAACCCCCCCGTTTGCAGCACATTTAAAATAGACCACATGCTGCCTTTGAGGTGGCAAGCTCAGTTATCTCCCTCCCAGCTGATGGTTTTGAAGCCACAGCTTAGACATTAGGATGAAGTTCTTTACAATGAGGGTGGTGAGACACTGGAACAGGCTGCCCAGAGAGGTGGTGGAGGCCCCATCCCTGGAGACATTCAAGGCCAGGCTTGATGAGGCTCTGAGCAACCTGATCTAGTTAGTTGAAGATGTCCCTGCTTAGTGCAGGGGGGTTGGACTAGATGACCTTTAAAGGTCCCTTCCAACCCAACACATCCTATGATTAAGCAAATAAAAAGTAAACAGCCCAAAAGCTAACAACAGGAAGGAGGAGTTCATTTATTTTGGAGACTTTGTATTGAAATCCATTCTTCAGAAACAGAAGCTTTGTTCAGAACTTCTCTCAACTGGCCAGTTAACATGCTTACCAGCTGGTTGTTTCCAAAAGCATTTCAACTGTGAACAGGAGATGCTACAAACTCATTAAAAACAAGAGTCCACAATGGACTAAAGAGACGCTTTAAGGAAGTGACAAGACAAAACCTAATCACTGAAGACCAACCGTAGTGGCAATAGCTCCTTGAAAGCCCTTTGATTCAAATTCTCCTTGTCAAAACAGTGTCAAGTTAAGATGAACAAGAGCTCCTGGAATCCACTGAGTGCTCTTCAGCTAAGGCTCTTCCAGGTCTGTAGAACTATACACAGATACAGATCCCTCAGCTCCTTTCAAGCTACAGCCCAAACACTCATGAGCATGAGCTACCACAAGTTCATGAGTTCAATCTGTTCTGGAGGAACACGGGGATCTCTTTGAGTTGGAAAAGTCCCATTCCAATCTACAGCAGAGCATAAGAGAGTAGTCTAACAGTTCAAAATGCAGGCATCTTCATTTTGAAAGGTACAGTAACCTAGCAGAGACAAATTAAATGGCTGCCAACAGTAATAAATTAATACATTTCCCCTCATAAAAAACATAACTGATTTGTCAGTGTTTTTAAAAATTTAAAAATACAGATGGCTCCACATCTAGACAGTCTCTTGAGTAATACAAGAGAAAGGAAATAGCTTTTCAGTTTTCCTTGACAAGAGCATTACACATTTTTCTTCACGGACACCAGGAACAGCACAGGTCTCTGCCATGCAGTCTGTCACGTCCCTTTTTTGTTGCTCTAAGCCTCCACACGTTGCACAACTGTAAAACTGTCAGGTCAAATCCTTGTCACACACTGCAGGACTGTGGTCTGCTCACGGGGTACCATTCCAATTAGTTAGCTAACATTCAGGCTGACTGAGCACATGTAACGCAGCCTTAAGCAACCAAGCTCATCATGACCATTTGTACAGAAAAAACCAAACCCCAAAACAAAACACACATTAGAAGTGTGCGTGTGTTTGGAGAGAGGGAAATTAAATTTATTTTATTTTTTTAAATGAGGCAAATTATGCTTTTCATATTTTAAATGAAAGAATAAATCTTACGTTCTTCATAACCATATCATTTCACATATTAGGATTAAAGATTGTACATAATAAACTCCCATGAGCAACAGTTGCTTTACTGTGGAATTGTATCACTTTCCCCCTTCTCAACGTTATGCAAGCTACCATGCGAGAAATGGCATATACTTTTTTAGAAACAACTGCAGCACCAGAGGATAACAGATCAATTCAAGGAACACCAACAAAATCCATGTTTAACAGGATGAGTGAACATATTCCTGTGCAATTGAGGCAGTTCCTTATTCA
The DNA here is from genome assembly GCF_028500815.1 of Rissa tridactyla. Taxonomy (NCBI): domain Eukaryota; kingdom Metazoa; phylum Chordata; class Aves; order Charadriiformes; family Laridae; genus Rissa; species Rissa tridactyla. The sequence continues at coordinate 29,295,226 of NC_071496.1, read as the reverse complement.
CAAAATCTTCATTACTGTAAGCATTAAAACAGAAAAAATATTATTTTTTTTTTAAATAGAGAATAAATAGGCAATGTTGGAAATTAATTTAATTATAAATTATAGCTGCAACCCCTATTTCATCTTAGAAGTGCATGAAGGAGAGAGATGCACAGTCCATGCAGCTTCCAGGCCACGTGAAGATTTCGGCAGGCTCTTAGAATCATAGAATTGCCTAGGTTGGAAGGGACCTTTCAGATCATCTAGTCCAACCATCAACCTAACTCTGACAAAAACCATCACTAAACCATGTCACTAAGCACCACGTCTACCCTTCTTTTAAATACCTCCAGGGACGAGGATTCCACTTCCCTGGGCAGCCTGTTCCGATGCTTAACAACCCTTTCAGTGTAAAATTTTTTCCTAATATCCAGTCTAAACCTCCCCTGGTGCAACTTGAGGCCGTTTCCTCTTGTCCTATTGCCTGTTACTTGGGAGAAGACAGACACCCACCCCTCTACAACCGCATTTCAGGTAGTTGTAGAGAGCGATAAGGTCTCCCCTCAGCCTCCATTTTTTCTCCAGCCTAAACAACCCCAGCTCCCTCAGATGCTCCTCTTAAGAATTGTTCTCCAGACCCCTCACCAGCTTCGTTGCCCTTCTCTGGACACAGTCCAGTACCTCAATGTCTTTTTTGCGGTGAGGGGCCCAAAACTGGACACAGTACTCAAGGTGGGGCCTCACCAGTGCCAAGTACAGGGGGACGATCGCTTCCCTAGTCCTACTCACCACACTGTTCCTGATACAGGCCAGGATGCTGTTGGCCGCCTTGGCCACCTGGGCACACTGCTGGCTCATATTCAGCTGGCAGTCGACAAACACCCCCAGGTCCTTTTCTGCCAGGCAGCTCTCTAGCCACTCTTCCCCAAGCCTGTAGCGCTGCATGGGGTTGTTGTGACCCAAGTGCAGGACCCGGCACTTGGCCTTGTTGAACCTCATACCACTGGCCTCAGCTCATGGATCCAGCCTGTCCAGATCCCTCTGCAAAGCCTTTCTACCCTCAAGTTGGTCGACGCTCCCACCTAACTTGGCGTCAGCTGCAAACTTACTGAGGGTGCACTCAATATCCTCGTCCAGATCGTTGATAAAGATATTAAAGAGAACTGGCCCCAATACCGAGTCCCGGGGAACACTACTCGTGACCGGCTGCCAACTGGCTTTAACTCCATTCACTACCACTGAATTGAGAGATCTGGTCGCCCCCCCACAGACCTTCGATACCAAATGCCACAAAATAACAGAAAGATAAGAAGCCAAAAGCCATATTGTTTCTTAGAGCACATCACAAGGCTTAAACGCACCTTGGGGTGCCTTTATCTTGGGATCTGAAGCCTAAGTGGTTAGGCTGCCAGCCAAGGATTTAGAGGCATCAGGATGAATTTTCAGCTCTAGCACAGGCTGTTGAGGAAATTATGCCACCTGCCAGGAATTATATCACCACCAACACCCTTGGCCCATGTTGAGGGAATTATGCGACCTGCAGGAATTATGCCACCATCAACAGGGTTTGGCCCTAGGGTCCTGCTTGAAGATGATGACTCGCCAATCTACTCAAGAAATAAACAGTTTATTTATCTGACATGCAGAGCAGCTTGAGCTGGGTGCCTCCAAAGAGGGACCCCAAACAAAGAAATCCCCGGGCAATTATACCCTTACAATCTAAGTTCCTCACCCTTCAATGCAACAGTTCAGACCAACAGTAATATTAGGGTCTGGGGTCTTCCCATTCTTCATTGAGTCTATTGTCTCTAGGTGGGTCATTTCTTCTCTTATGAGAAGAAACCACATTTATCCTTTGAGAACCTTATTTTGCCAAGAAAGGTTGGTCCAGATCATCCTTGAGGTCCCTTCCAACCTGGTGTTCTATGATTATCTAAGGTTGCTGCATCAACTGACAACTGTAGCAGCCTTCCTTAGTTCCTTATCTTCCAGCTCAAACCGGCTCTGGGGCCTTCTTTTACTTAACTAGGTAGAAGTTCAGCATATCTGGGTGAAAGTTCAGTTTGTGGCCTAAGGCTTCAGGAAATTTAGCTACTAATGCTAAGCAAGTTATGCTAAGCAAATTCTATATAAGTAGTATACCAAATCACACAACACAGACATGGTACTTCACAGAATCACAGAATGACAGGGGTTAGAAGGGACATCTGGAGATCATCTAGTCCAATGCCCCTGCCAGAGCAGGTTCACCTAGAGCAGGTTGCACAGGAACACGTCCAGGAGGGTTTTGAATGTCTCCAGAGACGGAGACTCCACCACCTCTCTGGGCAGCCTGTTCCAGTGCTCTGCCACCCTCAAAGTAAAGAAGTTCCTCCTCATGTTTAGGTGGAACTGCCTATGCTCAAGTTGGTGCCCATTACCTCTTGTCCTGTCGCTGGGCACCACTGAAAAGAGCCTGGCCCCACCCTCCTGACACCCACCCTTTAAGTATTTATAAGTGGTGATAAGGTCCCCCCTCAGCCATCTTTTTTCCAGACTGAAGACACCCAAATCCCTCAGCCTTTCTTCATAAGAGAGGTGCTCCAGTCCCCTCAGCATCTTGGTAGCCCTTTGCTGTACCCTCTCCAGCAGTTCCCGGTCCTTCTTGAACTGGGGAGCCCAGAACTGGACACAGTACTCCAGATGCAGCCTCACCAGGGCAGAGTAGAGGGGGAGGATGACCTCCCTCCACCTGCTGGCCACACTCTTCTTGATGCTCCCCAGGATGCCATTGGCCTTCTTGGCCACAAGGGCACATTGCTGGCTGATGTTGTCCACCAGGGCTCCCAGGTCTCTTTCCACAGAGCTGCTCTCCAGCAGGTCAGCCCCCAACCTGTCCTGGTGCATGGGGTTATTCCTCCCCAGGTGCAGCACCCTACACTTGCCCTTATTGAATTTCATAAGGTTTTTCTCTGCCCAACTCTCCAGCCTGTTCAGGTCTCTCTGTATGGCGGCACAGCCTTCCGGTGTTTCAGCCGCCCCCCCCAGCTTTGTGTCATCAGTGATCTTGCTGAGGGTGCACTCTATCCCTTCATCCAGGTCATTGATGAATATATTGAAGAGGACTGGACCCAGTACTGACCCCTTCATCTGCTTGAACTCTTCATCTATAAAATGGGAATAATCATTATCTCAGAGAGACCAGCATGAGAAACACTTTACTAAGATCATGAGATACTTAAACAGAAATTGTACCAAAACTTTACAAGTACTGTAAGTAGACAACTATTACGCAGCATGACTGAATTGCACAGCTCATTTTCCTTTAAGAAAAAAAAAAAATCACAAACAATTCACCAAGGACCTTTCAACATAACTGGCACAGATAAACATGCATGGTATAACAAATATGTGCAAAACTAAATCAACAGCTACATCGCAGGTGATCAATCTTCAGATTTAAATTTGTGTTTAAAGATAAATAAAAATAAATTTAAGTAGTTTTCATTAAAATTTGAAGTTATGAGAACAGACACCAGGGTGCTCAAGCTATGACCTGCAGAATGTTTCTGCTAAACTGGGACAACTAATCCAGCCCCAGTCCTCAGGATATACACAGCGGGTCCAGTCCTGTGATGAAGTACTGGCCTACTCTGACAAAGAGTAAGCCGTAGTAGTGCCTGACCTAAGGTTTAATCTATTTAAACAAGTGCTGAAGTACTGGATCACAGAACTCCTCAAGAACTGCAATGCATTTCTTATGAATCATCATGCACCTTGAACCAAGTTCTATCTTAGAATTACAATCCTACCATGATCTCCCAGACTACCTACACTTGGGGTAGCATTGTAAGGAGAGACTTAAATTACAAACTAAGTATATATCTCCATATATACCCTAGCTGCTGATGTTACAGAGAAAACCAAGCCACAGGACTATGGAAGTCCCAAGCTATGCTCCAGAAACAGATCTGACAGCGCACACAATCAACCAGCAATCATCATCTCAATCAGAGCAGCAGGAACATCATTTCTGTTTTGCTCTGTTAGTTTCCCACCTTGCAACATCCAATTGCTGGTTTGGTGAAAGCTGCGAAACCACATAAGAGTTGGAAGAAAAATAATTATTTTTTTTAGAGTAGTATTTTTAGCTTTCTAGCTTCAACTAAGCTTCAACATGACATCTGCCACTTCTAAAATTGTGAAGTTCTACTAACACTAATTCTATTAACAGCTAACTTATTTACATAAATACAGGTGTTACTTGCTTGTTAGGGGTGGGTTTAGAACAAAAATAAGCAAGCTAATCATACCGCTGAACATATCACCATACCATACTGCATAAATTACTGGAACAGTATCAGCACTGCTAACTCATGATATTAATCCTAAATTAGTGTTCAGCTTTAAGGCTCAGTTGCAGGAATCAGGTTGTTACCCCCTGCTTATTCAGAAAACACATTTCTGCAGCTTCAGAGTAAAGGTTGACAGCATAAACTCTCAATGCCACAGTATCAAAAGAAATAAAATACTCCAACATTTTAAAGTCCTTTAAGTTGTCTGTGCTGCACTGTAATAACATTTACATTCTTATTGTATCGTGGTTTAACCCCAGCTGGCAGCTAGGACCACACAGCTGCTTGCACAGTTCTCCCCCTTCCCCCCAGAAGGGCAGGGAGAAGAGGGAGAAAAGGAAGGGAAAGAAAAAAACCCCACAAACTCGTGGGTTGAGATTGTCCTGGGTTGAGTGACACGGGACTAATTTCTCTTCTAATGCTGGGAAAAACTCCACTTTTGGAAGACTCTAGTGCCTGAATTTGTGAAAATATTTACTTTATAGCCAGCTAGGCTATGTGGGATTCAAGGTCTCAGTGTTTTCAAGCCTTGCCAGGTGCAGGGAGGAGGAGGAGAGAGGCCTGGGCATTTGACCCAGGCTGGCCAGGTTATTTCATACCATGAACGTCACATTCTATATCAATTAGAAAGTTTGCTGCATAGTTTCTCTCTCCCTTGATGGCAGCAGTCCAGAGAACTCCTTGCCCCGGTGCCAGACCCCTGAAGCCTTCCCTTCCTCCCAAAGCCATTGCGCTCGCAGTGTCCGACATTTCCTGTCCACTGCCAGGAGTGCACAGCTTCCTACTGATAGAATTGGCTGAGTATAATTCTTGTATATCTTATATTAGTATCAGGATATTTTTTATTTATATTTCGACCCTTGTGTTTCCTTGCTTTCCCCGATTCCCCTTTCTGGGTGGGGAGGGGTCATTGGGTGATAGAATGATTCTCCAAACGACAAATAAATTCTTATGGGTTTTCTCAAACCATAACAGAGATAAAAACAGTTTAATAGAACAATAACAGAAAAGGAAAATAACAATAATAATGACACAAGGCACTCTCACCACCTGGTGAGAGTGATACCTACCTGAGCAGTGATCATGGATTCCCCCCACCCCCACTAACCCCCATTTATATACTGAGCGTGATATCTATGGTATGGAATATTCCATTGGCCATTCGGTTGTTCTGTATATGCTCCTTCTCAGCTTCTATGGGAAGCTGAAAAGAGTCCTTGAAAAGTATAAACACCACTTGGCAACAACTAAAACAATATGCATTGTTGACATTCCTTTCACAGCAATCACTAGAAAGAAAATTAACTCTTTCCCAGATGAAGTCAGGACATACTGTTAACATTCCCAAGTATTTTATTATTATCAACTCAAAAATCATTCAAATTCCCCAAAACGACGAATTTTCCTGGTTAATTCTGCAACAGCTGTGAGAAATGCTATTCAAGCAAGAAAGCCTTTATATTTGCAGGATTTGCTACCTGCAAAAGAGCTAGATAAAAGATTGGTCTTCTAGTAATACATTTGCTAACCTAAACACATTTCACATTTTTACATCTGGTGTATGAGAATTATAAAATCAGTTATGGTTAATGCAGCATTCCATACCATTCAAAGTTCGTCGCTATTCAGTGCTTGCAAGAGGCCAGTGCAGCAGCAGGCTCACAACCACCACTATGCCAGAACTTATGAACAAGGTGTATTCTTCTAGCACTGCCTCAGGGACTTCTGATTCAACGAAGACCACACCTTTACCAATTATTCTTCCTCTTCAACGATTCCACAGAATTAAAGAAATTAATTAATGAATTAAAGAAATTCACTCTGGCCCATAAACAATCACTAACCATAAGCAGAAGAGAGAAACACTGCCACTGTGAATACACAGGTACCCTGTTCTACAGTAATAATAAAATCATAGGATAGTACTTTACTACAAAAAGAAAGTACAGGACCAAGAGAGGAACAACCCATATTTGAAAACAAATAAGAAAATCTAAAATGCTATTTTTGAATAGCTGTACAACAAATAGTTCAGTACACAACTCGGACAAATCCAACTTGCTAGATCTGCAACTCAAGGAATCATTTAAGTATATATAGATATATAATTTAGATCATTGGTAGATTTTTTTTTCCCAGTTAACTTTGAAAACAAAGTGTCCTGGTTTGAGGTAAAACAGAACCACCTTTCTGTTCAGTAATTTTACTTCTTAGCTAGGCCTCTTCTAATGCTCTGAAATTAACAGCATGTTGTGCAGGAAACAGTTCCTTCTCAGAGTGATAAGACCAATGTTTACAGTTTGTGCCAAGGAATGGTACGCAGAGAGGCTCTTGCTTATACTTATTGCTATAACAACCAAGGTCAGCTAATTTCATTACTTGCCCCGTTGGAGGGTCGGAAGCAGAAAAGCGTAGAGGGGTCCCACCTGCAGGGAGGAGCGGACAGGACAGGTGACCCAAAATTGACCAACAGGGGTATTCCATCCCATCTGCCCCATGCTCAGTATAAAAGCTGAGGGATCAAAGGGTCAACTCTCTTCCTTCAATGGCTGACGTCTGAGGAGGACCCTGTCTGTTCATCTGCCTTTGATCCCAATCCGTGGGTTCTTGACTCCATCTGTGGAATCCAGTTCCCACCCGTCACTGAGTCCAGTCTGGGACTTCCCCAGTGCCTGTGGGTGACATCATCCTGGGAGCTTAATATGGTTTTGTATACATTGTATCTATTTCATTATTTCCTTTTTATGTTATTATTAATATTTCATTGAAGTAGTTTAGTTTCTTCTAAGCTAGTAATTCTCTCTTTATCTCTCCTCCTCCTCCTCTCTGTGCACGAGAGGCTGGGGGGGGAGCATCTGTCACCGGCCATTGGCCAATTTGGCCAAAACCACGACAGATTTATTGGCACTCAACGTGGGGCACGAACTGAGCTCTGATATGTTGCCTGAATAGTTTGAATTCCAGCTTGTTCAGGGAGAACAGACAGTTCACATCATGTCGTTGTTACATGAAATCTTGTATCATGTCCTTAGAGAGCTTTGTATGAAGTTAATCAATGCAATGGAGCTTAACTGGTTGAATATATTGCATGGCCTATTTCTTCTTTGTGTTTGGATGTGGTGGTCTAAGCGTGCTATGTTTGTGCGGATTTGCCTTCAGATGTATAAAATAATTGCTTGGATAACAGTCCTACCTGCATATCTTGGGCATCTCGTGATGGAGTCTTTTACTAATCACACTTTTGGGATGGATTCTTTTACTAATTACACTCTTGGTCTTACCTGGGGAAAGTTTACTTTGCCCTTTGACGATTATGCCGATTATGCCAAAGTGACAGTAACAGAATTAGGGGAAGAGAAACCTTTGGGCTGTTTAGAGACTGAATGTTACTTTCATTCATACATGATTTTGTTGTTGGGTTTCCTGAATGTGTTGCAGGGGTGGTTTATTGTTAAATATCAATGCAGGAGTGAGTACCGTGTGACATTTGATGTTGCTACTCAAACCCCACGGCCAGAGTCAAAGACAGCAGAAATGCCAGAGTCAAAGATAGCAGAAATTCAGACAACCCTGCCTCCAAAAGCCACAGCAGAAACTCAGACAACCCTGCCACCGAAAGCTGCAGTAGGGATTCAGACAACCCCCCCCCACACTGAAAGCTACAGCAGAAACCCAAACAACTCAGATTACTGTCCAAGCCACAACACAGACACAAACAACGCCACCGGCCCCGACACCAGACCGAGCGGCATCGGCCAGGCCCACCTCGGCTGCCCCCCCCATCGGCTCCGGCAAAAGCCACGCCTCGGCCCGTACCGGCGAAAGCCACGCCTCCGGCCATATCGACACCGGCGCCAGCGGCATCGGCTGCCCCCCCACAGGCCCCGGCAAAAGCCCCGTCACCGGCCCGAGCCATACCGGCAGCAGTCACTCCGCAGCCTGCGGTCAAAGTCACTCCGCCGCCTGCCCCCACCACGCCTGTATCGCCGGCCCCTCCCCCGCCCGCAGCGGCACCGGCTGCTCCAGCCCCGACAAGGAGCACGGTCACTGCTCCCACAACGACCACTGCTGCTACCCAAACTCCAGCAGAACCGGCACAGGTTGCCCCGGTGACCAGGAAACAGAAAAAGTCAGCTCGTTCCCCTGCCTCTGACAACAGAGACCAGCCCAAGCCAGACAGCATGGGAGAGGGTTCCTCTGAGGAAGATCCAGGAGAGGGTCCTTCTCAGGCAGCATTAACACAGGATGAGGACTCAGATGCAGAGATAATCATCAAATCCTTTTCTATGAAGGATTTGTGAAATATGAGTGTAATAAATAGAATCATGTTTGTTAATCAAATCAGGCTTTCTTAAAGGCTGGTGAAAACTTACACTGTTTCGACTCTTCACATACTTAAATCGCAGGCATCCAGTGTGCTATCTGGTGCACTTTGACACCTCAAGGCCTAAATCACAGGCATCTGGTGTGCTGTCTGGGGCGCTTTGACACCTCAAGGCCTAAATCACAGGCATCTGGTGTGTTTTAACACTTCAAAGGGAAGAGCTAAGTTGTGAGACAAGCTGAAAAGAGTCTCCCCAAGGACACTGATAAAGATGAGGAGCCTTCAGCCCCACGACCACCAGGAGGCGGGACAAGACCGACCCCCTAGCAACACGTCGCTCAGACACAGAATATACCAGGATTGACACATATACGGGAACCAGAAGAGTATATAATCAACTACTTTCGGGAAGTGGGTGTGCGCCGTTGGCGGAGCAAAGACTCCCCGGCCGCCCAGCGCTGTTTTGCTTGCTGCCGCTTGCTTAATAAACTAATTCGATTAATTGGACTGGTTCCTGTCAATTATTGGGCCACAATCTATAACAAATTTGGTGCCGTGACTCGGATAGAGGCAATTTGGCTGTAAACCTCACAGGGGGGGCGCCCCGCTGAGTAAGCGGCCCCTGTTGGGGGTTTTTACACCCAAAACCTCTACCGACGAACTCGAAATTCGGCAGTAAGCAAATAAAAGCCGGCAACCCCGTAAACTTTGTGCACGAAGACCCGAACGAAGACTCAGGAGTGAGTAAGTATAGGCCAGTGATCCGTTCGGTTGGGGTTGGGTATCCTGGAGTGTGCCTGTGTGAGACGTCCACTTGAGGACGAAGCAAGTGCGGACCCCTTAGTAGTGCGGTTCCCATCTCCCGCGAGGGACTGGGCCACGAACAGGGGGAAAAGACTGTGTGTGTGTGTGAAGGCACTCCGGAAGATGGGACAGAAGAAAAGCAAGCCTTCTGATCCCATGGGTGGGTCGGTGCCTAAGGTTAGGTTACCCCAGATACCGCCAGACAGTCCGTTAGGATTAATGATTAAATATTGGGATGATTACCCTTCTAGGCAGGGTAAGGATAAAGCAAAAATGATACGTTATTGTATGGAAGTTTGGGGTGGGAAACAAATTAGAAGTGACCACCTGTATTGGCCCGTTTTTGGGTCCTTTGAAGATTGGATATGCCAGGCTTTACATATTTATGTTAATTCTAAGGAACCCTTTAGCCTGGAGGAGAGTGAATATGCACACTTGTGGATAAGGTCAGAGACTAGAGTAAATCTATATCACTTGAGAGAGAAGAAACAGGGGGGTAGGAAAAAACCCAATTTGTAGCTAAATCATGGACGGACATTAGAAAGAAGCTGGAGAAAGTGGAGGATTGGCAGGATAGGGGTTTGGATGAATTGTTAAGGGAAGCCCAGAAAGTGTATGTCCGCAGGGAGGAGGAAATACATAAGAGACAAGCCAGAATGTTGGTAGCTGCAGTCAGAGAAGGGCAAAGGACGTCAACCCCTGGAAAAGGGTTTGAAGCTCGCCAGATAAGACAGGAGACCCGAAAACCTTTAAGAGGGAGAGAATGGGGAACTGTGGTTTGTTTTTATTGTGGAGGAAAAGGGCATGTTAAAAAAGGACTGCAGAAAGAGAATGATGGATGAGAAAATGTTCAAAGACTAGGGGTGTCAGGGGCTCTATTTGCTGGGAACCTGAGAAAAAAAAACAAAAAACAAAAAACCACCAGAGCCCTTGATAAAACTAAAAGTGGGTCCCCAGCAACAAGAAATTGAGTTCCTAGTGGACTCGGGAGCAGAAAGATCTACCGTTCAAAAATTGCCCCAAGGATGTAAAATATCCTCGGCGACTATACAGGTTATTGGAGCAAAAGGAGAACCTTTTGGAATACCCGTAATAAAGGATGTGTTTTTTGAAACCCATTCTAAGGTAGGGGTGGGGTCCCTGCTACTCATGCCTGAAGCAGACTATAATTTATTGGGCCGAGATTTGATGATTGAATTAGGAATTGGCTTAGAAGTAAAAAATGAAACACTAAAAAAATTAAACTGTGTCCCTTACGAGTAAGAGATGAAGAGAAAATAAATCCTGAAGTCTGGTACACCCCGGAAACAGTAGGTAAGTTAGATATTGAACCCTTTTCAGTAACAATAAGGAACCCAGAAATACCAGTCAGGATAAAACAATACCCCCTTCCTAGAGAAGGGAGGCTAGGTTTGAAACCTGAGATCCAAAGATTACTTGAAAAGGGGTTGCTAGAACCCTGTATGTCTCCTTTTAATACTCCCATCCTGCCTGTAAAAAAAGCCGGATGGAAAATATAGGTTAGTACATGACTTATGAGAAATTAACCAGAGAACAATAGCTAGATTCCCGGTGGTGGCGAATCCACACGCCCTCCTGAGTCAAATAGGGCCCGATAATCAATGGTATAGTGTAATAGATCTGAAGGATGCATTCTGGGCATGCCCTCTCAAAGAAGATTGCCGAGATTACTTTGCTTTTGAATGGGAAGACCCAGATAACCATCGGAAACAACAATTACGGTGGACGGTATTGCCCCAAGGGTTTACCGAATCTCTGAACTTGTTCCGACAAGCCTTAGAACAAATCCTGAAGGGGTGTGAGTTAAGTGAAGGAGTCACACTGGTCCAATATGTGGATGATTTGCTCCTAGCTGGTGATAGCGAAGAAAAAGTGAGGCAGGAAAGTATTAAGTTACTAAATTTTTTGAGTTTACAAGGATTGAAGGTATCAAAATCAAAACTACAATTTGTTGAGAAAGAAGTAAAATATCTGGGACACAGACTAAGCAAGGGAACTAAGAAATTAGACCCCGAAAGGGTGAATGGCATATTGTCATTACCGGCTCCTAGAACTAAAAGACAGGTTAGGCAATTATTAGGTCTCTTTGGCTATTGCAGGCAATGGATTGAGAACTATAGCAAAAAGGTGAAGTTCCTCTATACCAAATTAACTAAGGATGGATTATGGAAATGGTCGGAGGATGATGATAAACAATTAGAGACACTAAAAACTGATTTAGTAAATGCCCCAGTTTTGAGCCTGCCAGATGTAAAGAAACCATTTTATCTATTTATCAGTGTTGATGAAGGGACCGCATTTGGGGTATTAGCACAAGAATGGGCAGGAAGAAAGAAACCTGTGGGATACTTATCTAAACTCCTGGACCCTGTAAGTAGGGGTTGGCCTACCTGCCTTCAAGCGGTAGTAGCCGCAGCCCTTTTGGTAGAGGAAGCCCATAAAATTACCTTTGGAGGAGAATTGAGGGTATTATCACCTCACAACATCAGGGGAATTTTGCAACAAAAAGCTGACAAATGGATAACAGACGCCCGGCTCCTAAAATATGAAGGCATCCTAATCTCCTCTCCCAAACTGGAACTCGAGGTAACAAGCGTGCAGAATCCAGCACAGTTTTTGTATGGGGAGCCGAGTGACAAAATAAATCATGATTGTCTTTACAACATTGAGGAGCAAACGAAAATCAGACCAGATTTAGATGAGGAAGAACTTGGAGAAGGAGAAAAGCTATTTGTAGATGGATCATCCCGGGTAGTTGAAGGAAAGAGAAAATCAGCATTTGCAATCATTGATGGGAAAACATTTAGTGTAATAGAATCAGGACCTCTGAGTCCTAGTTGGTCTGCACAGGCTTGTGAACTATATGCTGTATTAAGAGCCTTGCAACTTTTAAAAGGTAAAATTGGAACCATATATACGGATTCAAAATATGCCTTTGGCGTAGTGCATACTTTTGGAAAAATTTGGGAAGAAAGGGGTTTAATAAATTCTCAAGGAAAAGGATTAATACACCAGGAATTAATAATCCAGGTCTTACAAGCATTACGAGGACCAGCGGGAATAGCCGTAGTACATTTAAAAGGACACCAAAAAGGATTAAGCCCATTAGTCAGAGGAAACAATCTTGCTGATCAAGAAGCAAAAAGAGCGGCATTAACGGTGATCCAGATGCCGTGGTTTAGCCTCAGACGGCAACAAAGAACCACGTGCCGCTCGCTCGTGCCTTCCAAACACAGGAAGAATCGTAAGAAAAGGCAAGACTCTTGGGTTGAGACAAAGGCAGTTTAATAGAACAGCAAAGGGAACAGGCAAACAACAACAACAACAACAACAACACGGATAGGGGAATATACAAACGCGATTACGGAACCGCCGCTCCCCCCGCCGCTCGCAGCCGGACCCGGGCCGCCCCAGCCCGCTTTTAAGCAGCAACTTCCTGCCCCCTCCCCCGGCAGCTCAGGGTGGGCGTGGCTCACATGGCATGGAATACCAGGAAAAGTTAACCCTATCCCCACCGGAACCAGGACATTATCCACCCCTTATTCCATACCATCTATGCCATGCCCAGCAGGTTCCAATGAATTGCCACCACTTTCCCCTGTTATATATATATATACACACACATATAATACCCTTAGTTTATGGGTCATCCCTCCAAAGTGTCCGTTGAGTTCTTTTAATCCACGGCTTTGGGCTCCATCTGTTAGAACAGTCTCTCAGGGCAGGTGAGATGCTGGGTGGTGCTGGTCTGTTGCATGCTGTATTTTTCGGAGCTTGTGACTGGTGCACCTGGTGTGGCTCATGCACGCAGTCTGTAGGCTGAAGATGTAGATCTTGAGGAAACTGCTGGGCGCCGGCTGCTGAGATCAGTTCTTATCCCATCATCCCTGTGCCTTACTTGTAGTACAACTGATAGCAATGAGGACATACAGTGACAGTGTTACTTAGCAATTAACAGCACACAATCTGATTCATTGGCTATTCTCGCCCAAAATCAGATCCCCATGAGGTACACATCGGACTTCCCCATCCTTCCGCATCACCCACCAAGTGCACCCAGGTCCTTGGGCAAAAGCAATCCCATGGATGGGTTTGCCTTTGCCTGAGGCAGGACTGACCCAGACTGTCTTCCCTAGCATATTCTTCATGTGCACTACGGGGACTTTATCCCCTTCTACAGTACGTGGAAGTTTTGATTGGGCAGGGCCAGCCCGATTGTTAGATCCCCTGGTGTTAACTAGCCAGGTAGCTTTTGCTAAATGTGCATCCCAGTGTTTGAAAGTCCCACCACCCATTGCTCTCAGTGTAGTTTTTAACAGTCCATTGTATCGTTCTATCTTCCCAGAGGCTGGTGCGTGACAGGGGATGTGATACACCCACTCAATGCCATGCTCTTTGGCCCAGGTGTCTATGAGGCTGTTTTGGAAATGAGTCCCGTTGTCCATCTCAGTTCTCTCTGGGGTACCATGTCGCCACAGGACTTGCTTTTCAAGGCCCAGGATAGTGTTCCGGGCAGTGGCATGGGGCACAGGGTATGTTTCCAGCCATCCAGTGGTTGCTTCCACCATTGTGAGCACATAGCGCTTGCCTTGACGGGTTTGTGGCAGCGTGATATAATCAATCTGCCAGGCCTCCCCATATTTGTATTTCAGCCATCGCCCTCCATACCAAAGAGGCTTCAAACGCTTGGCTTGTTTGATCGCAGCGCATGTCTCACATTCATGGATGACCTGTGCAATAGTGTCCATGGTCAAGTCCACCCCTCGGTCACGAGCCCATCTATATGTCGCATCTCTCCCTTGATGGCCTGAGGAGTCATGGGCCCACCGAGCTATGAATAGTTCACCCTTATGTTGCCAGTCCAGATCCACCTGAGCCACTTCAATCCTAGCGGCCCGATCCACCTGCTGGTTGTTCTGATGTTCCTCCGTGGCCCGATTCTTTGGTACGTGGGCATCTACATGGCGTACTTTCACAACCAGATTCTCTATCCGGGCAGCAATATCTTGCCATAGGTCAGCAGCCCAGATGGGTTTGCCTCTGCGCTGCCAGTTGCCCTGCTTCCACTGCTGTAACCATCCCCACAGAGCATTTGCCACCATCCATGAGTCAGTGTAGAGATAAAGTACTGGCCATTTTTCTCGCTCAGCAATGTCCAAAGCCAGCTGGATGGCTGTCACCTCTGCAAACTGGCTCGATTCACCCTGTCCCTCACTGGCTTCTGCAACCCGTCGTGTAGGACTCCACACAGCAGCCTTCCACTTTCCATGCTTTCCCACGATACGGCAGGACCCATCAGTGAACAGGGCATATTTCTTCTCATTTTCTGGCAGTTTATTATATGGTGGGGCCTCTTCTGCACGCGTCACCTCCTCCTCTGGTGACATTCCGAAATCCTTGCCTTCTGGCCAGTCCATGATCACTTCCAGAATTCCCGGGCGACTGGGGTTTCCCATTCGAGTTCGCTGCGTGATCAGTGCAATCCACTTACTCCATGTAGCATCGGTTGCATGATGTGTGGTGGGGACCCTTTCTTTGAACATCCAACCCAGCACCGGCAGTCGAGGTGCTAAGAGGAGCTGTGCTTCTGTACCAACCACTTCCGAAGCAGCTCGAACCCCTTCATATGCTGCCAATATCTCTTTTTCTGTTGGAGTGTAGCGGGCTTCGGATCCTCTGTATCCACGACTCTAAAACCCTAGGGGTCTCCCTCGGGTCTCCCCTGGTGCTTTCTGCCAGAGGCTCCAGGTAGGGCCGTTCTCCCCGGCTGCAGTGTAGAGCACATTTTTAACATCTTGTCCTGCCCGGACTGGCCCCAGGGCCACTGCATGGACTATTTCCTGTTTGATTTGTTCAAAAGCTTGTCGTTGCTCAGGACCCCATTTAAAATCATTCTTCTTCCGGGTTACTTGATACAGAGGGCTTACAATTTGACTGTAATCTGGGATATGCATTCTCCAAAAACCCACAATACCTAAGAAAGCCTGTGTTTCCTTTTTACTAGTTGGTGGAGACATAGCTGCTATTTTGTTGATCACATCCATTGGAATCTGACGGCGTCCATCTTGCCATTTTATTCCTAAAAACTGGATCTCCTGCGCAGGTCCCTTGACCTTACTTCGCTTTATAGCAAAACCAGCGTTCAGAAGGATTTGGACTATTTTACTCCCTTTCTCAAAAACTTCTTCTGCTGTGTTTCCCCATACAATGATGTCATCACTGTATTGCAGATGTTCTGGAGCTTCCCCCTGTTCCAGTGCAGTCTGGATCAGTCCATGGCAAATGGTGGGGCTGTGTTTCCACCCCTGGGGCAGTCGATTCCAGGTGTATTGGATGCCCCTCCAAGTGAAAGCAAACTGTGGCCTGCACTCTGCTGCCAAAGGGATTGAGAAGAATGCATTCGCTATATCAATCGTGGCATACCACTTGGCTGCCTTGGACTCCAGTTCGTACTGGAGTTCTAGCATGTCCGGCACAGCAGCACTCAGCGGTGGCGTGACTTCATTCAGACCACGATAGTCTACAGTTAGCCTCCACTCTCCATTAGATTTTCGCACCGGCCATATGGGACTGTTAAAGGGTGAGCGAGTCTTGCTGATCACTCCTTGAACCTCTAGTTGACGAATCAGCTCATGGATGGGAATCAGAGAGTCTCGGTTAGTGCGATACTGCCGCCGATGCACCGTTGTGGTAGCAATCGGCACCTGTTGTTCTTTGACCCTCAACAACCCCACAACAGAAGAATCCTCTGAGAGACCAGGCAAGGCAGACAACTGTTTAACTTCTTCTGTCTCCAAAGCAGCTATGCCAAAGGCCCAGCGGTACCCTTTTGGGTCCTGAAAATACCCTCTCCTGAGGTAATCTATACCAAGGATGCATGGAGCCTCTGGGCCAGTCACAATGGGATGCTTTTGCCACTCATTCCCAGTTAGGCTCACTTCTGCCTCCAGTACAGTCAACTCTTGGGATCCCCCTGTCACCCCAGCAATACAGATGGGTTCTGCCCCTCTATAGCTTGATGGTATTAAAGTACACTGCGCACCCGTGTCCACTAGAGCCTTATACTCCTGTGGGTCTGATGTGCCAGGCCATCGAATCCACACCGTCCAATAAACCCGGTTATCCCTTTCCTCCACCTGGCCGGAGGCAGGGCCCCCCTAATACTGGTCATAGTATCCATTACTCACTTCTTGCATAAATGACTTGGAAGTTCCTTCAGGAGGATCAGAAGCAAGATCAGGCCTTCTGCTTTGTCTGGGGAACGGCCCACTGGAAACTGGGGCGGCACTTTTCCTGGAGGGATCCCCTTTTGTGGTTGTCCTTCCTTGCAACTCCTGTACCCGTGTCCGCAGGATCGAAGTAGGTTGTCCATCCCACTTCCTCATGTCCTCCCCATGGTCCCGCAGGTAGAACCACAGGGTGCCTCGTGGTGTGTACCCTCCGTACTCCCTCTCTTGAGTGGGGAAATGCCTGCTTCTAATAGCTGAGATACTGGCCCGTGCAGGTGGGGAGTAGGACATATTCCCTTCAAGTTGCTGGACCTTCCGGGACAGTTTCTCCACAGCTGAGACAAGGGGGGAAGAGAAACTTTCTTCATATCGCCGGAGCCGGCCAGCCACCTCATCCACCGTTGGTCCCTCTTCACCTTTCCATTCCATTACTGCCAGGGAGTTGGCATATGACGATGGTGCGCTCCGTACAAACTTACGCCACACGGGCCTTGTGCATTGCACCTCATCAGGGTCTGTGGGTAAGTCTGCATTGTCCAAGTCATAATAAATCATCTCCCGCACGGCTAATTCTCTCAGGTACTGGATACCTCTTTCCATGGTAGTCCACTTGCTTGGCTGACATACAACATCCTCACTGAAGGGGTACCTCTCCCTCACGCCTGACAGGAGTCGTTTCCAGAGGCTGAGGGCTTGGGTCTTTTTCCCGATCGCCTTGTCAATGCCGCCTTCCCTAGACAGGGATCCCAGCTGCCTGGCCTCCCTACCCTCTAATTCCAGGCTACTGGCCCCATTATCCCAGCACCGGAGCAGCCAGGTGACAATGTGCTCGCCTGAAAGTCGGCTGAAATCTTTTCGCATATCCCGCAGCTCACTCAAGGATAGGGATCGAGTAATTATCTCTGGTTCTGCCTCTTCCTCCTGCTCTCGTGATGGCCCTGGTTCATCATCATCTCTTACTAAGCGAACTGATTTCTTTGTGTACTTCTTCTTCTGTATGGGGGCAACTGATACTGGCATGGGTTGGTTCCCTGGTTCAGTGGCAGTGGCTACCACGGGGGTTGCAGTAGCCGCAGTGTCCGTCGCAAGGATTGCAGCAGCCGCAGGGGCCGCCGCAGGGGCTGCAGCAGGGGCTGCAGCAGCCGCAGGGGCCGCCGCAGGTCTGGTTTCCATCTCTTCCCCTTGAGGGTGCTGCATAATTCTGAGCAGTGCCTGGTAGATACTGGCCAGGGCCCAGCACAGCGCGGTGAGTTGTGCCTCTCTAGAATAGCCACAGCATTTTCCCTTCAAATATTCTACCACTTTATCAGGGTCCTGTAATTGTTCAGGGGTGAAGTCCCAGACCATTGGAGGTGAGTAGTTCTCTAGGTACCTGCCCATGCTCTCCCACATGCCGTGCCACCCCTGACTATCCAGCCTCGGAGCAGATCTCCGGGTGGTAGTCTTAAATAGTCGCTTAACCCTAAACAAGACCTGGAACGTATTCAGGAGACATAGCACTACGAACACGCTGGTTTGAGCTTCCCAAGGATATTCAAAATTCTCAAAAGCTGTCATACCTGACCCGAAGGAGAAAAGGGAGGCAAAAGGGCTGGGGAAATTATTAACAAATTCTGAGAGACGGTGTCCAATGTACAGACAGGACAGCAAAACCACATAAACACCCCAAAATAGCCGTCTGAACAGTGATGTTATCATATCATAAACAGATATCGCACAGGACAGCAGAATGATAATCCTCATCCCTGTTCCAGACATGGTAAACAGCATCGCAGGGAGTACATAAGCCATATAGGAATTTATGTAACACAGCCATGAGAACAAACCAAGCAACATGATGACCAGTGACTACTTACCTAATAAAATAAATGCATACAAAAAAAAAACCAAAACCGTTTTTTCCACGTTCTAGTTGGATTCTGTCGTTATCTCAACCCTTCGAGCCCCACGTTGGGCGCCAAAAAGGACTGCCGTGGTTTAGCCTCAGACGGCAACAAAGAACCACGTGCCGCTCGCTCGTGCCTTCCAAACACAGGAAGAATCTTAAGAAAAGGCAAGACTCTTGGGTTGAGACAAAGGCAGTTTAATAGAACAGCAAAGGGAACAGGCAAACAACAACAACACGGATAGGGGAATATACAAACGCGATTACGGAACCGCCGCTCCCCCCGCCGCTCGCCGCTCGCCGGCCAGACCCGGGCCGCCCCAGCCCGCTTTTAAGCAGCAACTTCCTGCCCCCTCCCCCGGCAGCTCAGGGTGGGCGTGGCTCACATGGCATGGAATACCAGGAAAAGTTAACCCTATCCCCACCGGAACCAGGACACCAGACTAAAAGAACTCGGGAGGACTGTATAACTTGTGGAAAGGAATCAGACGAATTCCCATGTTATGAGTGTTGGAAGGATTTTGGAATCGATGCAGTCCCTTGCAGATGTCTAATTTATGATGAATGTGACAACCCCAAGTATAGCCATTGCCATCTACACGGAAAAATTCACTCAATCCTGAGTTTTACAGTGCAGGAAAAAGATAAGCTGACTCAGATGGGAATCAGGGAGACAGAAAAAGGAAAGTGGAAACTCCCGGATGGCCGGGAAGTTCTCCCAAAACCTCTGGCTTTGAAAATCATGCAAAAATTCCATGAGAACACCCATTGGGGAACTCAGGCGTTAGTGGATCAGTTTGCCACAAAGTATATGTGCATTGGTATATACAATATAGCAAAGAGAATAGTTAGCGAATGTATGACATGCAAAAGGGTCAATAAACATCAGTTACGGGGAAAAAGCCCTGGGGGGAAGGGAACTGGCTCACAGACCATTTGCTAAAATCCAGCTAGACTTCACTGAACTTCCAAAGGTGGGACGATATAAATACTTATTAGTAATCATAGACCACCTAACCCATTTTGTGGAAGCTTTCCCGACAGCTAGAGCCACCGCTCAAACCGTAGTGAAGACTTTGCTGGAAAATATAATCCCTAGGTATGGATCCATAGAGGTAATAGACTCTGATAGGGGCTCCCATTTTGTTTCAAAAATAGCAAGGGAAGCTCTCTCCTCTTTGGGGACAAAATGGGAATATCATACTCCCTGGCATCCACAAAGCTCGGGAAAGGTAGAAAGAGTAAATGGGGAAATAAAGAAACAGCTCACAAAATTGATGTTAGAAACTAAGATGTCATGGGTAAAGTGCCTCCCCTTAGCACTATTGAATACAAGAACACAGCCCCGAACTGATGTAGGAATTTCCCCTTTTGAAATGTTATATGGGATGCCATAGGATTTAGAAATTCCGCAGGACCACCCCCAACTTGAAAATTCACAAATTAGACCTTATATAATTCAACTCATGGCTAGGAGAGTAAAGCTGCGGAATAAGGGCTTAGTAGTACAGAGACCCCCCTTGGATGTAGCCATGCATAACATAAAGCCAGGAGACAAAGTGCTAATCAAATCATGGAAAGAGTCCCCATTAACCCCCGTTGGGAAGGGTCCTATCTCGTTTTACTCACCACAGAAACAGCCATCCGGACAGCAGAGAGAGGCTGGACTCATGCGAGCCGCGTAAAAGGACCATTAAAAAAACTATTCTTGGGAAGTGACAAGCCCGCCTGGAGATCTGAAGATTGCCTTCCGGAGGTTGTAAATGGACACACATATAACTGTGGTACAAGTGAGCAACTACAGCATATCAGTGGGGTACGGTTACGGTGATACAGGGGACATAAGAATCAAGTGTGACATTCTGAGCTGTAACTGTTATCCTTTTTATTTGTTTTATTTGTAAAGGGTGTCGAGAACGGAGGGGGACCCATTGCCGTTACGGGATACCCCCTCGAGGGGTTTGCCAACCTTGTGGGGACAAAGAGCGTGAGCTCACCAAATTGGCTCTAAACATAAAAATATTTAATGGTGAAATCCAGGAGCAATCTAGTGAATGGCGGGAGATATTTGCACGGGGTATTAAACCCGAGTACTATTGCTATCACCCTCGCGAGCCTGCTCCATTTGTAATTGACATTATTAAAGTGTGTTGTCGCAAGACACTTAAAGGGGTTCAGTGCGATTCACCTGAAATGCACAGAAGCAAGCGACTAAAAATTGCATTTATTCTCCTGAAGACTACCCCTGCTGCCGAGAAGATGATACCCCTCGTGGCTCGAAGCAACCGAGTTGACGAGCGAGGCAGAGGAGTACAAAGCTGTGGAGAACAGAACCCAAAGAGTGGGACTGTACAAAGCCACTGGGAGGACTGCCTCAGTGTTAACCAAGGGAATCGCACGAAATGCCCCGGGAGGAGTGATAGCACTGAAAAGGACTGGGTAACTGGAGTGAGTCTTCAAACTAAACTTATTACCCGGCCGGGTTTCCACCCTTCTCGCCACACTCTAATTTTAATTTTACTAAATCTTGTAGGTGTCTTATTGTTTGCACAGCAAGGGGGGTTGTGTGTTGCTCTGGATGAGGAATGCTGCGTATATGCAGATCACACTGGAGTAGTTAGAGACACCATGACAAAACTACGAGAAGGATTAGAAAAAAGAAAGAAAGAAAGAGAAGCACAGCAAAGTTGGTATGAATCCTGGTTCAATTATTCCCCATGGATGACTACGCTATTGTCTACCATCGCGGGACCTATGCTACTATTAATTTTGGGATTAACATTTGGCCCTTGTATATTGAACAGAGTAATTGAAATTGTAAAGGGCAGACTGGAAGCTGCCCATTTAATGCTTCTCAGGGCTAAATACGAGTCATTAGATCAGGAACCAGCAATAGAAGAAACATTAGCTTTAAGTCACGCTGAACTCCAAAGATTTGATGAACAAAATGGTAAATAAAAAAAAAAAAAAAAAAAAGGGGGGATTGTAATAAATAGAATCATGTTTGTTAATCAAATCAGGCTTTCTTAAAGGCTGGTGAAAACTTACACTGTTTCGACTCTTCACATACTTAAATCGCAGGCATCCAGTGTGCTATCTGGTGCACTTTGATACCTCAAGGCCTAAATCACAGGCATCCGGTGTGCTGCCTGGGGCACTTTGACACCTCAAGGCCTAAATCACAGGCATCTGGTGTGTTTTAACACTTCAAAGGGAAGAGCTAAGTTGTGAGACAAGCTGAAAAGAGTCTCCCCAAGGACACTGATAAAGATGAGGAGCCTTCAGCCCCACGACCATCAGGAGGCGGGACAAGACCGACCCCCTAGCAACACGTCGCTCAGACACAGAATATACCAGGATTGACACATATACGGGAACCAGAAGAGTATATAATCAACTACTTTCGGGAAGTGGGTGTGCGCCGTTGGCGGAGCAAAGACTCCCCGGCCGCCCAGCGCTGTTTTGCTTGCTGCCGCTTGCTTAATAAACTAATTTGATTAATTGGACTGGTTCCTGTCAATTATTGGGCCACAATCTATAACATGAGGAAGGACTTCAGCTGTCATGAAGGGGAGACACTTATCTCCTGGTTGCTCCGATGCTGGGACAATGGAGCTGATACCATAGATTTAGATGGCAGAGAAGCTAAGCAGTTGGGAAACCTGTCCAAAGATGGAGGGATTGATAAAGCGACTGGGAGAAAGGCAGATGTCCTCAGTCTCTGGAGGCGACTGCTAGCAGCTGTGAAGGGCAGGTATCCCTTTAAGGATGATATTGAGTGCCAACCAAGCAAATGGACCAGTATGGAAAAAGGTATTAAGTACCTGAGGGAACTGGCTGTGCAAGAGGTGATGATTTATAGCAACTGGCAAGTGATTATAGACCCTGATGAAATGCCATGCAAACGATCTTTGTTGAGGAAGTTTGTGCAGAGCGCACCATCAAATTATTCCCACACATTGTCACCCATGGTCTGAGGAGGATCTGGTACTGATACACCAACTGTAAATGAGGTGGCTAACAAGGTGCAACAGTATGAAGACAGTCTCTCTCATCCCCTTCATGTAGCAGCCGTGGAGAAAATGGCTGAGCAATCCAAAACAATGGCTGATCAAACTAAGACCATTGCTGAGACAGTGGAGAAAATGACTAAGACAATAGCTGAGCAAAATGAGAAAACTGATAAACTTCTTCATGAACTGCTTGAAAAACTGTCTGAGAAGGGGAAAGAATCCCACTCTTCCTCTGACCAGACCCAGGTTGCAGTCATTAAGAAAAAACACCCTCCTACAATATCAACTCAAGGGAAACAGGACCTGCTCAGAGATTTCCTGTGGCTTTGCCTCTGCAACAATGGAGAGGACATGAGTAAGCAGGATAAGAAATCTGCTCCGGCCCTACAGGCACGAGTGCTTGAGTTGCACGGTAAAGCAGATGGAAGGAAGAATTTCTGCAGGAGGAGGGCTGCTCCTCCAGTCCGTGGTAAGTGATGCTCTAGTCCTTGCGGGAACTCATCTTCTAATTGTAGATGTTGTCCTCAACATTAGAGGTGCCCTGCCTCCAGCCAAGAGGAGGAGAGGGAAAACCCAGTTTATTGGACTGTGTGGATTCGATGGCCTGGCACATTAGAGCCAAGTATAAAGCCCTGGTGGACACTGGTGCACAGTGTACCCTATTGCCATCGAATCATAAAGGGACAGAATCTGTCACTGTTTCTGGAGTGACAGGTGGGTCTCAAGAACTGACTGTATTGGAGGCCGAAGTGAGCCTGAATGGGAATAAATGGGAGAAGCACCCAATTGTGACTGGCCCAGATGCTCTGTGCATCCTTGGCATAGACTACCTCAAGAGAGGGTATTTCAAAGACCCAAAAGGGTATGGGTGGGCTTTTGGTATAGCAGCTGTAGAGACTGAGGACATTACACAGCTGTCTGCCTTGCCCAGTCTTTCAGATGACCCTTCTCTGGTGGGACTGCTGAAGGTTAAAGAACAGCAGGTGCCAATTGCTACTGCCATGGTGCATCAATGACAGTATCGCACTAACCGAGACTCCCTGATTCCCATCCAGAACCTGATTCGTCGGCTAGAGACCCAAGGAGTGATCAGCAAGACTCACTCACCCTTTAACAGCCCTAGATGGCCAGTGAGAAAGTCTGACGGAGACTGGTGGACAACAGTAGACTATCATGGCCTTAATGAAGTCACATCACCACTGAGTGCTGCTGTGCCAGACATGCTAGAACTGCAGTATGAACTGGAGTCAAAGGCAGCCGAGTGGTATGCTACAATTGACATTGCTAATGCATTCTTCCCTATTCCTTTAGCAGCAGAGTGCAGGCCACAGTTTGCTTTCACCTGGAGAGGCGTCCAGTATGCCTGGAATCGACAAACAGTTCAATACGCAACTCAGACAAATCCAACTTGCTAGATCTGCAACTCAAGGAATCATTTAAGTATATATAGATATATAATTTAGATCATTGGTAGATTTTTTTTTTCCCCCAGTTAACTTTGAAAACAAAGAAATAGATATGTTAGTCCTGACTATTCTCGCTAATTTTTGTGAGATTTTTGGGAGGATTTGAAAGCTCATCACTCTTTTGAGGAAGGATCCTTTTACATATTTTAGGGAGATATTTAAAAGCTTCTTTGAAATCTCAGGCTCACTGGAGAACACCAACTAAATTTATAATGACTAAATAAATACTGTGGTGGCATAACTCCCCTGCCCCCGCCCCCGCCCCCCACTCTGTGCTTGGTGCTATTCTCCCTTCTGGGCCACGTACCACGTCAGGCATTGATTGTGAAAGGCAGCAGACCAAAGTGTTCAGGCATCTCCTGGTGTGCCTGGCTCCTGCTTCCCTTATCGCTTAGACAATCACCTTCTGACAGCCTAGTACATCTGTACCTGGGTCGTGGCCCAAAGGGGGGGTGTTTTGGGCTTGCACAACTGGTGGAAAATACTATAATATTTCATTGTCCAAGTTGGGCCAAAATGGAAAAGTACCTGACGAAAGTCAATTAACTCAGACCCTATAAATAGCAACCCTAAGCAAGACCCTTTGAGCTCTCCTGGATCACAGAGGGTTGTGACCAGCATCTACCCTGAGGTGGGACACCCCTCAGGCACAATCTCCTCAAGGTCTTGCTGATGAGGGGCCAGGACAAAGTCAAACTTCTCCAGGCTCAATTATTGCCTGTTGAGGAATGCCCGTGCATTGTGAGTATTTACTCTAAACTCGAGAGGAGGGAAATTTTAACTATAGGCTAGCCTCTTTCAGTCACCTCACTACCTATCTATGTGTTTGAATATACTCACTAGCCTTCACAAGTGTGGGTGTCTATATATTTCACTGGATCCAAATATTTCTGCCTGTCTGTGTGTGTGGAGTTGAAAGGGGCACCTGTTGGCTCACTGGAGTCACCCACTGCAAAGGGACTCTGGTGGTATGCGTGTGCGACTCCTTGAATGGTGTGCACTTCTATGGTTTGTGTTTATACATACGTACATACATATATTTTGATTTAGGATACCTTGTAGTAAGCTAGTGTGAATCTTGTCATTCTCAAATCCATAAATAAGTCACTGTTTTAATTATAACATTCTACTGAATCACCTCGTTAATCCTTAAATTGGTTAAAGATTAAGCGCTGCTAAAATTCAGCCTTTTGATCCATCTCAAACCATTAATAAATCTTGAATTGCTGCTAAATCATAACCATGTCAAATATTTCATTTGCGACAATGCTGTCACATCCCACTGTTCAAAACAAAAAAAGTCAGCAATAGCAAACAAAATTGCAAGAATGCCAGAGAAGAGCTATCAAGACACTCCATATGCCATTTCGGTTATATTTAAAACAACGCAGTAGGTGAAACACATTAAAGCAGGCTTTTCCACTCAGGATTGTTTAATCCTTAATGAAACAGCTAGAAGCAGAAGTTTGGGAGGAGGGCTGAATTTTGCTTGATTATTTTTTTAAAAAACCCATTTCTATTGTGTGAAAAAGGTTTTTTGTTTGGTTGGTTTTAAACAGTTTATGAAATGACTATCCAAGAGTCATTCACTGATGAAAACAATTCCAAAGATAAGCACACACCTCTACCATAGCTGCCCCAAACTTTACATTTCACAGATCAAAGAATGACTAAGGCTTTCTGGAACGTATAGCTGATACAATTTGATGACTAGGTTACAACCTTGTGGGGCTGGAGGAAGGTATTTATCTGTGAGGAAATGAGAAGCTAATAACTTGAATACAGAAATATTTAAGGAATAGCAATGTGAAAATAAGCATAAGTACACTTCACTTCAGCTCTAATAATACTATTTGTATTTGAAGTTTATAAATGTAATTGGTAACACCTTTAAATGATTACTACTACTCGATATTCATTGATTGGTATGAGATATTGATAAACCAAGCCTTATTATACCTAAGAACATACGCAAGTAAAAGGCTCTTCTACTCTGATGAGTTTTCTCTAATACCACTGAATTCCACGTTCTTCTCTTAGCGATTTCGTATCAAATGTTTCCATTTTTCACATTTAAAAATAAAAACAAAAGCATTACTAAATGGCAACCTTAAAACTGAAGTGAACTCCATCTGTCTTTCACTGGCAAAGATTCTGCACTGTAATAGGTGTGAAACGACAACTATTTAAACTGGCCTCCACAGATAAGATGTTTGGATAAGTAAGAAGAGTTTTAAATTTTTTCTGAGTTGTGTTATTTTTGCAATACTAATAAGAGGCTTTGGCAAGGCTTTCGACACAGTCTCCCACAGCATCCTCATAGGGAAGCTTAGGAAGCATGGGTTAGATGAATGGACAGTGGGGTGGATAGAAAACTGGTTGAAAGACAGAGCTCAGAGGGTCGTGATTACAGGCACAGAGTCTAGTTGGAGGTCAGTGATGAGTGGTGTTCCCCAGGGGTCAGTACTGGGCCCAGTCCTGTTCAATATATTCATCAGTGACCTGGATGAAGGGATAGAGTGCATCCTCAGCAAGTTTGCTGATGACACAAAGCTGGGAGGGGTGGCTGACACAGCAGAAGGCTGTGCCGCCATACGGAGAGACCTGGCCAGGCTGGAGAGTTGGGCAGAGAGGAACCTTCTGAAATTCAACAAGGGCAAGTGTAGGGTGCTGCACCTGGGGAGGAATAACCCCATGCACCAGTACAGGTTGGGGGCTGACCCGCTGGAGAGCAGCTCTGTGGAAAGAGACCTGACCTTATCTAGACTCTTTAAAAGTACACGAGTCACTCAATCCTCAGAGGAAGAACAGCAGAGGTGGTGTCACAGTACTCTAGCTGATGGTGAGGGTGCTTTCCCTTCTCCCTCTATCACAGTGCAGACATCCCCTGAATCACACCAGGAAGCATGAAGGCCTTAGCAGTCCGGCTGCTGTTGGATCTGCTTTTGTATAAGCCAATGTATTTATACGTCTCAGTTTGGGTGTTTGGTCTTTACCATTTCCATAAGTTAGTGGATTCTGAAGAGGCTGACAGACAATTAATATGCAAGGATTTTGGCTGCAGGAGACAGCAAGCTGCAGGTGGTAATAGCTGTATCTTTATCTCTTCCTGTCCTTTTTCCTGCATGTGAGTTGCTCTCACTTTGATCTAATGGTGCTACTCCCAGCATACATCATGAGCTGTGTTTTAGCCAAAATCTGAGCAGGAGTTGAGTGAACAGTCACAGGAGGCATCCCTGACCACCAGGGGATCGCAGGTTTTGGCATCCAGAATATCTCATGTGCTGTTACGCTAACCTGTTCCATAACAGGTGTCACCATATCCTGGCAACAATGCTGTACCAGGTGTCAGGAGCAGGGAGTACCGGTCACAGAGATAGAGGAGTTGGGAATGAAGGAGTGAAGTTGAGCCTGGGAAAAAGGGAGGAGTGGGGGGAAGATGTTTTAGTTCTTGTCATTGTTTCTCACCATCCAAATCTATTTTAATTGGCAACAAATTAAATAAATTTTCACACAGAATCACAGAATGGCTGAGGTTGGAAGGGACCTATGGAGGTCATCTGGTCCAATGCCCCTTGCTCAAGCAGGACCACCTAGAGCCAGTTGCTAAGGAACATGTCCAGGTGGCTTTTGAGCATCTCCAAGGATGGAGACTCTGCAACCTCACTGGGCAACCTGTGCCAGCGCTCAGTCACCCTCCCAGTAAAAATGTGTTTCCTGATGTTCAGAAGGAAACTCCTGTGTTTTTGTGCCCGTTGCCTCTGGTCCTGTCACTGGGCACCACTGACTGGGGAGGTTGGCCTGGCTCCATCCTCTTTGTACCCTCCCTTCAGGTATTTATATACATTGATAAGATTCCCCCCCGAGCCTTCTCTTTTCTAGGCTAAACAGTCTCAGCTCTCTCAGCATTTCCTCATATGTGAGGTGCTCCAGTCCCTTAATCATCTTTGTGGCCCTTTGCTGGACTCTCTCCAGTATGTCCATGTCTCTCTTGTACTGAGGAGCCCAGAACTGGACACAGGACTCCAGGTGTGGCCTCACCAGTGCTGAGTAGAGGGGAAGGATCACCTACCTCCACATGCCGGCAACACTCCTCCTAATGCAGCCCAGGATACCATTATCCTCCTTTGCAGCAAGGGCAAATTGCTGGCTCATGTTCAGCTGCTTGTCCACCAGGACCCACAGGTCCTTTTCTGCAAAGTTGCTTTCCAGCTGGGCAGGCCCCAGCATATACTGGTGCATGGGGTTGTTCCTCCCCAGGTGCAAGACTTTGCACTTCCCCTTGTTGAACTGTATGAGGTTCCTGTCAGCCCATTTCTCCAGCCTGTTAAGGTCCCTCTGGATGGTAGCATGACCCTCTGGCATATCAGCCAGTCCTAGTTTTGTGTCATTGCAAACTTTCTGAGGGTGCAGTCTACCCCCACCATTAAAGAAAGCGTTAAACAAGACTGGACCCAGTATTGACCCCTGGGCTACATTTCTAGTTACTGGCTTCCAACTAGACTTTGTGCCACTGATCACCACCCTCTGGGCCTGGCCATTCAGCCAGTTTTCAATCTACCTCACTAGGATCTTATGGGAGACAGTGTCGGAAGCCTTCCTCAAGTCCAGGTACGCAATATCCACTGCTCTCCCCTCATCTACCAGGCCAGTCATTTCATCATAGAAGTTCATCAAGTTGGTCAAGTATGACTTCCCCTTGGTGAAGCCATGCTGGCTACTCCTGATGACCTTCTTGCCCTTCGTGTGCCTGTAAATGGTTCCCAGGACTATCTGTTTCATCATATTCCCAGGGAGAGAGGTTGACTGGCCTGCAGTGCAGTTCCCTGGGTCCTCCTTCTTGCCCTTCTTGAAGATGGGAGTGACATTTGCTTTCCTCTAGTCCTTGGGCACCTCTCCCAGTGTCACGGATGAGTGGAATGCACCTCACTCAAGAGAGAGAAGCAGCAATATGTTTTATTGAGGTAAAATAATAATTTGACAGAGTTCAATAAATTTGTTGGGATTTAACAAAGTTTAACAGTGGTTTGACAAGGTTCAATAACTTTGATGGCAAGGTTCACCTTATTAATTACTGCATGGAAGAAACATACAAAGGAAAATTGAGTTAGAATGATTCACACAGAGACCAGAGATGCAAAGAGTAAGGAAGACCCTCCTGTTGAGTCATGAGGTTCAGAATAGGATCCCCTTGCTTTCTAAACATCTTATGGAGCCTAAGTGCAGCTGGATCCGATCTTAGTCTCAGACTTGGTCAACGGTTTATGTCTAATGGAATTATCTAGACAATGTTTTTAATAATATTGAGTAGCTACATGGATTAGTAATGTTTCATTAGTATTAATTCAGCATGCTATCAGTCATTTACCATGGATCTGTCGTGGGTAAGGGATCTCTCTGCCTTGGGTAAGGAAGGATCTCTTAGTCTCAGGTAAGAAATCTCAAACCTTGAGAGGCATCTCTGCTCAAGGGGAGAGTCACCTGGTGTGCAGTCCAGCTGCAGCTCAGGGAGCTCCAATCGGGCCCATCCTGATGGTAATATTTATAGAGTGAAGTAGTTGGCTGCTAGTCAGTAGTATAGACAAGATAGATGTCTTGGTTTTAGCTTTGGTATCTTGTTCTGTACTTTGGTTATCTTGCATTTTGGGGTTTTGAAACTATCTTTGGAAATATTTTTCCAAGGCACCTTCACTCCCTTGTATGTGATCCAGGAGCTTTCCAGCTCACAGGTTCACCACAGGGCATGAGGCTGGTTTGCCTGAACCAAAGTACAGCTAAGGGTCAAGTGTATCCGTCATACTCAGTCACCGTGTTCATTCAAAAATTATTGAGAATGGCCTCACATTGACATTAACCAGCTCCTTCAGCACTCATGGGTGCATCCCATCAGGGACCATGGACTTCTGTATGTCCAGTTTGTTTAAGTATTCCCTGACCTGATTCTCTTCCAAGGGTACATTTTCTTTGCTCCAGACTGTCCCTCTGGTCTCAGGGGCCTGTAATTCCTGAAGGCTGGTCTTGCTAGTAAAGACTGAGGAGAAGGCGGCACTCTCCCAAAGCAGAACCCAGAGAGTGCTGTGCAAACTGCTGCATCTGTTGGCTTCCTCTGTTAGGAAGAAGAAAAAAACCTGTTAGCTGTGTTCATCCAGTAGAAAACCTGAAGTGTGATATACTTGTGCTTCTTTGAAGGAGAGAGGCTACTGGGAACCAGAATATGGTCATCTTCTCCTTAATTTTCTTACTGAAGATCAGTATGAATAGATTTGAGAGATCCCACCTTATCAGAGTTTCATTGTTGGCTGTCTGCATCCAACTAAAATTTAGTAAACAAGAGGAAATTATGAAATTGGTATGCTTATTTATTTATTTTTAAGTTTGAAGATTATATATTGAAACTTCTGATTTGGATTTACCAGAGCAAACACAGATTGATATTGGCCTTTGATACTTTTCAGCTTCCCCCTGCTCCTTCATGCAAAGATGCTGCAAGGAGTTCAAAGATGTTAATATTACAGTTGCATGTGATGCGATAACCAGATATCATGGACCAAATTCTACCTTTGGACAGACAGACAGGGATGTCAGGGAGGGAGATCCATACATGTACATAAACCCAAAAATTATCGCGTGCACTTAAAAGCAAAACAGTAGTCTAATATATGACATCTTTGTCAGAGGGAGGGAGGGAAGAAGAGCTAATTTTTCTAAGTGTCTCGGAAGTCATTGTGCCTGTCACTTTTAATATACACTGTATTTATATTGTACATACATATATGGCATTTAATTTATATTGTATTCATATTATATATAGTATATAAAAAGGTCTTTTGGTTTACCTAAGAGTTTGTTGTGGTTTAACTCTATCCGGCAACTAGAACCACGCAGCTGCTCACTCACTCCCCCCAGTTCAGATGGGGGAGAGAATCGAAGAGTAAAAGTGAGGAAAAACTCGTGGGTTAAGATAAAGAGAGTTTAATAGGTAGAGCAAAAGCTGCACATGCAAGCAAAGCAAAACAAGGAATTCATTCACTGTTTCCCATCGGCAGGCACGTGTTCAGCCATCTCCAGGAAAGCAGGGCTTGATCACGCATAACAATTACTTGGGAAGACAAACGCCATAACTCTGAACGACACCCCCTTCTTCCCCCAGCTTTATGTCCTGAGCATGATGTTACATGGCATGGAATGTCCCTTTGGTCAGTTGGGGTCAGCTGTCCTGGCTGTGTCTTCTCCCAACTTCTTGTACACCCCCAGTGTGGGAAAGCAACGGAAGATCCGGTGAGGAGGATTGTAAATATGCTCAAGTGACTCGCACCTGGGTGCTGGGAAACACATATATCACACTAATTGTTGTTCAGTCTTGGGTGCTTGGAAGTAAAACGCTTGCACTTAGATAACATAAGTCTGCGGTGGACTCAGGGACACCTTATCTAGCCGCTTGAGAATCCTGGCCTGTTGTTGAAGAAGATCAAAGCACAGTGGGAAAACTATGCCTATTTGAACCCTTGAAATACCAGCGAGAACAGGGAGTCCATGCCCGCTCTTGCTAACAAGGACTCTCTCGCTGCCAAGGACTCTTGCTAACAAGGACTCTCTCTCACTCCGTGGTGCCCATGGTCCCTGCTTGTGTGCCTCTACCCGGGTGTTGCTTCAGAGATTCCCCGGCCTGTGAGGTATCGAGATTAAACTTGTTCTTTGCCTTTCATCTGTGGTTTGTGGTTGTTCCTGCATCCTGCCTGCATCGGCTCACACATTTGGCGTAGTCGGCAGATCCAGGAACAACCATGCCATGGCTGAGGAAAAAGTGGTGGGTTGGGGGGGAAACTGAGATGTCTTCCTATATTTCGGGATGGCCCAGCACTGAATACTGGACTCCCATTGCTGCTTTTCTGGCTCAATCGACTCCGCCGCAGGCATGGCCTGAATTAGATGATGGAGCATTGATTACCCCCCAGGCAATTGAAACGGCTATGTGTTGGTTGCCGTGGAAAACAGCATCACGTTCTGTGTGTGAATTAGCAGGGAAATTAGGATGGCTGTTATCTACTGGACTTAGAGCTCTTAATGGTGAAGTTGTTGCATTACGTAGTAAAGTGAGAGAATTGGAAAAGGAAAACAGGAGTTTACAGGATGCAAAGGAGTCGCGCAAGAAGTAATTACTGTTCAAGCAGAGCAGTGCCATGAGCTGCAAGATAATGTAGACCAGTTGGTAGCGTGTAGCGTGTATTGTTAATAAGCAAAGGGAGAAATATGGGAAAAGTAAGCTTTCAATTTCCCAAGTTCGTTCTCTCACCACAAAGCAGTCATGGGATCCCGAGGAATGGGATGAAAATATTTGGAGTGAACCCTCAGACTCTGAGACTGAGTTTGAATTTGATGCAGACTTAAAAAGCAGTGAGGTGGTGGAAGCACGACCCCTCATTCAAATGAGGGGGGAGCAGGAATGAGCAGACAGGGGAGTGCAGATCGGTGTACTGACACTCCGAAAGAGTTAAGGGAATTTTTAGAGATTTATCAGCAAAAGAGTGGGGAAGGTATACTGGCATGGATTCTGCCACCTTGGGATAGTGGAGCTGCATCTATCCATTTATCAGAGAGTGAAAAAGATTTATTAAGCCCTATCCCCATTCGTGATCAGATACGAGGAGATGCTCAGCTGCAAAATGACAGAGGTCCTGATGGGCGAGACATTATTGCACCTGTGTTGTATCAGTGGTTGTGCGCAGCAGTTTTAACAGCATATACAGAACTTGTTGAATTAGTGTCGTCCCTCGGTGTCCTGGTTCCGGCGGGGATAGGGTTAATTTTTCCTGGTATTCCATGCCATGTGAGCCATGCCCACCCTGAGCTGCCAGGGGAGGGGGCAGGAAGTCACCTTGGAGCGGGCTGGGGCGTCCCTGGTCCGGTCGGTAAGCGGCGGGGAGCGGCGGTTCCGTAATCGTGTTTGTATATTCCTCTGTCCGTGTTATTGTTGTTGTTTGCCTGTTCCCTTTGCTGTTCTGTTAAACTGCCTTTGTCTCAACCCAAGAGTCTTGCCTTTTTCTTCTGATTCTTCCTGTATTGGGAAGGCCCGAGCGAGCAGCGCGTGGTTCTTTGTTGCCGTCTGAGGCCAAACCACGACAGTCCTTTTTGGCGCCCAACGTGGGGCTTGAAGGGTTGAGATAACAACAGAATTCAACTAGAGCTTGGAAAAACGAATGTGTTGTATGCGTTTATTGTACTAGGCAAATAGTCGCTGGTCACCATGTTGCTTGGTTTGTTCTCATGGCTGGGTTATGTGAATTCCTATATGGCTTATGTACTCCTTCCGATGATTTTTGTTACTTCTGGGAGAGGGATGAGGATTATCATTTTGTTCTCTTGTGCAATATCGGTTTATGAGATGATAACATCATTTGTTAGACAGTTACTTTGGGGCGTTTATGTGGTGTTGCTGTCCTGTCTGTACCTTGGGCATCGTCTCTCAGAATTTATTAATAATCACACCCAGTCTGTGGGGGAAACAGGGGGGGACACTTTCCCCAGCTCTTTTGCCTCCCTTTTCTCCTTCGGGTCAGGTATGACAGCTTTTGAGAATTTTGAATATCCTTGGGATACTCAAACCAGCCTGGTCCTATTGTTATGTCTCCTGAATGTGTTCCAGGTCCTGTTTAAGGTTAAACAGCTATTTAAGACTACCACCCAGAGGTCTGCTCCGAGGCTGGATAGTCAGGGGTGGCATGGCATGTGGGAGAACATGGGCAGGTACCTAGAGAACTTCTCACCTCCAATGGTCTGGGACTTCACCCCTGAACAATTACAGGACCCTGATAAAGTGGTAGAATATTTGAAGGGAAAATGCTGTGGCTATTCTAGAGAGGCACAACTCACCGCGCTGTGCTGGGCCCTGGCCAGTATCTACCAGGCACTGCTCAGAATTATGCAGCACCCTCAGGGGGAAGAGATGGAGACCAGACCAGCAGCCACTGTGGCTGCTGCAACCCCTGCGACAGACACTGTGGCTACAGCAACCCCTGCGACAGCCACTGCAGCTACTCCAACCCCTGTGGCAGCCACTGCCGCTGAACCAGGGAACCAACCCATGCCAGTATCAGTTGCCCCCATACAGAAGAAGAAATACACAAAGAAATCAGTTCGCTTAGTAAGGGATGATGATGAACCAGGGTCATCACGAGAGCAGGAGGAAGAGGCAGAACCGGAGATAATTACTCGATCCCTATCCCTGAGTGAGCTGCGGGATATGCGAAAAGATTTTAGCTGACTTTCAGGCGAGCGCATTGTCACCTGGCTGCTCCGGTGCTGGGATAATGGGGCCAGTAGCCTGGAATTAGAGGGTAGGGAGGCCAGGCAGCTGGGATCCCTGTCTAGGGAAGGCGGCATTGACAAGGCAATTGGGAAGACGACCCAAGCCCTCAGCCTCTGGAAACGACTCCTGTCAGGCATGAGGGAGAGGTACCCCTTCAAGAGGATCAGAAGCAAGATCAGGCCTTCTGCTCTGTCTGGGGAACTGCCCACTGGAAACTGGGGCGGCACTTTTCCTGGAGGGATCCCCTTTTGTGGTTGTCCTTCCTTGCAACTCCTGTACCCGTGTCCGCAGGGTCGAAGTAGGTTGTCCATCCCCGGAACCAGGACACTCGGAAACTGGTGTGCAACCGAGAAAGGTATTAATTTGGTACAGCAGATGGGGATGGCTCACGTGTTGGTTACAGGATGCAATCCGGACACTGTAGCAGTGACGAGAAGTATCAAAATGCAGTTTTTGAGAGGAGCGCCTGCCTCACTAAATCCCTTGATTATACCAGCAGTGACAAATGCTATGGGTACTGTAGGTGCCCTAGGAAATACCTTGAGGGAAACTGAGGCTGTGATTTCGGGACCATCTGTGTGGGTGGTCAATAAAGGAAAGCTGACAAAACAGAAAGCAGTTACAGCATGGGTGACAAGGAAACAAAAGCGGAATGATTTTGTACAAGCTGTTATCCCACAATCAGAAATAGATGGGATCACAACATCAGAAATGTTTCCCCAGTGGCAAAAGTTAGCATTTATGCCAAAAAAGCCGACCGCCCCCAGCCCCACCACCAACTCCACGCCCCCCCTCCACCCTGCCTGACACCTCAATGCAAGATGCGGCCGGGGAACAAAAGCGATATACTTTACAAGTACTGCCTCAGGGATACAAACACAGTCCCTCCATTTGCCACCTAATGATAGCAGCTGATTTAGCAGTATGGTCGGGTACCCTTACTGTTTACCATTATATTGATGATCTATTGATTATGGCAGAGTCACAACAAGAAAGTGAAGCAGCTGCCGAATTGCTGAAAGTGCATTTGCAGGACCAAGGCCGGGCAATTAATCCAAAGAAAATACAGGGCCCTAGTACTACTGTACAATTTTGGGGAATAGTTTGGCATGGACAGATTGGAGAAATATCAAATCAGGTACAGCAAACAGTCCAGTGATTTCTTTTACCAATCACAGTAAAACAGTTACAGATCTTTTTGGGACTTTTAGAGTATTGGAGGACTTTTATCCCACATTTAGTGATATTAATGTGCCTTCTGCAGAAATTAACTAGGAAGAAAGTTGTCTGGTAGGGGACCAAGCAGCAACAAGAAGCCTTTGATGACTGCAAAAATGCTTTGATTGAGCATGCACAATTATACACTCCTAAGCAAGGATATCCTTTTGAATTAGAAGTAACAATTCCAGACAATACAGTCTCGGGGTTGTGGCAGATGACTGGGATGAAAAATCAGAAAGAACCTGTAGGATTTTGGTCCAAGGCATGACAAGGTTCCCCTATACATCATAATCCAACTTCTCCTCTTACTTTACATCCTTTGTTAATATCAGCTTCTCGAGTTCTTGTATTTCAGGTGTCCTCGACAAGTACCTGTGCCTTATCTAGAGGAGATAGCATCGGAATGGTGTTATTGGTATCGCGAGCCCGGTATCGAATTGAAGTCCAATCCGAAAAAGCACAAGCCACAGCTCCCCAATCTGTGCGGGCAGTTACCCTGCATCAGGTCGTCAAACCTGGGGTAATATTGGCTGAAGGAGCTGGAGCAACAGCATATGTATTACTGGAAAGTGATGATGCTCCTGTATTCCTCCCCTATCACAGGTTGGCTCGCCGTGCTTTATAGTCTGGTACTAAAAGTACACACCCTGGATACATCTCCGCAAAATCAACATGTAAATACTTGGATGTGGTTAGCCTCTACTGTAACTAACTCATCTGCCTTTTATATTAAGGGAAGATCAACAGCTGCAGATCTTTAGACAACTTGTTTTCAGTGGTGCATCAACCCCAGCAGCTGTATTATAGAATGATACTATGCTAAGTGATTTTTGATATTACTGTCTTTCATTGCTATCTTTTCTGAGTAGGTAACAGCTGTATGCCAATGAATATTACAATATCAACTGAAGGTGGACTATTTCCTCCCCCGACACCAGAAATGCCACTTTGACTTTGAAGTTCCAATAAAAGATAGTATTGTTCCCTACAAATATTTCATGCCTCATGTCCTGTAACTGTGATGATCTAAGGGTTAGATACCATATAAGGTATGTACAGACTAGTCTGGATGAGCCAACTTTTGTGCAATTATCCAACTCAAGAAAATGTATTGGATAATGTATCTCCTTCACAATTAGCGTGACTGTCTATAAATGTGAAATACTTTCTATTCCTGTTTTTATTCAGTTGAATAGCAGACTTCTCATTGGTTTCAGTGGTGAATGATTAATCATTAAACTGTTTAGGGTTTCAACTTACTCCTATAGAAATTACTTTAGAAGGACCCTCTCCTTGATCTTCGTCAGAAGAATTCTCTCCCATGCTATCTGGCTTGAACTGGTCTTTGTTGTAAGGGGCAGGGGAACAAGCTGACCGCCTTTTCTGCTTCCTGGTTACTGGGGCAACTTATACTGATGGAGTTCGAGTAGCAGCAGTGCTCATTGTCGGAGCAACCGGAGTAGTGGCAACGCTCGTTGTCGAGGCTGGAATAGCAGCAGTGGTTATTGTCAAAGCAACTGGAATAGTGGCAGTGGTTGTTGTTGGAGTTGCAGTAGTGGTGGTGTTCATTGTCAAAGCTGGAGTGGCTCGTGCCAGTGCAGGCAGCGGAGTGGCTTCTGGGATTTGAGTAGCAGCAGCTTATGTTATATAATTCCTGCACCAATATTTAATAAGAAACCACCCCTGCAACACACTCAGGAGAATCAACAAAAAAAAATAATGATTTTAAGAAACTAACATTAATTTCCAAAATCCAAAAGGTTTCCATCCTCTAGCTCTAGTGGTGTCACTTTGACATAATCATTAAAGGGCAAAATAAACTTTCCCCAGGTAAAATCGAAAGTGTAATTAGTAATAGAATCCATTTCATGATGCCCAAGATATGCAGGTAAAACCGTTATCCAATTTATCATATTATAGACCTGCATCCCAAACCACAGCAGAATAGTGTGTTTAAACCACTGCATACATACAATATATTTGGCAGGTTAAGCAGCGCTGCATCAATTAACTTCAAACAAAGCTCTTTAACAGCACGATATAACACTTCGCTAAAGAATGACATGGTGTGAGCTGTCTGTTTTAATTTCCAACATCTTAAGACTCTCGCAGAAAAAAATCCAATACCCTCTCAACTGAGCAAGCTGGAATTCAAACTATTCAGGCAATCTATCAGAGCCCTAGTCGAGCCCCGAGCATGCCCCATGTTGGGTGCCAATAATCTGTCCTGGTTTGGGCTGGGCTAGCCACTAAAATGAACAACAGAAGCTCTTTTACTTCTCTCCCCTTCAGAGAAGGGAGAGCATCTCCCTTCAGGGAGAGAAGGATGAGAGAGAAAAGAGACTTATGAGTTTAAAAGAAACTAATGAAATATTAATAATAAAGTAATAAAAAGAAAAGACAATAATAACAAAAAAGTAAAGAATGAAATAGATACAATATATACAAAACCATATCAAGCTCCCAGGATGATGATCACGTCACCCACAGGCATTAGGAAGTCCCAGACTGGACTCAGCGACAGGTGGGAAGTCAGTTCTGGATCTGGATTCAGGAATGCACAGATTGGGATCAAAGGCAGACGAACAGAGTCCTCCTTGAACGCCAGCCATTGAAGGAAGAGAGCTGACCCTTTGATCCCTCAGCTTTTATACTGTGCATGGGGCAGATGGAATGGAATACCCCTGTTGGTCAGTTTTGGGTCACCTGTCCTGTCTGCTCCTCCCTGCAGGTGGGACCTCTCTACGCTTTTCCGCTTCCAACCCTCCAGCGGGGCAAATAACAAAGCTAGCTGGCCTTGGCTGTTATAGCAATAAGCAGGAGCCTCTCTGCATACCATTCCTTGGTATTAGCAGCATCACTCGCTGAGACAAACAGCTCCAGTGTGGACACATCTGCAGCAGAGCCAGGCAATCACAGCAAAAAGGGGCTTTTCCCGAGCTTTTTTGAGGCGGGGAAAGGCCAGGGCAGTGCAGGGAGCCAGCAGCTCACGCAAGGACTACTGACAAGGCACAGGAAGGACCAGCAGCAGCCAGCCCCACCCCCTTAAAAGGTGGCTCTAGGGAGTGCTTTAAACTCTCATGGCTAATGGATGGTAGAAGGGATGACAGCTGTGTGAGGTGTGACCTGGTGGATGATCTACTGAGCCTGGTGGCAGAGCTAAAAAAGGAAGTAGAAAGGCTAAGGAGCATCAGAGAATGTGAGAAAGAAATAGATTGGTGGAATCAGGATCTGACCTCCCTGAGAGAGAAACCAGAAGAGCCACCAAAAAAACCCCAAGCTAAAGGAGATTCGGTACCCTCCCCCCACCAGGCTGAAGGCAGTGGCCATGATGAGAGCTGTGAATGGAGGCAAGTCTGTGCTAGGGATGGCAAGTGAACCCCCTCCTTGCCCACCACCCCTAACCGGGTGCCTCTGTACAATAGGTATGAGGCTCTCGAGGAGGTAGGCCAGCCCATGGATGATATGGAAGATGGTCCGACCACACCAGAAGAGTTGCCAGGGCCAGAAAGGCCTACCCCTCATTTAACAACCACCTCCACGAGGAAGAGGAGACAGGTTGTAGTTGTAGGTGACTCCCTTCTGAGAGGAACAGATGCCGGGCAGACCCTCTTCTTAGGGAAGCATGCTGCCTCCCTGGGGCCCAGGTCAGGGACATCACTAGGAAACTTCCTAGCCTGGTTCGGCCGTCAGACTATTACCCACTGTTGCTCTTTCAAGTGGATGGTGATGAGGTGGCAACACGTAGCCCAAGGGTAATCAAAAGAAACTTGAAGGCCTTGGGAAGGTTAATAAGGGAATCTGGGGCACAGGTTATCTTTTCTTCCCTTCTCCCCCAGTTATAGGCAGGGACTCTGAAAGAAGCAGACACGCTCAGTCAACACATGGCTCCATGGCTGGCGTCACCGCAACAACTTTGGGTTTTTTGACAATGGGAAGGCCTACACAGCACTAGTCTTGCTGGCATCAGATGGGGTGCATCTTTCTGCAAGGGGGAAGAGGGTGTTTGCTCATGAGCTAGCGGGGCTTATTGACCGAGCTTTAAACTAGACTTGTTCAGGGAGGGGGATATTATCAGGCTTGTTCGTGAAAAGCCAAGGGATGATGCTCCAAGGTCTGAAGGATGGGTCGCTAGCAAAGGCCCTCAGCCTGTTGCTCTGAGATGTGCTGGTATGCTGCAGCACACTTGAAGTCTCATGGAGATGAGCCAGGGGCTCCTGAGGCAATAGGAACCAAAGGGGAGTCACAGATAAAACACCTTGAAGGAAGACCGCCTGAAGAGCAGCATGAAGGAAATGCAGCCACTCTAGCCTGTAAGTCAGCTTCATCAGGGACCCAGCTGAGGTGTTTCTATACAAAGGCAGATAGCATGGGAAACAAGCAAGAGGAGTTAGAGATGTGCGCACGCCTCCAGGGCTATGATCTCATTGGCATCACAGAGAGGTGGTAGGATGGCTCCAATGACTGGAGTGCTGGAATGGAGGGATACAGGCTCTTTAGGAAGGACAGGCAGGGGAGACAAGGAGGGGGCGTTGCCCTCTATGTCAATGAACAGCTGGAGTGCATGGTGCTCCACCTGGGGATGGATGAAGACTCAATGGAGAGCTTATGGGTCAAGATTAAAGAACATGCAGGTGTAGGAACGTATCTGAGAGAAAATGGCCATGTGAGCCAGCCTCCCTACTATGAGAGATTAGATTAAGGGCAAAACAGGTGGTAGAAGATGGAATTAGTACATGGGAAAAACGGGAACTGAGAAGGTAGAAAACATGTTGTGCTAATGACTAAGCAATTGACTATGTGAATTCTTGTAACCAATCTGATCTGTGAATGAACTGCATGCACAGCGCGTGGACAGTGTAACTAGCTAATCAGAAATAAGCGAGTGGCGTGTACAGCTACAACACAGGGTATAAAAGATGATGATCTGTGCTTAATAAACGGCTTCTGTTGATTCACATTGGATCGTCTGGAGTCCAGTTATTTCTCCTCAGATGGTGACCCCGACGTGATCCCGATCGGCGCTTGGCTTGAGCAACGGAACGTGAGGGGCAGAAGACCCAGAAGGAGATCCACCGGCTGGAGGACGGCTCAGCTGGACTGAGACCGGGCAGATTGGGCAGCAATCCGGAATAGAGGAAACAGACGACGTGGCCACGGACACCCAGAGAGAGGTGAGCAGCCGGGACAGGAGATGGGGCAACAAGTAACAAAAGAAGAAGGGGCTGTATTAAGACTTCTCCTGCATATCCTCTCTAAGAGAGGGGTGAAATACGATGAGCGTATGCTCCGAAGGTTGTTAACCTGGTGCAGAGAGAACGGATTCGCACCAGAGCCCCAGACAGCTTTTAAACCAGAAATATGGGAGGCTGTTGGGAAAAAAACTGTGGGAAGTGATAAGTAAAGGAGACAAAGAGGCATCACCGTTAGTGACGACATGGTGGTTGGTGTTATCGACCTTACAAGACATGAAGGCGGAGCGAGCCACGGCGGCCGGGGCTTTTGCAGCATTACAACCCACGGGAGGGGGATCGAACAGGCCAGGTCCGAAGGTCTGGGACGATCCCCTGCTGATCCCCTCTGCTCCACCTGAGGCCGAGGGAGGAGGCAGAATGTCAGCAGAGAAGGACAGAGCCGGAGCTGTTTGCTCCTGCCATTGCCCACCTCGCCCCCTCCCCTCCCCAGTCGTCTCCCTGAGATAGAAGTGCTGGTTTTGTATGTCTGCTGTGTAAGTGTGTGTGGGCGCCAGCTTATACCTGCTGATCAGCATGTGTGCTACTGTTTGCTTTTTGTTGTGTGCAGTGTCGTTAGGTGACTCCCCTTGAGCAGGTGTTCTGCCCGGTGTGGTACTGTTCTCGTATGCAATTAGGACTGACACTCCGTCAAGTGAAGAAGTTTGTA
This sequence comes from Rissa tridactyla, assembly GCF_028500815.1. Classification (NCBI taxonomy): domain Eukaryota; kingdom Metazoa; phylum Chordata; class Aves; order Charadriiformes; family Laridae; genus Rissa; species Rissa tridactyla. The sequence goes on along the minus strand of NC_071496.1, from coordinate 29,253,743 downwards.
TATACACAATGTTTAGACGTAAGGCGAGCAAACCCCAGGTAGATACACCAGGATGGGCTGTAGAACCGATGGAAGTCCTGAAATATTGGGGGAGGTTTCACCAGCCGACATGTTTACAGTCTTGGGAACGGCTCGCCCGTGCAGGGCGTATCGCTGGTTGTTTGTTGTTTGTCTATAAGATCATGGTTGATTGGGAAAAGGAGTTGAGCCAAAATCTATAGGATGCTCTGTATGAAAATGAGAAACTTAAGGAAAAATGAGAAACTGAGCTCTTGTTGCAAAGGCAGACTTTTATGTCAGTCATAAGTGATGGAAGAAAAAAAAAAAAGAAAAAAAAAGAAAAAAAGAAAAAAAAAGAAAAAAAAGAAAAAAAAAGAAACCAAACAAGAACAATTAGATGGGAAATGTGCCACGTTAGCACAAAAGTATGCCATAAGCATTACGAGAAAGCATCAGAAAAAGAGAAATAGGACACCTGATTCAAAGCAGTACCATAGAGAGATGGTTTTTGTTTTTTCCTATATGTGTCTATGTTATTGCATGCCTTAGTAGATTGCTCTGTGTTATACCCTGCGAGACTAAAATGAACCCAGCAGAAGCGGTCTCTTGAGCAAGGGGGTGGAATATGGGAAAGCAACGGAAGATCGTCAAGGAGGATTGTAAATACACTCAAGGGACTCGCACCTGGGTGCTGGAAAACACATATATCACACCAAGTGTTATTCAGTCTCGGGTGCTGGCAAGAAAAACATTTGGATGACATAAGCCTGTAATGGACTCAGGGACACCTTATCCAGCTGCTTGAGAATCTTGGCCTGTTGTGGAAGAAGATCAAAGCACAGTACCAGCAAGAACAGGGAGTCCGCATGCGCTCTTGCTAACAAGGACTCTTTTGCTGCCAAGGATTCGTGATAACAAGGACTCTCTTGCTGCCAAGGATAAGTTTAACAATGCTACTAGTACAGCTATTTCTGAGGTATTGCTAGATGTAGATAGTATTCGACATGTGATGTTGCAAAACAGAGCTGCTACTGATTTTTTGCTTTCAGCTCACAGACATGGTTGTCAAGATTTTAAAGGACTGTATTGTATGAATCTAAGTGACCACTCCAAATCCATCCATGCCCAGTTGCAGGAACTGCACCGACCGAACCAGCAACTTGTGGAGACCACTGGGTGAAATCTCTTTACTGGATGGACTTGGTGTGGGGTTGGTTGAAGCAAATTATGCTCATTGCCTGTGTGGAAGGAATTTGTCTGTTATGTTTAGTATGCTGTTTGCCGTGTTTAATAAGCATTATACAATCAGTTGTAGATGTCCCTTTGCATCGTACCCTTGTACGAGTTGTAGAATATGTTGCTCTAAAAACTATGTGTGTACCCATGAGAACCTGACCTTCACAGAAGAAGATAACAAGAAGGGATTACAACAATGTAGTCAAGTATCAGACAGCCGCTGTTAGCAAAGCTGGATCATGAGTTTAGTGAGACTCGCTGCATACGCTAGCCACGCATGCAGCGACTCTGGCCTGTACTTTTCTACTCGATCCAGTGCAGGAGAGTCTGGTGGGACTTGCTGCGTGCACTGGCCATGCGTGCAGCGACTCTAGCCTGTACTTCTCCACTCAGTCCAGTGCAGGATATAGGGGGGCTGTCTCGGGTCAGAGAGGGGGAGAGAGACATGAGCGAGGGGGAGAGAGACATGAGCGCACTTTGAAGATACAGGGGATGCCCTGAAGCACTGGGTCTGCCCCCGCCCCCCCCCCCATAAGTTCTATGTTCATTAACCCCAACAGCTCTGAAGGCATTACAGCATGTTGCAAGATAAGATATAGTCTATTACTGCTGCAAGACACATTGAACACCTTCCTACAAGAATTTCAACTTTATGCCCTGATAGGACAGTGAGATGATGCACTTGCAAAGAGCCTGACTGCATTAGAGTGGTTATTTATTGCCTTAGCAGGGTTCTTTTTGATTCTGTTTTTAATTGTGTTTAGTATATAACTTGCTAAGAGCGTCACAACGAGTAGAAGCACAAGTCATGGCAACCTTGTTAATAAATGGTCTGGTGTTAAACAAAAAAGGGGGAGATGTGGCAGATCTACGAGCAGAGGCCTGCGTACGGCCAAAGACACAGTGAGCAGAGCACACAATAAACACAGAGCCAAGAGAACAGTTCATACAGTTTTTTTTTTAAAATCAGTCCAGTGATATTCAGTGCAACTTCTCCAATTTGTTGAGCTCACTTTGAATTCCTGTCTTCATAGGCCATGCCTGCATTTCCTCCCAGCTGGGTGTCACCCACAAATACACTAAGCATACTCTCTACTGCATCATCTGAGTTAGCATCAAAAAATATCAAATGGAACCAGAGGTAAGGCAGCTCTCTCACAAGAACCCTATTTGAATTCCTGTTCCAGCTGGGTAGCAGGCTCTGGATTAACACTCTCTGAGCGGAGTTTTTCTACCAGTTATGGATACAGTATGTTCAGCTTTGATCCAAAACATGTTTCCACAGTTCCTTATAGTATTATCACGTGAGATCAATTATGTGAGTCTCACTAAAGTGGAAAAATATCACTTCAGATGTTTCCTCTTTACTGACTAGGCATACATACTGTCAAAGAAGAATTAGCTTTGTAGTACCTGAAAATTCCCTACTGGCTATGCTTTATCACTTGCTGTTTAGTAACAGATTTTAAAAGATGTTATTCCAATAATTGTCCAGGTAGCAATGCTAGGGAGACAGGTTTACAGCTCTCCACCTCCTTCCTTTTCTTCCTGTTAAAAATTGGTGCTCTTTTTTGAGCATACCACATTCTCCATCCTTGAAAATAAACACTGACAGGTCAGAGATTGCCTCAAACATTTTATTAAAGTATGCCAGAATAATTTTCACCAGCCTCACTAACTTGAAAACAACCAGTTTCCTTCAATATTATTCAGTCTGTTCTTTAATTATTCTCTTCCTATTTTTATTACACTTAATCATGATAATTTATCAGAATTATGAAGAATTATTTCATGAAGACTGAAGAAAGTAGGCACTGAATACTTCGGTCTCTTGTGTCTCTTGTCATAATCAGCCCTATAGCCTAACACAACTCTTTAGACCAGATCATTGAGGGCCACCTTGATAGCACCCTACAAAGGTCAAGGTCAGTGAGAAGGATCACCCTCAGAAGGTGTCCAAGAGTAATTTTCAGTTGTGTTTGCAATATTGTGCCTTGTAACAAATGCTCTTCCTCCTCCTTACCTGTTTGTTCCTCTTACCTTTAGTCCCAAAGAGTTCCTCTCTGCCATTTCCTAAGTTTGCCAACATTTGTTTTTTCTGAGGTCCACTGATCACTCTGTTGCTACTTCTATCTTCTGCTTGTAAGAATCACTCACCAGTTTTTAAGAGCTTTCTTGCATACTGCCCTCCTTTACCAGTGAAAGGCTCTGGCACTCCCTGCAGCCTGAGACCTGGATGGCTGCATGTTTTCATGGGAACTCTGTCTGGGTTGCTACGTCCATTCTGATGTGTGCAGAGGACATCGCTTTCCGTCAGGTAGATGCCATAGTTAAGCTCCTTCTGAGAGGGTGATGACCACCAATTGAACTCACCTCTTGAGCTGGAAGGGTGATGACACCCTGCCTGCATGCCCTGCTGCACCACGCTGGTCGCTAGTGCTCCCTAGACTGCTTTTTATATGCGTGGGGGGTCGCGTTTGCTGTGGCAACGCCCAGGCCTCCTCAGTGTCTCCCGCGAGAGCTGCTGGCTCCTGACGTGTCTCTCCGGTGCCCTGGCATTTTCCCGCCTCAAGAAACTCCCCTGTGCACGGAGATTTGCCGCTCCGCTGCGGATCGGGCTGGCTTGGGAGCAGCTCACCTTGGCCACTGACTGTTTCTTTTAAAATATTTTTGTTTCACCTACAATGAAACTGAGCTCAGTCTGAACCCCTTGTTCAACCCACTATACATCTGTATATTGTAAAGTGTGGCAAATTATTTTCCATCACCAGTAGAATGTGAAGGATATTGTTTTATTAAATGATTTATTCTTCATTCTGCAAGCCATGGCTTATTAGCAGAAGCAAGCGTAGCATGTATGACTGACAGCAGTGAAAGCATTAGTTGAAAGTTGATTGAGCCTGGGTTTAGTTTTAACCAGATTTAACAAAGACAGATAGTTTGAGCTTGACTTGGGGACGGGGGGAGGATGACACCAACTGTAGTGTTAAATAAAACTGCTTGCCCCGTTCCTGAAAGAAAGCAAAAGCGAATTTTGTTGAAAGTCCCTCATTTGTTCTCAATAATGTAACATTTTGTGGGAGAGATGTGAGAGAACAGAATGGAGATAAGTCTTCTGGGAAGGGTCAGGATGAGATTCACAGAATAAGAAGAATGAGAAACGGAAAGATGATGCAGTATTGGACTATGAGGTTGAAAGTCATAGGTATAAGGTGAGATCCCAGATGAGCCAGTACCCGCTTATCAATAATGATTAATGGAAAAAAAGTTAGGTTGGGAATTATGCACTTTTCTCTCACCTGTTTTAGAAGAAGCTAAGAGCTGACGGTATTTAATGATAGGCCTTAAGATACAGAAGGATTTTCTGTTTTTTCCAAGGTACTATTTAAGGCCATGCAAAGCCCACATGCAGATCCAGAGAAGGACTACAAAGCTGGTGAGGGGTCTGGAGGACAAACCTTATGAGGAACGACTGAGGGAGCTGGGGTTGTGTAGCCTGGAGAAGAGGAGGCTGAGGGGAGACCTTATCACCCTCTACAACTACCTGAAAGGAGGTCGTAGAGAGATGGGGGCTGACCTCTTCTCCCTGGTGACAAGTGATAGGACGAGAGGAAACGGGTTCAAGTTATGTCAGGGGAGGTTTAGACTGGATATTAGGAAACATTTTTTCACTGAAAGGGTTATTAAACTTTGGAATAGGCTGCCCAGGGAGGTGGTGGATTCACCATCCCTGGAGGTGTTTAAAAAAAGGGTAGATGGGGCACTTAGGGACATGGTTTAGAAGTGGCTTTTGTCAGGGTAGGTTAAAGGTTGGACTTGATGATCTTAAAGGTCCCTTCCAACCTCAGCAATTCTATGATTCTATCTGTGTGATTTAATACCTGAAACACAGCCTAGCATTAAAGCTAACGAAGCAGAGCATGCTTCCTGATGCATTAAAGCTAACAAAGCAGAGCTAACAAAGCAGCTGCTGCCAGCTGCTTCATTTTGAGTCTGGGTTTCATCTGGAGAGAAAAAGATTTGGTCATGTCTCAAGCATTAAAAAGTCTAGTGTGTAATATAAGGAATGGTCTTCAATTCAGAGGGTGGGCAGAGATGTTAAATTAAAAGAATAAGATAGCTGCAAAAGAAAAGCAAAGGAAAATTACTCTTTAGTAGAGAGCAAAGTGTGCATTTAGTTAGCCCTCAATTAAGGCCATATAAATACAAAAGGCAGAATGCAACACTTGGCAGGAACAATATAGGCAATTATAGATTTCAATAGTAAAATCCTCCAAATAGCCAAGTATAGCATTTCCAATTGTATTATTCCAATTATCCCCACATGTTTATTAATTAACTGGCTATCAGCCAATTTTCAAGAGGTTTGTGTGTGTTTGTATGATAATTTATATGTGATAAAGCACTGGTGTGACAAAGTTTTCCAGAGGATTTATCAAAAATATATGACTATCTAGATTATGTTATCTACTTCCATGTCTGTTCAAGTGAGATAATACTGATGTTCTTTTAAGAAAAAAACATTTATTGTGATAGGCATGTTCATGCAGCAGTTTGAGTAGATGGAGAAAACACATATCATGGCTGTATTTATGACAAGATATACTTTGTTAACATCCTAAATCTGTTCCTAACAGGAAACATGTAAAGTTTCCAGCTTACCTTCAGCCAGGACTACAAACTACATAAAGTTATAATCTCTGTTTACTTGTTAGGTAATTTTGCCATTTGATGTGATTAATACTCTAAAGTTTTAGCTTAGATTGAACCTGTTGTTGCTGTAATTGAAAGCTGCTAAGAGAAGAAATGTGCCTCGATGTTGGGTAGCTCGACAGTGCAATGCATTGATTATGGGACAGTGCTAGACTGTGACGTGAGCAGCACATATAAGGAAGCAATAAGGGAATAATAAAAAATCAGCGAAAAATCAGCTTTCTGATCAAGGCTTTGGGGAAAATGTAAAAGTTAGTTTAGCTTGGATTGCAGGTTACTAGCCCAAAGGGTTTCAGTTAGCTTTCTGAGGCACCCTGGTGTCCTTCTGTAGCAAATATGGAGTGTCGTCAACTTTTACACTAACTGCCCTATGCATGTGTCACATTTGTTTTACAGTTACGTGGGGTACACTGGAAAAAACATGCATGGGTAGTGTGAAAATATTGCCAAAGCTTGGGCATACTTTAACCAAACTACTATCTGGTAGTAGTAGACAATACCTTAATCAAACTATCAATTTGAATGACAGTAGTTTTATGAAAAAAACCCGTGCATTTGATCAACTTAACTTAAAAAAAGAAAAGAAAAGCTGTGCTCTCCCGAGTCTGAAAATGAGGTATTTCCAGGAGATGGTGCTGTTCTCAAGCCTTTTGCAGCTTCTCAGAGAATAGCGCCTTTCCCTGATAACTTCCAGGTTTGCATCATTTATAATTAAAATAACCACCAATTTGATTGGGTTCCTGAACTGCAAGACTGCGTGTTGAAGGGCCCGCACCACCAAGCTTCCCTGAAGAGATGCCCTGTGCCATCAGCCTGCTCAGCAGAGGTGCCTGCTCGGAGGGACGGAGACCTCCTGCACCAGCATGAAGGGAATCACTTCGAGTCTCCACCAGAAAAAGGAGACTTAAGGGAATGAGCCTCAGGGTTTTTGTTCTTTGCTTTTCTTCAGAATTAAACCCTCGTGTCTTGTTTTAAACAAGAAATTTAAGCCCAGATCTGTAATGGGAGTGGGACACTCAGTCTCACAGCACCAAAGCTATAACCACTCACCTCTGCAGAGAAATCCTCAGTTCCCAAATAAACGCCTATGGGAGTTGACAGCTTCCAACTGAAAACCACAGCAGGCAGTGTGCTGGTCAGGGAGCTGCTGAAAATAGCCTGAAAGGTGATGCTGTCCAAAAGAGTGCATCTCAAAACCTTGCCCACACTGAGCCTTCATAGCCTACACTGTGCTATGGGTGACTCCTGTGCCTCCAACACAGCTCCTGCAGATTGGGATGCCCTTCCTTTCAATGCCAAATAGCTACCGCTCAGATGAATTGCAGGCTGCAGAAGGCTTGACTCCTATTCTAGCTTTTGCCTGAGGATATTAAAACACACATCTCTCCAAAAAGTGTCCTAGACACATACTACAGGCTGTTTTTCAGGAGAGATTATGATTTTCTATTCCATTTTAAACTCAAACAACAATTGTAACAAAGACTAACTCTAAAACTAAATGTTGAGGAAGTCAGCTGGAAATGGGAGACTTGGTTATTAAAACTGCATGCACAAGTAGGCTTTGGAGCATGGATGCCCATTCCCAAACCACTTAGCTGTAGTCATGCTCCTACTCTCAGCCTACATCAGTCTGACTGATTGAATAGAACAGACTAGACTATTTCAGTTGGAAGGGACCTACAATTATCATCTAGTCCAACTGCCTGACTAATTTAGGACTGACAAAGTTAAAGCATGTTATGACGGGGATTGTCCAAATGCCTCTTAAACACTGACAGGCTTGGGGCATTGACCACCTCTCTAGGAAGCCTGTTCCAGTGTTTGACTAACCTCTCGATAAAGAAATGCTTCCTAACGTCCAGTCTAAACCTCCCCTGGTGCAGCTTCGAACCATTCCTACGTGTCCTATTACTGGATACCAGGGAGAAGAGATCAGCACCTCCCTCTCTACTTCCCCTCCTCAGGAAGCTGTAGAGGGCAATGAAGTCTCCCCTCAGCCTCCTTCTCCTGTTATGGTTTGAGGAACCCACAACAATTTACTGCTGTTTAGACAATTATTCTTTCACCCAATGACCCCTCTCCACCTGGTAAGGGGAATTGAGAAAAAACAAGGAAACACGAGGGTTGAAATATAAACAGATTTAATAGAATAAGACTAAATAATTAACATTAATAATACTAAAGAACCAGTGTTGATCCCGATACCAATATAAAATATACAAGGATTATACTCAGCCACTTATATCAGTAGGAAGCTGTGCACTCCCAGCAGTGGACAGCAAATGTCGGATACTGTGAGCTGGCAGATGGTATTGTGAAGCCACTCTCCATCATCATCTATGAAAAGTCATGGAGAACAGGAGAGGTGCCTGAGGACTGGAGGAAAGCTAATGTCACTCTAATCTTCAAAAAGGGCAAGAAGGAGGACCCGGGAAACTACAGGCCAGTCAGCCTCACCTCCATCCCTGGAAAGGTGATGGAACAGCTCATCCCGAATGTCATCTCTAAGCATGTAGAGGAAGAGAAGGTTATCAGGAGTGGTCAACATGGATTCACCAAGGGGAAATCATGCTTGACCAATCTGATGGCCTTCTATGATGGCATGACTGGCTGGGTGGATGAGGGGAGAGCAGTTGACGTTGTCTACTTCGCCTTCAGCAAGGCTTTTGACGCTGTCTCCCATAACATCCTCATAGGTAAGCTTAGGAAGTGTGGGTTAGATGAGTGGACAGTGAGGTGGATTGAGAACCATCCGAATGGCAGAGATCAGAGGGTTGTGATCAGCAGCGCAGAGTCCAGTTGGAGGCCTGTAACTAGTGGTGTTCCCCAGGGGTCAGTACTGGGTCCAGTCTTGTTCAATATATTCATCAATGACCTGGATGAGGGGACAGAGTATACCCTCAGCAAGTTTGCTGATGACACAAAGCTGGGAGGGGTGGCTGACACATCAGAAGGCTGTGCTGCCATTCAGTGAGACCTGGACAGGCTGGAGAGTTGGGCGGAGAGGAACCTAATGATGTTCAACAAGGGCAAGTGTAGGGTCCCGCACCTAGGGAGGAATAACCCCCTGCACCAGTACAGGTTGGGGGCTGCCCTGCTGGAGAGCAGCTCTGTAGAGAGGGACCTGGGAGTCCTGGTGGACACCAGGATGACCATGAGGCAGCAATGTGCCCTTGAGGCCAAGAAGGCCAATGGTCTCCTGGGCTGCATCAAGAAGAGTGTGGCCAGCAGGTGGAGGGAGGTCATCCTCCCCCTCTACTCTGCCCTGGTGAGGCCACATCTGGAGTACTGTGTCCAGTTCTGGGACCCCCAGTTCAAGAAAGACAGGGAACTGCTGGAGAGAGTCCAGCAGAGGGCTACCAAGATGATCAAGGGACTGGAGCACCTCTCTTATGAGGAAAGGCTGAGAGACCTGGGTCTGTTTAGCCTGGGGAAGAGAAGACTGAGGGGAGACCTCATCGATGCTTATAAATATCTAAAGGGTGGATGTCAAGAAGATGGGGTCAAATTCTTTTCAGTGGTGCCCAGTGACAGGACAAGGGGCAACGGACACAAGCTAGAACACAGCAAATTCCATCTCAACATGAGGAAAGACATCTTTACTTTGAGGGTGACAGAGCACTGGAACAGGCTGCCCAGAGAGGCTGTGGAGTCTCTTTCTCTGGAGATATTCAAAACCTGCCTGGATGCGTTCCTGTCCAGCCTGCTCTAGGTAAACCTGCTTGGGCAGGGGGGTTGGACTGTATGATCTCTGAAGGTCCCTTCCAACCCCTACCATTATGTGATTCTGTGATAAATATATTGAACGGGACTGGCTCTAGAATTGAAACCCTGAGGAATATCACTGGTGACCAGTCGCCAGCCAGATGTAGCCCCATTAACTACAACCCTTTGAGCCCTGCCCTTCAGCCAGTTCTTCGTCCAGTGCACCACGAACCCGCTCATCTCACATTTGGAAAACTTGTCCAGAAGGATGTTGTGAGGGACAGTATCAAAAGCCTTACTAAAATCCAGAAAACAACCACTGCCTTCCCTTCACCCACTAGGCAGGTGACCTTATCATAGAAGGACATCAAATTAGTTAAACAGGACTTTCCCTTTGTGAACCCATGTTGACTGTGCCTGATGATTGCATTATTCTTTAAATGCTTTTCAGTAGTACTCAGTATAATCTTCTCCATAATTTTTCCAGGTACTGAGGTTAGACTAACCGGTCTGTAGTTCCCTGGGTCTTCCCTCATGCTTCTTGTAAATTGGAATAACCTTGGCTAGCTTCCAGTCAGCAGGGACCTCCACAGACTCCCAAGACCTTTGGTAGGTGATCGAGAGGGGTCCTGCCATAACATCCTCTAGCTCCTTCAGTACTCTGGAATGAATCCCATCAGGGACCATGGACTTGTGAACATTCAGCTGATGCAGCTGGTCCCTTAGAATTTCAGTGTTCACAAATGGAAAGTTACTATTCCTGCACTTGTAGTCCTCTGACTCAGGGGACCAGGCAGCCCAAGGTCTATCAGTAGTATTAAAGACTGAGGCAAAAATCGCATTGCATGCCTCCACTTTTTCTTCAGACCTATTAGTCAGATGACCATCTTCAACAAGTATCAGTCCAATGTTTTCTTTAGACCTCCTATTGTTATTAACATATTTTAAAAAGCCCTTCTTCCTGTCTGACACAACACTGGCCAGTTTCAACTCTACTTGAGCTTTGGCCTTTCATGTCTTCTCCCTGCATATACAAACCATCACTCTGTAATCTTCTGTGAAGCCTGACCTCGCTTCCAGAGATCATACAATTTCTTTTTCCTCTTGAGCTCCACAAGGTGTTCCCTGTTCAGCCAAGCTGGTCTTCTGCCCCACTTGCTTGACTTACAACACAGTGGAATTGCCATTCCTGTGCTTCTAAAAGGTGGTTTGCCAGCAGCATGGCTTCACGTGGAGAGCATTTTCCCCAACTTGTGCTTCAAGCCAAAGAGCCTGTGGCTTGGTGGTTAGAGCAAAGCTGACAGGCAAATGTGAGAACTGAGATCAAATCTCTTGCCTCAAGCCATGAAGAAGGCAAAGGTGTTGCCTCACCCGTTGTTCCAGCAGGAAGAATCTGCATTTTATGTGGAAACCAATGCAGTAGGTGTCTCTGGGCACACGTGAGAAATGCTCCTTAAAAAGTCTGGGTGAGGAATCAGCAGGTTTGTGAATCTCGACAGGCTTAGGCTTGAGGTGCAAGCTGATCCATGCAGCAGCAGGAACCAAGCGCGTATGGATGTGCCTGGGAGAAGACCTTCAGGCATCAGAGGAACTTGAATGTCAAAATCTCAGGTGCAGGCAGGCTCAGACAGCAGACAAGGGGGCAGCTAGACTTTGGGGGACACTGCCTAAACCTTCTGATCTCTCTGAGACTTGGTCTTTCAGCTGTAAAAATTAAAGTAATGTTTATCTTAGGGTGTTGCAAGACATGCTTGAATAATATACCAATCCTACCAAAGTCACTGGACTGCTCAAGTAAATGAGGTGGCAGGATCGGATCCAAATTATGGGTTTGGTGGGGAACAGAGCCCCAGGACTTTCTTTTGCCAGCAGTATTCAGGCTCTGAAGGATGGACTGTATGTAGTTTCACCTAAAGTTGAAAAGTCACAAGCATTAATTTTGTTTCAAGAAAACTATAATTTTTAACTCCACTCACTGAGATGAACAGCCCCGGTGCCAGCATGTCCGCATCCATCACTAGGAAACTTCCTAGCCTAGTACAGCCCTCGGACTATTACCCACTGTTGCTCTTCCATGTGGGTGATGATAAAGTGACAACATGTAGCCCAAAGGTGATTAAAAGAGACTTCAGGGCCTTGGGACAGTTAGTAATGGAATCTGGGGTGCAGGTTATCCTTTCTTCTCTTTTCCCAGTTATAGGCAGTGACACTGGAAGAAGCAGACGTGCTCAGTCTGTTAATACATGGCTCCATGGCTGGTGTCACCGCCACAATTTTGGGTTTTTTGACAATGGGATGGCCGAGCTTTAAACTAGAATTGATGGGGGAGGGGAATATTATCAGGCTTGCTCGTGACAAGCCAAAGGAGGACACTCCAAGGTCTGAGGGATGGGTTGCTTGCAAAGGCCCTCAGCCTGTTGCTCCGAGATGTGCTGGGTATGCTGCAGCACACTCGAAGTCTTATTGGGACGAGCCAGGAGCTCCTGAGGCAATAGGAACCGGGGAGTCATGGACAAAACACCTCAAAGGAAGGCCACCTGGAGAGCAGCACAAAGGAATTGCAGAAACTCCAGCCCATAAGACAGGTTCATCGGGGGCCCAGCTAAAGTGACTCTATGCAAACGCACGTAGCATGGGGAACAAATAAGAGGAGTTAGAGACGTGTGCACACCTCCAGGGCTATGATCTCATTGGCATCACAGAGATGTGGTGGGATGGCTGTTATGACTGGAGTGTTGGAATGGAAGGATACAGACTCTTTAGGAAGGATGGGCAGGAGAGATGAGGAGGGGTGTCGCCCTCTATGTCAATAAACAGCTGGAGTGCATGGAGCTCTGCCTGAGGATGGAAGAGGAGCCCACTGAAAGCGTATGGGTCAGGATTAAAGGACATGCAGGGGCAGGTGATGTTACAGTGGGGGTGTGCTACAGGCCACCTGACCAGGACGACAGAGCAGATGAGGCCCTCTATACACAGATAGGAGCAGCATCACGCTCACAGGCCCTAGCCCTCATGGGGGACTTCAACCACCCCGATATCTGTTGGAGGGACAACACAGCAGGGCACAAGAAATCCAGGAAGTTCTTGGAATGCGTTGATGACAACTTTCCTCTCTAAATGGTAGAGGAGCCAACGAGGAGAGGAGCCATGCTGGACCTTGTCCTTACCAACAAGGAGGAGCTAGTGGGGAATGTCAAGCTCAAGGGGATCCTTGGAGGCAGTGACCATGAAATGGTAGAATTCAAGATCCTTAGGGCAGTGAGGAGGGTGCGCAGCAAGCTCACTACCCTGGACTTCAGGAGAGCAGACTTTGGCCTCTTGAAAGATCTCCTCGGCAGGGTAACATGGGATAAAACACTGGAGGGAGGGGAGAGGGGCCCAAGGAAGCTGGTTAGTATTCAAGGATCACCTCCTCCAAGCTCTGGAGCAATGCATCCCAACAAAGAAGTAGTCAGGCAAAAAAGCCAGGAGGCCTACATGGATGAACGAGGAGCTCCTGGACAAGCTCAAAAGCCAAAAGGTGGCCTACAGAGGGTGGAAGCAAGGACAGGTAGCCTGGGAGGACTACAGAGAAACTGTCCGAGTGGCCAGGAAACAGATTAGGAAAACTCAAGCCCAGATAGAATTAAATCTGGCCAGGGACATCAAGGGCAACAAGAAAAACTTCTGTAAGTACGTCAGGGGTAAAGGCAAGACTAGGGAAGATGTGGGCCCTCTCCGGAAGGAGACAGGAGACCTGGTCACCCAGGATATGGAGAAGGCTGAGGTGCTGAATGACTTTTTTGCCTCAGTCTTCACCAGCAAGGGCTCTAACCACACCACCCAAGTCGCATAAGGCAAAGGCAGGGTCTATGAGAATGAAGAACCACCCACTGTAGGAGAAGATCAGGTTCAAGACCATCTAAGGAACCTGAAGGTACACAAGTCCATGGGACCTGATGAAATCCATCCACAGGTCCTGAGGGAGCTGGCAGATAAAGTTGCTGAGCCGCTTTCCATTATATTTGAAAAGTTGTGTCAGTCTGGTGAAGTTCCTGATGACTGGAAAAGGGGAAACATAACTCCCATTTTAAAAAAGGGAAAAAAAGGAAGACCCAGGGAACTAAAGGCCAGTCAGTCTCATCTCTGTGCCCAGCAAGATCATGGAGCAGATCTTCCTGGAAACTCTGCTAAGGCACATGGAAAATAAGGAGGTGATGGAGGCTTCACCAAGGGCAAGTCATGCCTGACAAATATGGTGGCCTTCTACAATGGGGTTACAGCATTGGTAGATAAGGGGAGAGCAACCGACGTCATCTGCCCGGACTTATGCAAAGCATTTGACACTGTCCCGCATGACATCCTGGTCTCTAAATTGGAAAGGCATGGATTTGATGGATGGACCACTCAGTGGATAAAATGGCCACACTCAGAGGATTGAGGTCAATGGCTCAACGTCCACATTGAAACCAGTGACGAGTGGCATTCCTCAGGGGTCAGTACTGGCACCAGTGCTGTTTAACATGTTTGTTGGTGACATGGACAGTGGGACTGAGTGCACCCTCAGCAAGTTTGCTGATGACACCAAGCCATGTGGCACGGTCAACACGCTGAAGGGAAGGGATGCCATCCAGAGGAACCTGGACAGGCTTGAGTGGTGGGCCTGTGCAAACCTCATGAAGTTCAACCAGGCCAAGTGCAAGGTCCTGCATCTGGGTCAGGGCAACCCCAAGCACAAATACAGGCTGGGCGGAGAATGGCTTGAGAGCAGCCCTGAGGAGAAGGACTTGGGGGTGCTGGTGGATGAGAAACTCAACATGAGCAGGCAATGTGTGCTTGCAGCCCAGAAAGCCAACCACATCCTGGGTTGCATCAAAAGAAGCGTGACCACCAGGTTGAGGGAGGTGATTCTGCCCCTCTGCTCTGGTGAGACCCCCACCTGGAGTACTGAGTCCAGCTTTGGAGTCCTCAGCACAAGAAAGACATGGAACTGTTGGAACGGGTCCAGAGGAGGGCCACAAAGATGATCAGAGAGCTGTAGCACCTCTGCTATGAGGACAGGCTGAGAGAGTTGGGGTTGTTCAGCCTGGAGAAGAGAAGGCTCCAGGGAGACCTTATAACATCCTTCCAGTACCTGAAGGGAGCCTACAGGAAAGATGGGGAGGGACTCTTTATGAGGGAATGGAGCGATAAGACGAGGGGTAATGTTTTTAAACTGAAAGAGGGTAGATTTAGATTAGACATTAGCAAGAAATTCTTTACTGTGAGGGTAGTGAGGCACTGGAACAGGTTGCCCAGAGAGGTGGTGGAAGCCCCATCCCTGGAGACATTCAAGGCTCCGCCTCCATCTCTGGAGACATTGAAAACCTGCCTGGATGCATTCCTGTGCAACCTTCTCTTGGTGAACCTGCCCTGGCAAGGGAGTTGGACTAGATGATTTCCAGAGGTCCCTTCCAACCCCTACCATTCTGTGATTCGGTGATTCTGTGTGATCCTGTGAAGGCCAGGCTTGATGAGGCTCTGAGCAATCTGATCTAGTTAAAGATGACCCTGCTGACTGCAGGGGGGTTGGACTAGATGACCTTTAAAGGTCCCTTCCAACCCAACACATTCTATGATTCTTTGAAACTTAAGTTCCACAGCAATTGATCTTTGATGCTTTCAGAGAAGCCCAAGATGATACTAAAAACTGAGGCAGGGAACGTTCTTGAAATACTGAAAACATTTAGGAGGACAGTCATACACCAGAAAAGGTTTGCTAGTATAGAGATACTGGTAGGGTCTCCTACTGTAGAAAATTTATATGGCAATATTCAAAAGATTATTTGGGTCAATATTGTTTCTATTCATCCTGAATAAAAGAAATTATATCATCAGGACCTTTATTGCCCCAACTATATCCATGCAACTTGCTTTCACTGGAATAAAAATGTCTAAATATAAAGTAAAATAATTCCCCTAGCCAACATTTTTATCTGGCAAAAGTCTGGGCTTTTTATGCATAGTTCCCCACAATCAGACAATGCTTCTAAATTCCCTTGCGCTTTTGAAAACCTCCACTTCATATAGCCTGTTTGCCTCAGTCCCTGCTTAATGTCCTCTTCTAACTCTATTTTAAACCCATATGACAATTTTATCCAAGGTTTAAAATGGAGCGTAGGTCTATGAAGTTATTGCCCCCCTGAGAGTGGGACATGACACTCACTAATTCCACTTCTCATGGAATCGCTTTATATAGATACAGCTATTTCAAAAGTTGTTAGGACATCCTTCAGAGAGAATAATTAACTTTCCAGGGTTCTCTCAGAGAGATTCGGACACCTGGAGATACAAATACATTAAATTCAACTACACAAAAATAGCATCTGCAGTATTTTAAAGTTATATTATTTAATCCCTACAAAGGCCACAGAATTTAACATTGTTTATGCCACATAGATGCAGACTGGTGGAAATGAATGTTATTTATTTTTTTTGTATTTCCTGCATGCCCTCCTTCTATACAGCTGCTACAATGTGCAGCAATATTAGATGCCATTAGAAGAAATCTGAAATAAGCTTCCTGACACTCCAGAAAATA
Organism: Rissa tridactyla; assembly: GCF_028500815.1. Taxonomy (NCBI): domain Eukaryota; kingdom Metazoa; phylum Chordata; class Aves; order Charadriiformes; family Laridae; genus Rissa; species Rissa tridactyla. The sequence continues at coordinate 29,237,530 of NC_071496.1, read as the reverse complement.
AGCATGGGAAGAAGATTGCCTAACTCTGAGATTATTAAGCAGTGCTGTTTCACTGTATTTGGAAGAGACAATGGGAATTCAGATGGGCAGCTGTCATGTCCCACTCAGGAAAGGGGTGGGGGGGTAAGTGACTCAGATTCGCAAATCCCTAACAGCAGGGACTAAGGTGAGACAAATCTCAAGGTCCGTATACAAACATTCATTAGGTTGGTAACCAGGTCTTAACTAGGTCCACGATAATTGGTTAGGTATAAAATAAATTGTGATAATTGGTAAGGTACACATTACCTTACTTAGCAACAGGTATACAACAAATTATGGCAAGCGGTAAGGTACACCTTGCATTACTTAACAATTCTAACTGTTACTTAACAATTCTAAGAGAAGAGAGAAACAGAGGGATAGAAAAAGATAGAGAAAAGGAGGTCACTGATCCTAGTTCCAGCACTGGGCCAGCCAACCCCGGGGGCGAGGGGGGTTGTCTTGTAGGAGCGCTCTTCTGTGTATTCCACTCTTTTTTGCAAAATTCTCCGTTGTACTAGTCTTCCTCCCTTTTATGTTTGCCGAATTAGCACAGCCCGCCCCACTTGCCATGGGGCAGCCTCGTCTCAGGTTTCTCCCCCTCCCAGGTGAAGTGTAGCATGATTTGGGTGGGGAGACAAGAGCTATAGTCATGCACATTTAGCATGATCTCTATAATCTTCATTAGCATATGCAGGGGTGTGCACTTTCGTATGCATTTCATGGATAATGAGGCAAAGGTCACTTATTGGACACAATGGCCTCAAGAACAGAGATCTAACAAGCTTACTACACAAGTGGCAGAGCTGTCTTGTCTTCACAAAGCAATCCTCCCACTGCTTTTCAGGCGCCTGAGTAAGCAAAGTGTTAGCCTTATCAGTTCTTTGAACACCAGGCCTGCATTATTTATCTTCTTGCGAGTGTTTGAGATATTCCATTCCTCGAGAAGGCTTGGGGGGGGGGGGAAACTCTCCCACTTCTTTGTTTCATGGCTCTTACAGCAGCCTACAAGAAAAACACCAACACAACTAGTTCTTCTCTTCTTGTTTCACACAATCTAACCCTAGAGATACAGTCAGCAACTGGATACACTATATATATGCGGGGGAGGGAACAAGAAAGGTATCAGAGACATCTGAAGGAAGCGTGGGGACTATATATGCACTGAGGTATTCGGATGCGAGGGTTATATATGGAGGAGGAGGAATGGAGGCAGTGAGATGAAAAGGGGACTAGGGGCATGAGGAAGTCCTGGGTGTGCTCCTCCTAAAGAACATGAGACCTCAGGCTATCCTAGACATACTCTGCCAAATTAAGACAATGATGAACATGTCGAGGCCATGCCAGCATTCTTCATGTCTTTGCAGATATTTATGCTGAGAGCTTTTCCTCTAAGACTAGAAGAAAATGCCTACAAGACAGAGCCCAGAGGAAATCTCTAACGGTTGACTATCTTTTGGCATCTGAACACTACTGAATTTTGAACTGCTCAGAATTAATTTACCCTCAGCTGTGAGCATCATGATCTATATTTAAGATACTCTAAAACATTCCTAGCAACCAGTCTCATTTGAGCAATGAAGCATCATTCTTTTTTTATAGTGCTTAACGCTTTTCTATGTATGCTGGGGGTCAACCATTAAGCCTTGATCTTAACAAATGAATGAAAACAATGACCTTTATTGTGGTAAAAGCATCAATCCTAAATATGATTGTACAAATAAAATTCATCCTATTTTGACCTAATGTGAAATCTCACCTTTCTTTCAAGTTAACATTGGGGTTACCTATTTCCCTTATCAACTATTTCTTTATAGTAAATATAGAATGAACAATACATGAAAAGTACTTAAATTATTAGAAAAATACTTCAAATATTAAGTGGAATATCCCAAGAGATTTTAGCATTTAAAAAAGTATAAAGTCCATATATGCTTTCCTATGGGCTTTGATTTGACTTACACAAAAGGAAATAGAAAATCTCTTCCATGCCCTATGGCACAACCTGAGATACACTCAGACATACCATAATAGTTCATTCATTCATAACCCTTCCTATATTTTCTTCTGCATCTGCCTCCAAAATCCAATTCCAAATTTCCTGCCTTCTCATCCAATGCCTGCAAGCCATCCAAACTCCCAACAGACCAGTTCTTAAAACTAATTCATCTTTATCTTTTATCTTCATGGCAAAACTTATGTCAGGTGACCATACCAGAAGAAATTTTGTGCAAGACCCAAGAAAAAGGAGACTGATTTTAATCTCTTATTTTATAAACTCTTGGCAGAAACTTTGAGAAAATTCATATTCAAAAGTTACTATGATATGATCTCTTCTACAATACGAGATATAGGATTCCACAAGTAGTTAGCAAAACAAAAATTCCTCATTCAGTTATAGCATATTTTTTCAAAACATTTCCCATCTCAGTGTGAAGTCCACAAATGGGGATTAAAGAAATCCTCTGGGAGAGAAAAAGATTACATTAAGTTGTTAAAATAGTTAATTGTTCTCACTGGTAAGAGCAAGCTGGCAACCCTCCCTCCTCCCTGCACACCTAGAATTTCTTTGACCCCCACTTTCAGCCCTTGTTATGAGTTAGCTGTTAAACCGCTACCCTGATCTAATTGCTAGACAAATTTGATTATGCCAATATATTTTCTGCCACATGACTTGTATTACAGGGCTTTACTGCAGGTTTTACTAAACAACAGAAAGAATACTCCTTATGAAGAGAGTTAATTTACCTAGAAACCTGGCATGAGATCTTTAAAAACTTGTAACTCAACTTCTGCCTCTCTGCAGTTTCGAAATTATTTTTATGTTCTCAAAACACGAGTCATTACTCAACAGAGGTCAGCCTGTCCCAATGTCTAAATAATAGTTCTTGTGAAATAGTGAAAATCATTAATTTCTAAGGATTAAGAAAGGACTCTGTTAAAAAGTTTGCAATAATTGAGCATTATCTCTATTTCAAATGCACCTAAAGTCTTATTATAACTTACCTCATTATGAATCTTACTCTTATTCAGTTGAATTACACAGGTCATTGTGATCACACTGGATTTATCCAGGCTCAGGAAGCACAGCTAGTTAATGGCTGTGTTCAAGAACCACTTGTGATCATAGAATCATATAATCATAGAATCTTCATGGTTGGAAAGGACCTTTGAGATCATCGAGTCCAACCATACACACACACAAAAAAACCCACCCAAACAAAAAAACCCCAAACAACCCCTACAATCTCTGCCACTAGAGCATGCCCTGAAGAGCCACATCTAGACGTTTCTGAAATACCTCTAGGGATGGTGACTCAACCACCTCCCTGGGCAGGCTGTTCCAGTGCCTGACCACTCTTTCAGTAATTCCTCCTAATATCTAATCTAAACCTCCCCTGCTGCAACTTCAGACCATTTCCTCTGGTCCTGTCATTATTCGCCTGGGAGAAGAGGCCAACACCCACCTCTCTACAACCTCCTTTCAGGTAGTTGTAGAGGGCAATGAGGTCTCCCCTCAGCCTCCTCTTCTCCAGGCTAAACATGCCCAGCTCCCTCAGCCTCTCCTCATATGACTTGGTCTCCAGACCCCTCACCAGCCTGGCAGCTCTCCTCTGGACCCGCTCCAGCACTTCAATGTTCCTCCTGTACAGAGGGGCCCAGAACTGAACACAGTACTCGAGGTGAGGCCTCACCAGTGCCGAGTACAGAGGCACGATCGCTTCCCTACTCCTGCTGGCCACGCTGTTCCCGATACAAGCCAGAACGCTGTTGGCCTTCTTGGCCCCCTGGGCACACTGCTGGTTCATGTTAAGCTGGCCATCCACCAGCACCCCCAGGTCCTTTTCTGCTGGGCAGCTCTCCAGCCACTCTTCCCCAAGCCTGTAGCGTTGCTTGGGGTTGTTGTGACCAAAATGCAGGACCCGGCACTTGGCCTTATTAAACCTCATACAGTTGGCCTTGGCCCATCGATCCAGCCTGTCCAGGTCCCTCTGTAGAGCCTTCCTACCCTCAAGCCGATCAACACTCCCACCTAGCTTGGTGTCATCTGCAAACTTACTGAGGGTGCACTCAGTCCCCTCATCCAGATCATTGATAAAGATATTAAACAAAACTGGCCCCAAAACTGAGCCCTGAGGGACACCACTGGTGACCGGCCGCCAAGAGGATTTCACCCCATTAATCACAACTCTCTGGGCACGGCCATCCAGCCAGTTTTTAACCCAGTGAAGAGTACGCTTGTCTGTGCCATGATTCGCCAGCTTCTCCGGGAGAATGCTGTGGGGGACGGTGTCAAAGGCCTTACCAAAGTCCAGATAGACAACGTCCATAGCCTTGCCCGCGTCCAGAAGGCGGGTCACATGGTCATAGAAGGAGATCAGGTTGGTCAAGCAGGACCTCCCTTTCCTAAACCCATGCTGGCTGGCCCTGATCCCTTGGCTGCCCTGCACTTGCCGTGAGAGCTCACTCAGGATGATCCTCTCCATGATCTTTCCTGGTACCGAGGTCAGGCTGACAGGCCTGTAGTTCCCCGCATCCTCCTTCCGACCCTTCTTGTAGATGGGCGTCACATTAGCCACCCTCCAGTCATCTGGTACCTCCCCTGTTGACCAAGACTGTTGATAAATGATGGAGAGGGGCTTGGTGAGCTCTCCCGCCAGCTCCCTGAGTACTCTTGGGTGAATCCCATCCGGCCCCATAGACTTATGTGCGTCTAGGTGCAGAAGCAGATCACTGACTACTTCCTCCTGGATTATGGGTGGGTTGTTCTGCTCTCCATCCTTATCTTGCAGCTCAGGAGGCTGAACCCCCTGGGGATAGCTGGTGTGACTATTGAAGACGGAGGCAAAGAAGGCATTAAGTATCTCAGCCTTCGCCTCGTCCTTGGTTGCAACTTTCCCCCCCCCGGCATCCAGTAAGGGATGGAGGTTCTCCCTGGCTCTCTTTTTGTTGATGTATTTATAAAAACTTTTTTTCTTGTCCTTAATGTTAGTGGCCAAGTTGAGCTCCAGCTGGGCTTTTGCCTTCCTAATTTTCTCTCTGAATAACCTAACGAGATCTCTGTACTCCTCCTGAGTTGCAAGTCCCTTCTTCCAAAGGTGGTAAACCCTCCTTTTATTCCTAAGTCCCATCAGAAGTTCCTTATTCATCCAGGCTGGCCATTTTCCCCGCCCATTAGACTTGCGACACTTGGGCACAGCCTGCTCCTGGGCCTTTAAGATTTCCTTCTTGAAGAGCGTCCAGCCTTCCTGGACCCCTTTGCCCTTCAGGACTATCTCCCAAGGGACTCTCTCAACCAGTGTCCTGAACAAGCCAAAGTCCGCCCTCTGGAAGTCCAAGGTGGAGGTTTTGCTAACCCCCCTCCTTACATCACTACGAATTGAAAACTTGACCATTTCATGATCACTAAGCCCAAGACGACCTCCGACCACCACATCTCCCACTAGTCCTTCTCTGTTTGTGAGCAGTAGGTCTAGCGAGGCACCTCCCCTGGTAGGCTCAGCTACCAGTTGTGTCAGGAAGTTCTCTTCCATGCACTTGAGGAACCTCCTAGCCTGCCTGCTCTCTGCTGTGTTGTATTTCCAGCAGATAGCTCGCAGGTTGAAGTCCCCAACCAGAACAAGGGCTGGCGATTGCGAGACTTCAGCCAGCCGCTTACAGAATACTTCATCTGTCTCCTCATCCTGGTTGGGTGGTCTATAGCATACTCCCAGCACAAGATCATCTCCCTTATTTGCCTTCCCCTTCATCCTTACCCATAAACACTTGACTTTATCATCACTGGAATCTAGCTCTATCCAATCAAAACATTCCCTAATGTACACAGCCACACCCCCGCCCCTCCTTCCTTGCCTGTCCCTTCTGAAGAGCTTATAGCCATTCATCGCAGCATTCCAGTCACGACAGTCATCCCACCACGTTTCCATGATGGCGACTACATCATAGCTGTCCTGCTGCACAATGGCTTCCAGCTCATCCCGTTTGTTGCCCATGCTATGTGCATTCGTGTAGATACACTTGAGCTGGGCTACCGATTTCACCCCCATCCTTGGCCCTTTATCCCTAGGCTCATTACTAGTGGGCCTGGTTTTATCCCCTTCCCCCTTCGATACTAGTTTAAAGCCCTGTCCATGAGCCTTGCTAACTCTTGGCCTAGTACCCTTTTCCGCTTTTGGGACAGGGTTTCCCCATTCTTAGCAAGCAGGCCCGGTGTCCTGCAGATCAAACTATGATCACAGAACCCAAAGCCCTGCTCGTAGCACCAGTTTTGGAGCCAGGTGTTGATCTGTCTGATTTTCTTGTTCACCCATTCGTCAGTCCCCAAAGCTGGAGGGGCAGAGGAGAACACAATTTGTGCTCCCGAACCCTTGACAAGCCGTCCCAAGGCCCCAAAATCTTTCTTCATTGCCCTCAGACTTCTACTCTCCAGCTCCTCACTGTCTGCCTGTAAGATCAAAAGAGGGTAGTAATCTGAGGGCCATATCAGGCCAGGAAGCTTCCTGGCTATATCCCTAACACGGGCCCCAGGGAGGCAGCAGACCTCCCTGTGGGAAGGGTCCAGCCCGCATATGGGACCCTCAGTTCCCCTCAGAATGGAACCCCCTATGACTATTGCCCTCCTCCTGCTCTTCACAGAAGCAGTCTTAATATGTGGAGCTGGCTGCTTTGACAACTCCCTGGATGGGGCTTTATCAGCATCCTTAGTTCCCTCCTCATCTATCTCCAGAGGCCCATATCTGTTCTGTACGGGCACCTGGGGGGGATGGGGGGTCTGGAGGGGGCTCTCCTGCTGCCCTGAGCAGGTACCTGCTTCCATTCCCCCCATCCTCTCCTAGTTCCCCTCCTTCTGCCTGGTGACAAGAGGGCAGGGGATCCTCTGCCTCTCATGGAGCCTCCTCCTGCTGCTTTTTCCCTAAGGATGGCAGGGTGTGGCTCCACCAATCAATCTCCCTTTCACACTCCCAAATGCTCCTCAGTCTTTCCACTTCCTCCTTAAGCTCAGCCACCAGGCCGAGCAGATCATTTACCTGGTTGCAGCGCACACAGGTACTGTTTTTGCTATCCTCCTGCCAGAGTGACAGACATTCCATGCAGCCCGTCTCTGTCAGGTCCGTTTGGGTTGCTTTATTCCTTCTGGCTTTGGCTATTTGGCTACAGACCGAGTGGAGACCATGTTTTCTTTGCAGTCGATCTAGCCTGCCTTCTCTCCTCTTGTTCCTCCCCTCGCAGTCACCCGTCTCGCGCCGCACTCTGCAGTGGCTGCCCGCCGCCAACGTACACCCTCCTCTGGTGCTCCCGGGTGGTTCCTCGGGTGACACCCAGGGAACGCCCACTCACTGCTTGTTTGCTCAGTGCGCAGCGACCGGGCTGCTGTTTTCCTGAAAGGCTTCTTTTATGAGGGGGGAGTGGTCCCACCCCCTCCTCGTTCAGACCTGCCGCCGGAGGTGCTGGCTCCGCCCCACTCCTCCTCAGCTGTCACCACCCCCCGGAAGTGCCGGGTACCGGCTCGGGCTGGCCGCTTTTCCTGGCTTGAAAAAGCCTCAAAAAGGAGCCCCTTTGCCGGCCTTTTTTGACGCGATTCCCTTCCCCAGTACAGACTTACCTGCACTGGAGCTGGTCTCCTCGGCGAGGAGATGATGGTGTGCTCTACTGACAACCTGACCTCTCCCATAACCCTGCCCAAGCGATAACCACCCATGGTGGTCATAATGGGTGCATCTAGTCATGATGGCTGCATCTGGCTCAGCGTGGTTTCGGGGAGACAGATAACACAATAGCCAAGGGCTAACTTGAGCAATGCACCTACCTAACCACAATACTGGCACTGTGGTCAATATGCAAATATGACTATAGGTCAATTATCTTACCCCCATAAATAGTGAACAGCCCAAGACCCCTTTGAGCTCTCCTGCACGGCAGCGGGCTGCACAACAGGATCTCCCCTTGAGTAGGGACGCTCGCTCAAGGTTACTTCTCGAGATTAAGAGAGTCCTTGCTGCAACAGATCCTCAGTAAGTTGCCGCGATTGAGAGACGGGACGCTGCTTGATGCAAGCAAGATGTCGGTTTATTAGACGCGTCGGAAAGCTTTTTATACAGCTACTTAACAGTTACATAAATTACACAAATTCTATCATTTCTAATTGGCTTAGCTCTAAATGTTTCATTACAATAATCCCTCCTACTTGCGGTTCCGCTACATGCTAGAAGCTACAGTTTTGGAATGTGCTAAAAGCTACAGTGATAACTTGTTGCCTACTCCCTACTTCTTCAAGGTTATTTGTCTCGGATCTGCAAGGCCAGTTGTTCCCTGGCTCCTCAGAGTTATTTGTCTCAGGTCTGCAAGGTCGGCATGCCCTCGAATTTCTTGCATACTTGTACTTTTCTGCTAGCCGCCCCCGACATCTCCCCCTTTTTTGTTTCTTTAAAGGCAGAACTGAGGCATGGGTTTAAAGGTCATCATACTCAGTGAGCTGGACAGAACTAACACTAGCGTAAATCTTCGGAATATCGCCGTTTTGAATAAACCATGTATGTCGAACAACTTTAGTCACCATAGACCTAACACAGGAAAGAGCGCAGCTTAGAATCAAAAGGCCTACCAATATAATAACTAATATGAGTACAGCAGATTGTACCAGGCTCCTAAGCCAGCCCTTTAGCCCAAACCACTCACCCAAAGTACCCAATCCGAAGAAGTCCGTATCAGATTGCACCTTTTGTGAATGCGCGAGGAGTTGTGTAATTTGCTTATGTATCGAAGAAGAGTGGTCCTCTAAGTCCATGCAGCACATTCCGTCAAAGTCCTCACAGCCATGTCCGTGGGCTAGTAGCAAGAAGTCAATAGCGGCTCTGTTTTGCAGGACTGCATGTTGTACCGTGGACAAGTCTTCAGCCATCTCAGATAGTATGCGGCTGGTAGCATTTGCTTGCTTAATAACCCAACAGGCAATTGCATCTAAGTTTCTGTGGGCTCTCGCTGCTGCCACCCCAGGGGTAAATAGCGAGGCGAAAAAAACCTCCCAGCGATTCCATAGCTTAACATTATCGTCACAGGTATTTTCTAATGCTTGTGTTGTGTCACGAGTAAAACGTAACCGCTGTTTTGGGCTTGGATGATAGTGAGGAGTGCCAAGACTAAGCTGTCCAATAGTACACAGGCCTCCTCTAGGGTTAGAAGGGATCCCAGACCAAGCTCTGTTTCCGCAAATAAAAAAGAACCCCAAGGGGAGGCGCCTAGGGAGCATGGTACCGGGGGCTGAGTGAGTGGCGTCTCGAGCAATGCTCAAACACCATTGTTGTTGCCAGAGGGTAGCATTACCAATAGGTGAGATGACGGTCGGTGGAGAATCCTTTACTAAGCGCCCCTCTTTTTGGGCCCCCGACCATGACCTAAGGCCAATAAACAAACAGTGAGAAGCATTAAGAGAATCTACTAAGTCAATTTCCTGCGGCTCGGGCCCTATTGGTAATTTATCATCCCAATTATCGTATTTTTCAAAAAGGTCCTTAAGATTTTTCCATGAAAAAGGAAGCCTTCCAGAAATACTGTACTGCTTCCGTAAGGTTGTCATAGAGTTATTAAACAGTAAAAAGGTCGAGTTATTCAGTGGTACCCCTACTAAGCAGGTGATGAAGGGCGAGCTGGGCGTAGCAAGACTGGCACAAAAGCTAGTTGTATTGAGCGACCTGGCCAGAGTAACCCAGACATTTTGACGGGGGTCAAAAAGGTGAGGATGGTACCCTGGCAAAGGATTGGCATGTGTCCAGGCCGCACATATACAAAAAAGTGTTAACAGGATCATAATGTTTGAAGGACTCTTCCCCCCACCCCCTTTTTTTTTTTTTTTTTTTTTTTTGCAATGCTAAATTCTTACAATGCTAACTTCATATATTAGGCAACTGTCACACCATCTATTGGCCAATGTTAACCATCGCTACCATCTCTTACCACAGCGATAGCAGTCACATAAAACCTAAGGGTCACAATTACCACAGGCGACGCAATGAATATGTTCTACTGGAGTCTCTGCTCTATTGTCCATAAGAGCACTGCATCAGTCCTCCAAATGTTCTCTGGTATGCTGTTCAGGGGAATGATCTAGCTGTGGATTGGTGTTGTGGCCGTCCGATTGTGGTAGGGGTTCACAGAAAGGTCGCACGCTCTTCGCTGGGATCCACCTGGGGCCTCGTTCTGTGGAAACACAAGCATAGCCTCTGCCCCATGTGACAAGGGGGTATGGCCCCAAGACCTTACCTGTCTCAGGGTCGCGGATCAGGACTGGAGCTTTTACGCTGGCTTCGAAAGAAGTGTTTGTGTTAAAGTGGCGAACGATCGGAGGGTTGTTATCTATTAAAGAACAATTTAAAAAGTTAAAAACATACAAGGCTTTCTGTAGACGTTCTTCAGGGGTGGCTGTCCCTACTCCCCCTTTCTGTTGCTGCAACAAGCGCTTTAAAGACTGATGAGAGCGTTCAATCAGGGACTGGCCTGTAGGGGAATGCGGGATCCCAGTGATGTGAGTGATCCCCCAAGAGATAAAAAAGGTCTTAAGTGCAGCCGAGATATAAGCAGGGCCATTGTCTGTTTTGATTTGTGCAGGGATGCCTAAGGTAGCAAAAGCACGCAGCAGATGCCTGCGAACATCTTTCGCCGCCTCCCCCACATGGCAGGAGGCAAATAGAGCGCCTGAAAAGGTGTCAATAGAGGAATGGACGTATTTTAATCTCCCAAATTCTGGATAGTGTGTGACATCCGTCTGCCATAATTGCAGGCTTTGTAAGCCTCTGGGATTAACCCCACCTGGTGCCGTAGGAAAAGAATGTTTTTGACAATCAGGGCAGACAGCGATAATGTTTGCCGCTTGCTGAGAAGTGAGGCCAAACTGACGTTTGAGGCCCCCTGCATTCTGATGGAAAAAGGAATGACTAAGCTTAGCTTGTGCAATACGGTCAGGTAAAACTTGTACCGGCAGCGTGAGCATATCGGCCCGTCGATTGCCCTCTGCAATAAACCCAGGTAAAGAGGTGTGCGATCTAACATGTAAAACAAAATAGGGATGTGTTCGAGAGGTTAAAAGGAAAACAAGTTCCTGCAACAAAGCAAACAAATCAGCATGCGAAGTATGACGCAGCACCGAGGCCTCTGCCCGTTTGACGACGCCTGCAACATAAGCAGAATCAGTAATAAGATTCAGTGGTGTAGACCACTTACGAAAAGCTCAAACAACAGCGGCAAGCTCTACGATTTGAGGGGACCCGGAGACTGTCTCAACGTCTGACTCCCATTGTTGAGAGCGGTCATCCCACCAGACAATCACCGACTTGTGTGTTTTTCCAGACCCATCGGTGAACACAGTAAGGCCTTGGAGGGGCTGGTGACATCTCTTTGGTATGGATATTAAGTTAAAATGAGCATGTAGAAGCTTGTGGGACAGAGGATGTGAGGTTAGTTGACCCGAATAATCTGTTAAGGCAAACACGAAAACATCAGACTGTTGGAATAACCATTGTAGGTACATATTAGTTACAGGTAAACAGATAGAAACAAAGTCCATCCCTGACAGGGCAAGCAAGCGCTGCCGTGCTTTAATTATCAAGGAAGCAAACATTTCATGTTGCGTCCAAATTGTTTTAGTGGGCTGGTTGGGTAAAAAGACCCACTCAATGATTAATAAGGGATCAGGATTGTTAGGGTCCCATTGAAAAATCAAAGCATATGGCTGACGTGCAGGGTTCAAAATAATTAAATTGAAGGGCAATTCAGGCGCACAGCGGTGTGCTTGCCGTGAGGCAATGGCTTCCGCTACTATTTGTAATGAGGCAGCGGCTTCAGGACCAAGTCGACGAGGGGAGCGTAAATCGAAATCTCCCTTGAGGAGTTCAAACAAAGGGCTTAAGTCTGAATTGGAGATTCCTAGCAAGGGTCGGACCCAAGTAATGGTCCCTAATAATTTTTGAACATCGTGCAAATTTTTAATGTCCGCCTGTATATGCACAGGTTGGGGAACTATCGTCTGGGTCCTGATGCGCCAACCCAAGTAGGTCCAAGGGGGCATTTTCTGGACTTTTTCGGGCGCAATACAGAGGCCTGCCGAATTGACAGCGGCCGTGACAAGGGCTACGGCCTTTTCCATGAGCTCAAGGTGAGGCGCAGCCATCAAGATATCATCCATATAATGATATAACAGAACTTGAGGCAACGTAACCCTGACAGGGCTAAGTACCTTAGCGACATACCATTGACAAATTGTCGGGCTATTTTTCATTCCCTGTGGCAGTACAACCTACTGATATCGTTGCACAGGGGCTTGCATATTGACACTTGGGACTGAAAAAGCAAATTTGGTAGCGTCATCAGGATGTAGTGGAATGTTAAAAAAGCAATCCTTAAGGTCAATAACGGTGAGATGCCAATTGCGGGGGATCATAGTTGGAGAAGGGAGCCCTGGCTGCAGAGCTCCCATATCTACCATAGCATCATTGATTTTTCTGAGATCATGGAGCAGGCGCCACTTGCCAGATTGCTTCTTAATAACAAAGACAGGTGAATTCCAAGGACTAGTAGTAGGTACTATATGTCCTTTTGCTAATTGTTCCGTAACCAGTTCTTGGAGAGCGCGAAGCTTTTCGAGTGGTAGGGGCCATTGATCTACCCAAATGGGCGTCTGAGTTTTCCAAGTCAGTTTCAGGGTGTCGCGCACCTCAATGGCCCCTCCTAAAAATGCGACTGAATGGAAGTTCCCCATTGTGACAGCACATCACGTCCCCATAAGACCATAGGAACAGGCAGCACAAAAGGCTTGGCGGAAGCCACTCGTCCTTCTGGGCCTTTGATTTGGATCAATTCCGAGGATTGGTGGCTTCTACCAACTCCTCCGATTCCGGCTAGCGCCTGAGGCACAGCTGCCAAAGGCCATTGTGGAGGCCACTTCGCCTGTGAAATTACGGTAACATCGGCCCCTGTGTCAATAATCCCATTTAGGATTACTTGCTGAGTGCCGTGAATAAGAGTACATTGACAAAGTGGTCGCTTCTGGGAAATGGACTGTACCCAGAGAATCTGTGGATCCCCAGTAGATCCAAAACCTCCTTGTCTTTGCTGCGGAGGTGGGTGAGGCGAAAGAGAGCTTGCGTTCTGCGGGATCAATAGTAATTGTGCAATGCGGCTTCCTTTGGGTACTGTGCAAGGGGGAAATGGGGTCCAGGCCATGATTTTAATTTCCCCAACGGTATCCGCATCAATTACTCCAGGCAATACAAAAAGTCCGGCTAAGGTAACCGATGATCTCCCTAATAGTAGCCCTTGTGTTTTCGGGGGTAAAGGACCTGAAACATTAGTTGCTAATAAATGAACAGAGGAATCAAGCAACGTTACTGCGTGTGAGGTTGCCAGGTCCAATCCGGCGCTACCGGCTGTTGCTGGGCGAAGACTTGTGGCGAGGTCACACCCATCTGCATGGCTCGATTCACCGGCGACGATACTTGTGTCTGTGCGCGTCGCTGCCCCGCGCTCCGCAAGCGGTTTCCCTGTATCGGCTGCCCTTGAAAATTATACTTAGAACGACATTGATTAGCATAATGACGCCCCTTCCTGCATCGGGGACAGATCCCAGGGACTTGGGCTTTAGCTCCCCATTAGAAGCGGGACAATTTCGTTTGATATGGCCTGGTTTACCACAACCGTAACAATTTCCTCCCCCAGACATGCCTCTCATAGCTACGAAAGCAGCTGCCATCGCTTCAAATTTATGGTCCACAGTACCGATACGATTACAAGCCTCTACCATTTCAACCAAAGTCGGAGCTGGGTTAGGGAGAGATTTAAGTAATTTTTTACAGTCGGTGTTAGCGTTTTCAACTGCTAATTTTAATAGCAAAATTTCTCGAGCTTCGGTATTATCTATTTGGCCTTCTAAAGCTTGCTTAAGTCTATCAATGAATTGCATGTACGGCTCCCGAGGTTCCTGCGTAATAGAGGTGAATGCCTTTTGAGGTTTACTGGAATCGGGTATTTTAAGTAAAGCCTTTTTTGCTTCTTCGCGGATCGCTTCCAGGGCCTCTCGTGGACAATCTTGAGCCTGTGCCGCTGGATCAGAGTGCTGACCCGTACCCATAAGGTGCTCCATGGTCAGTGCGGCAAGAGCAGCATTATTATGACCCACGTAGCTGGTGAGGAGAGTTTGAAGGCCCCCCCTCCAACGCGACTCCCAGAGGGAATACTGGGAAGGGGTTAATAACAATTGCGCTAGCGATTTTAAATCATGGGGAGTCATAACGTACGTATCAAAGACAGAAGACAGCAGGCTCGCAAAATATGGGGAAGAGAGCCCGTGTTCTGTGACGGTACGGTGCAGCTCTTTAATCACCGGGAAGGACAAAGCCTCCCACTGCACTCCCCGGCCTTGATAAATAACAGGGACGACTATCGTTCGCGCTATTTCCAAGTCACCTTCTTTTAAAGCTTGACGTTTAATATTCGCCCACGTATCATGAGGGTCAGGGGGGTACAAGTCAGGCTCTTTATCAGGATCAACGGGCCCCAGGTCAAGCGGATCTTCCTCAGGAGGGTAGCCTGCGGCACAGACCTTTAAGGGTCCGTGCGACTTAGCGCGTTGCGGAGGTAGCGGAGGGGGAAGCAAAGGCTGAGCTGGTGGAGGTTCCCCCTTAGTATCTGGAGAGTCTTTATGGCCCCTTTCCTGTGCCTTAATAGCCTCAAAGATATTTCTCCACCACGGAAGCAAATGCTGAGCCTCGGCATTCCCTGACGTCGCCGAGTCCCACAACTTTACCCCCACATCGTCCCAAAGTTCCCGGGTAAAAATACTAGAGGCTGTAACAGTGGGGATCTTCATTTGTACCCACTTAAGCATAATCTTTAAGTCCTGCCCGGAAATATCTTTTTTATGTTTCCGGAGGAGCGTTTTCATAACTTCATATACGTCTCTCTCTGCGGGGGACATCTGATTCCCCATGTTTCCCACAGCTCACCTCTTAAATCCAGAGGGATTCCTGGCCAGTTCCTGCTTCCTTTCAGCAGCTCATTCAAAGTTCCGTGGGACTCGCAGCAAGCCGCTCAGCTAGGTGGTTCACCACCCCATCACATCGGGGTCACCAATTTGCCGCGATTGAGAGACAGGACGCTGCTTGATGCAAGCAAGATGTCGGTTTATTAGACGCATCGGAAAGCTTTTTATACAGCTACTTAACAGTTACATAAATTACACAAATTCTATCATTTCTAATTGGTTTAGCTCTAAATGTTTCATTACAATAATCCCTCCTACTTGCGGTTCCGCTACATGCTAGAAGCTACAGTTTTGGAATGTGCTAAAAGCTACAGTGATAACTTGTTGCCTACTCCCTACTTCTTCAAGGTTATTTATCTCAGACCTGCAAGGCCAGTTGTTCCCTGGCTCCTCAGAGTTATTTGTCTCAGGTCTGCAAGGTCGGCATGCCCTCGAATTTCTTGCATACTTGTACTTTTCTGCTAGCCGCCCCCGACAGTAAGTGACTAATAGCATGCTAAATTTTGAAATCTTAGCTAAGTGATATAAGGATTGATTGTGCATATATAATCCTTTAGACATAAACCGTTGACCAAGCCTGGGACTAGGACTGGATCCAGCCGCACCTAGACTCCCCTCTGAGACGGAGTTTAGAAAGCAAGGGGGTCCTTTCTGAAACCTTGACTCAACGGGAGGGTCTTCCTGACAGTTCTGTCTGACCCTGTCCTCTATGCAGTAAATAACCAAGTGTGCCTTGCCATGGAATCTTGTTAAAACACTGTCGCATTTACTATCAAACTTTGTTAAATCCCTGTTTTATATCAATAAATATATCGCTGCTTCTCTCTATGAATGAAGTGCATCACTTCATCCACGACATGATTTCTGGACATACTTTTGATGAAGAGAAATTGAATGAATAAAAATAATTTAGAAAACATCAGAAACTGTAGCTACAAGTCAAATAAAAGCTCCATGCAGCTTTAAACTGATGGCAGATGGTTTGGGCCAGGCAACTTTTGTCTTCGCTACGTCAGACAATAATTTTGTGTCAGCTGTTCTGACACAAGCTCCTCACCGTTTCCAGCGGTTGTGTGTGATTATCTTACCTGCAATCAGTCAGTCATCTGAGATTGCCAGGAGATAAATTCTAAACCCAGAAGTTGTTTTTTTCCTTCTAACAGGATATACAATAGCCATTCTGAGCCCTACTTGCAATGCACATTAACCTGACCATGGCACAGATACTCATAGAGGAGAGACAGGTAACTTTTTCTTTTCTGTCTCAAGAGAGGCTGACTTTGGGGAATTCCCATATAACAGCAATTAAAGAAATATAGTCCTTGTCAGTTGTGTAACTTCTTGAATAATTAACAGGGTCAGTGGGTCAACACTGAAAGAATTCCTGAGATGCAATCTGCAATAATGCAGCTGCAAAGGCCTCAAAGTATTCAGAGGTTTCTGCACACAACCGATCAATGTAGCTTCTCTCTCTGTGGCACAGTCACTGATCTTCTAACACACCTGCCAAGAAGCTCCTTCCTTTTGCCCTGGCCATTTACAGTTTACAGGAGTGAGTTTAAAAGCTAGCTGAAAGATTTAGCCCTATTGACTTCCATAAGACCTTATGTTCTGATCATAAATCCTTCAGATGCATCTGAAAGTCTCCCAGTATGCAATTTCTCCATGTCTGAAATATTGAACCAATGCACTTAGTCCAGAATAGTGTTGACATAAAAAAAAAAATCAGAAAAAATCAGGTCAACACTGAGGCCCCAAACATATTTAGGTATGTAGTTCCCAGCTCCTGATACCCAGCTCCTTGTCTCTGACTTTTCTTTGAATGCTGGCTTCCTCACATCCTATGAAAGAACACTGAAATACTGTTTTATAAAAATATCTGTCCCCTAATTTATTCTATCTAGGCATCACATCTATGGATGTTCTTCCCAGACGGGGCATGTCACCTCTGTTGACACAGGACATTGACCTGAACTACGAATGCATCAGGAGGGAGGAGTTCAAGGGCCCTCCTCTCCTCAGAGAGACCACAGAAGAACATAAGATGGGAGGAGACTGTCAGGGCTATCAAGCCAGTCTCCCACAAACTTGGGCAAATTTATGAGACAGTTCATTCAGAAGGACTACGCCTACTAGATATCCACTATACCTGTTCCCAGAAAGTCCTAAACACTGCCTAACACTCTTCAAAGATGACCCACAAGGAACTAAAGCATAGGAGCAACAAAGTCGGCAGAGTTTAATCTCACACTGAGATCTTGGTTTAATGCTAATAAAGCTGCACAGAAGTTATCAGCAACTTTGTACTACTAGTCTCACAACACTTCACCAGTGCACACAAAACCAATATAGTACTTCTGCAAAGCAGGTAATATGTTTATTTTGAAAATAAATATATTGAGACACTAACAGGCTAAGTCGTTTGTCTGCGATGGATACCATGATTCACAGAATCACAGAATCATAGAATCACAGAATCACAGAATCAAGGGTTGAGATTGGAAGGGACCTCTGGAGGTCATCTTGTCCAAACCTCCTGCTCAAGCAGGGCCACCTAGATCCGGTTGCCCAGGACCATGTCCAGACAGCTTTTGAGTATCTCCAAGGGTGCAGACTCCACAACTTTTCTGGGAAACCTGTGCCAGTGCTCGGTCACCCTCACAGTAAAAATGTGTTTCCTGATGTTCAGACAGAAGCTCCCGTGTTTCAGTTTGTGAAGCCTGCCTTGGTGAATCCATGATGACTACTCCTGATGGCTTTCTTGTCTTTCATGTGCCTGGAAATGGTTTCCAGGATTAATTGTTCCATCACCTTCCCAGGGATTGAGGGGAGGCTGACTGGCCTGCAGTTCCTATTCCTAGTGACATCATAGGCCCTCAGTGACTTCAAAAGGCTTTAATTCAAGTCACAAAGAAGTTTGCCAATCAAAAGTCGAAGTAGGATAATGAGAAATTGTCCTGGTTTGAGGTAAACAGAACCAACTTTCTGTTCAGTAATTTTACTTCTTATCTAGGCCTCTTCTAACTCTCTGAAATTAATGGCGTGTTGTGTCTAAAACGGTTCGTTCTCAGAGTGATAAGACCAATGTTTACAGTTAGAGACAGGGAATGGTACGCAGAGAGGCTCCTGCTTATACTTATTGCTATAACAACCAAGGTCAGCTAATTTCGTTACTTGCCCTGTTGGAGGGTTGGAAGCGGAAAAGCGTAGAGGGGTCCCACCTGCAGGGAGGAGCAGACAGGACAGGTGACCCAAAATTGACCAACATGGGGTATTCCATCCCATCTGCCCCATGCTCAGTATAAAAGCTGAGGGATCAAAGGGTCAGCTCTCTTCCTTCAACGGCTGACGTCCGAGGAGGACCCTGCCTGTTCATCTGCCTTTGATCCCAATCCATGTGTTCCTGACTCCAGCTCTGGAATCCAGTTCCCACCCATCACTGAGTCCAGTCTGGGACTTCCCCAGTGCCTGCAGGTGATGTCATCCTGGTAACTTAATATAGTTTTGTATATACTGTATCTATTTCATTATTTCCTTTTTATTTTATTATTAATATTTCATTAAAGTAGTTTAGTTCCTTCTAAACTCATAAATCTCTTTATCTCTCCTCCTCCTCTCCGTGTGCGAGAGGTGGGGGGGAGCATCTGTCGCCGACCATTAGCTAATTTGGCCAAAACCACAACAGAAATAAAACTGCTGGAGCAGGTCTTCTGGCAGGACTTATGACCTCCGTGGTGGACCCACGCTGGAACAGTCTGTTCCTGAAGGACTGCATCCCATGGAAAGGACCCATGTTGCTGAAGGTCGTGGAGGACTGTCTCACGTGATTGGGACCCCACGCTGGAGCATGGGAAGAGAATGAGGAGGAAGGAGCAGCAGATGCAGCATGCAATGAACTGACCGCAATCCCCATTCCCTATCCTTCTGCACTGCTCAGGGGGAGGAGATAGAGAATTCGGGAGTGAAGCTGAGCCCAGGAAGAAGGGGAAGGTGCTTTAAGATATGGTTTTATTTCTCATTATCCTACTCTGATTTGATTGACAATTAATTAAATTAATTTCCCCAAGTCGAGTCTGTTTTGCCCGTGACCGTAATTGCTGAATGATCTCTCCTTGTCCTTATCTTGACCCACGAGCCTTTTGTCATATTTTCTCTCCCCTGTCCAGTTGAGGAGGGGGAGTGATAGAGTGGCCTGGTAGGCACCTGGCATCCAGCCAAGGTCAGCCCACCACAAGTTGCCAAGCTGTTAAGTTTTTCTTTGTTTCAGTGCAACATAAACATTGCTTGTAAAGGCCACATTGACAATACCCTGTTGATCGTTTCTTCACTAGGACTCAGAGGTGATTCCTTATACACAAACAATAAATATCTATGGCTTTGTCCATCTGTACTCTGTGCCACACCGTACAAGAAGCACAGCTTTGGCCTATCTGTCTGCCCTGGCTTGCCTGGCATCAGCAGTGTCCCATTCCCAAACTCATGCAGTGAGGAGCTGAGGGAAGAGTCTCTAAATGTCCCTGCACAGAGGGAATTTCCCCACAGACACAGTTCTGTCCCTGTCTGCTCTTTGTAAATGTTGATCCCTGAAATGAGGTAGGTGATTGAGGAGCTTTGCAGCCAGGTATCTGGAGTGCCTTGCAAGCTTTGGCCACAGTACACCTTGCAGTGCCAGTGCCTTGGCTGCCCACACTGACTGCGTGTCAGGGTGAGGCACCTGTGGGCACTGCCTGTGCAGGAGCAGGACTACCAGTTGGTGCTGCAGAGCACACAGCTGCTCTTTTCTTCTGTGGTGGGGCCCCAAAACCTCACAGACCTGTCAAGTAACATCAAGGAGCAAATATTTCAGAGGAAGGTGAACAAGACACCTTTGGCTCCCACCACTTTTGATTTCATCAATTTCATGTATATTTTAAAGCTGATTTTAACCACTCTTGTACTCTTACTTGCTTCTTGCCCTTGTTGTCTAGATCTTGTTTCCATCAAGTTCAATGAAACCCTCTGAGAAGAAATAACTGGACTCCAGACGATCCAATGTGAATCAACAGAAGCCGTTTATTAAGCACAGATCATCATCTTTTATACCCTGCGTTGTAGCCGTACACGCGACTCGCTTATTTCTGATTAGCTAGTTACACTGTCCACGCGCTGTCCATGCAGTTCGTTCACACATCAGATTGGTTACAAGAATTCACATAGTCAATTGCTTAGTCATTAGCACAACATGTTTTCTACCTTCTCAGTTCCCGTTTTTCCCATGTACTAATTCCATCTTCTACCACCTGTTTTGCCCTTAATCTAATCTCTCATAGTAGGGAGGCTGGCTCACATGGCCATTTTCTCTCAGATACGTTCCTACAATACCCCCTTTTTCTTCTTGAGCCAGCCAGACCTTATGCATGGCATTTTCTATCATGTCAGTCACTTTGCGGAGAACACACGAGGCTACCATAATCAATAATAATATAACCAACAATAGCATGAGCCCTTGCTTTAGTAAGTCTGATAACCATCCCGTTATACCCCATGGGCTTAACCAATCATCGAAACCGTTTTTGACCGCTTTTAATTTGGACATGTTATCCTTCAGCTCCCGTAACTGCTTATGAATGGATGATGAGTGGTCGGAAAGGTTCATACAACACATACCTTCAAAATCTTCACATCCATGACCCTGAGCTAACAGCAAAAAATCAATAGCCGCTCGATTTTGCAACATAGCATGCCGAATGCTATCAGCATCAGTAAGCAAGCTAGATATGATTTCAGTTGTGAGGTTTATCTGTTTACTTGCCCAACACCCTATCTTATTCAACGTATTTAATGCCATTGCTGTTCCTAGCGAAGGAAGAATACTTAGCCCTATTCTTTGTCCGAGATTCGAAAATGTTATATGGTCGTCACAGGATGGAGTGAAGGTATGAACTGTTCTCTTGGCTCTGTGTTTATTGTGTGCTCTGCTCACTGTGTCTTTGGCCGTACGCAGGCCTCTGCTCGTAGATCTGCCACATCTCCCCCTTTTTTGTTTAACACCAGACCATTTATTAACAAGGTCGCCATGACTTGTGCTTCTACTCGTTGTGACGCTCTTAGCGGGTTATATACTAAACACAATTAAAAACAGAATCAAAAAGAACCCTGCTAAGGCAATAAATACCCAGATTCCTAAATTTAGCCCAGAAAGCCAATTTCTTTGGATTTACCCACGAGAAATCCTTTTGTAATATTTCAAATACATTGTGGTTCATTAAGTCTTGAATCTTTAGTATTTGAGTTTTTAGCTGATCATGTAAAGGACAAATATTTTGTTGCAATGACATGTCAAAAGTTCATCAGGTGTAAGCCCTCGCAGGTTAACCCCTGCAAATGATGGCAGAGGAGCCAGCTGCTGACAATTGGCACAAGTCCACACAATATCATGTGCTTGTTGTTGTGTTAAAGAAAATTGCTTCCTCAATGCCTTTGCATTTTGATGAAAAAAATCATGTGACATTTTAGCTTGCTGCATAATGTTCAGAATTGTTACCAACAGAGTGTGATAATCTGCAACTGTGTTTCCCTCAGTTAAAGGACCAAATAAACAGCTATGAGAGCATATGTGGACAATAAAATAAGGAAACTATCTTTTTCATAAAAGCAACATTAATTGCAGTAAGAGATTAAATAACAATTGGTTCTCTACTTGTTTTATAAATGCTCCTTCAAGTCTTTGAACAATACCAGTAACATATTGAGATTCGGCCTACATTTAACAGTTCCTGTTGAAATAAGTCAAAAGCCTTTACTGTGTCCCTGAACCATCTACAAACACCGTACGGGTGCCATCAAGAGGCTTTGGCACTAGCAGGATGCGCGGCTGTAAAGGAATTTGTGAAAGTGACTGTAATAGTCTGTGCCAGGGGAAAGAATAATTTATTTGCCCAATATAATGTACTAAGGCAATTTGTAGGTTAAGACTTTGTGATAACCAAGGGTCAAGGTCATCCTTTTTGATGGGGACATGTATGTGGCTTGGATCCATTCCAGAAAGATGCTGACAGCACAAACGACCCTGGAAAAACAATCGCGGTAACATTTCAACCATCATAGTTACTGCTTTTGAAAAGGTACGTGGCAAAAATACCCACTCTAACGCAGTCAGGCTCTTTGCGAGTGCATCATCCCACTGTCCTATCAGGGCATAAAGTTGAAATTCTTGTAGGAAGGTGTTCAATGCGTCTTGCAGCAGTAGCAGACTATATCTTATCTTGCAACATGCTGTAATGCCTTCAGAGCTGTTGGGGTTAATGAACTTATGGGGGTGGGGGGTGGGGGCAGACACAGTGCTTCAGGGCATCCCCTGTATCTTCAAAGTGTGCTCATGTCTCTCTCCCCCTCTCTGACCCGAGAGAGCCCCCCTATATCCTGCACTGGATTGAGTGGAGAAGTACAGGCTAGAGTCGCTGCATGCATGGCCAGTGCACGCAGCAAGTCCCACCAGACTCTCCTGCACTGGATTGAGTAGAAAAGTACAGGCCAGAGTCGCTGCACACGTGGCCAGCGTATGCAGCGAGTCTCACCAAACTCATGATCCAGCTTTGCTAACAGCGGCTGTCTGATACGTGACTACATTGTTGTAATCCCTTCTTGTTATCTTCTTCTGTGAAGGTCAGGTTCTCATGGGTACACACATAGTTTTTAGAGCAACATATTCTACAACTCGTACAAGGGTACGATGCAAAGCGGCATCTACAACTGATCGTATAATGCTTATTAAACACGGCAAAGAGCATACTAAACATAACAGACAAATTCCTTCCCCACAGGCAATGAGTATAATTTGCTTCAACCAACCCCACCCCCAAGTCCATCCAGCAAAGAGATTTCACCCAGTGGTCTCCACAAGTTGCTGGTTCGGTCGGTGCAGTTCCTGCAGCTGGGCATGGATGGATTTGGAGTGGTCACTTAGATTCATACAACACGGTCCTTTAAAATCTTGACAACCATGTCTGTGAGCTGAAAGCAAAAAATCAGTAGCAGCTCTGTTTTGCAACATCGCATATCGAATACTATCTACATCTAGCAATACCTCAGAAATAGCTGTACTAGTAGCATTGTTAAACTTATCCTTGGCAGCAAGAGAGTCCTTGTTATCACGAATCCTTGGCAGCAAAAGAGTCCTTGTTAGCAAGAGCGCATGCGGACTCCCTGTTCTTGCTGGTACTGTGCTTTGATCTTCTTCCACAACAGGCCAAGATTCTCAAGCAGCTGGATAAGGTGTCCCTGAGTCCATTACAGGCTTATGTCATCCAAATGTTTTTCTTGCCAGCACCCGAGACTGAATAACACTTGGTGTGATATATGTGTTTTCCAGCACCCAGGTGCGAGTCCCTTGAGTGTATTTACAATCCTCCTTGACGATCTTCCGTTGCTTTCCCATATTCCACCCCCTTGCTCAAGAGACCGCTTCTGCTGGGTTCATTTTAGTCTCGCAGGGTATAACACAGAGCAATCTACTAAGGCATGCAATAACATAGACACATATAGGAAAAAACAAAAACCATCTCTCTATGGTACTGCTTTGAATCAGGTGTCCTATTTCTCTTTTTCTGATGCTTTCTCGTAGTGCATATGGCATACTTTTGTGCTAACGTGGCACATTTCCCATCTAATTGTTCTTGTTTGGTTTCTTTTTTTTTCTTTTTTTTCTTTTTTTTTCTTTTTTTCTTTTTTTTTCTTTTTTTTTTTTCTTCCATCACTTATGACTGACATAAAAGTCTGCCTTTGCAACAAGAGCTCAGTTTCTCATTTTTCCTTAAGTTTCTCATTTTCATACAGAGCATCCTATAGATTTTGGCTCAACTCCTTTTCCCAATCAACCATGATCTTATAGACAAACAACAAACAACCAGCGATACGCCCTGCACGGGCGAGCCGTTCCCAAGACTGTAAACATGTCGGCTGGTGAAACCTCCCCCAATATTTCAGGACTTCCATCGGTTCTACAGCCCATCCTGGTCTATCTACCTGGGGCGCGCTCGCCTTACGTCTAAACATTGTGTATATACAAACTTCTTCACTTGACGGAGTGTCAGTCCTAATTGCATACGAGAACAGTACCACACTGGGCAGAACACCTGCTCAAGTGGAGTCACCTAACGACACTGCACACAACAAAAAGCAAACAGTAGCACACATGCTGATCAGCAGGTATAAGCTGGCGCCCACACACACTTACACAGCAGCCATACAAAACCAGCACTTCTATCTCAGGGAGACGACTGGGGAGGGGAGGGGGCGAGGTGGGCAATGGCAGGAGCAAACAGCTCCGGCTCTGTCCTTCTCTGCTGACATTCTGCCTCCTCCATCGGCCTCAGGTGGAGCAGAGGGGATCAGCAGGGGATCGTCCCAGACATTCGGACCTGGCCTGTTCGATCCCCCTCCCGTGGGTTGTAATGCTGCAAAAGCCCTGGCCGCCGTGGCTCGCTCCGCCTTCATGTCTTGTAAGGTCGATAACACCAACCACCATGTCGTCGCTAATGGTGATGCCTCTTTGTCTCCTTTACTTATCACTTCCCACAGTTTTTTCCCAACAGCCTCCCATATTTCTGGTTTAAAAGCTGTCTGGGGCTCTGGTGCGAATCCGTTCTCTCTGCACCAGGTTAACAACCTTCGGAGCATACGCTCATCGTATTTCACCCCTCTCTTAGAGAGGATATGCAGGAGAAGTCTTAATACAGCCCCTTCTTCTTTTGTTACTTGTTGCCCCATCTCCTGCCCCGGCTGCTCACCTCTCTCTGGGTGTCCGTGGCCACGTCGTCTGTTTATTCCGGATTGCTGCCCAATCCGCCCGGTCTCAGTCCAGCTGAGCCGTCCTCCAGCCGGTGGATCTCCTTCTGGGTCTTCTGCCCCTCACGTTCCGTTGCTCAAGCCAAGCGCCGATCAGGATCACGTCGGGGTCACCATCTGAGGAGAAATAACTGGACTCCAGACGATCCAATGTGAATCAACAGAAGCCGTTTATTAAGCACAGATCATCATCTTTTATACCCTGTGTTGTAGCCGTACACGCCACTCGCTTATTTCTGATTAGCTAGTTACACTGTCCACGCGCTATCCATGCAGTTCGTTCACACATCAGATTGGTTACAAGAATTCACATAGTCAATTGCTTAGTCATTAGCACAACATGTTTTCTACCTTCTCAGTTCCCGTTTTTCCCATGTACTAATTCCATCTTCTACCACCTGTTTTGCCCTTAATCTAATCTCTCATAGTAGGGAGGCTGGCTCACATGGCCATTTTCTCTCAGATACATTCCTACAACCCTCATCACTAAACTCAACAGGTCCACTTCACAACCTCCACAACCACTGCCAAATTTCTGATTGCAAAGTGTTGTATCCATGCTTTGTAGTTGATCTTGTGTCCCAGTTTTGCCTTATCTTTTAGCTATAGCAGCATGCTACTCACAGGTAATGGGCCCCATTTTTAGTTTAAGTGATAGATGTCTACCTTTTCAAGCTGATCTTTTCCCACAGCTGCTGTGCTTTACTGTAGGCAAGAAGTTAGAAAAGCAGGTGGGGAGCTGTACTTTATGAGAACTATTTTTTTTCATTTAGCCATAGAGATAGTTAGACTAGAGGCACATGGAGATCAAGTAACATGCATCAAGTAACAGTAATTAAAGTTCAAGATCTGTTTCCCAGATCCCTACCCATAAATAGGAGATGAAAAGCAGCATTTGCAGAGGTACTCAGCACTGGGAAAATTCTGCGCCTGTCTCCTGGTGGTGAGGGGCACAGACACCAGAGAGAAAAAAGAAGAGAGCTGATAAAACACAAGTAAAATCCTGCTGTCTTTTTAGAAGTGAAGATCAATTAAGTGTGGATATTTTTGTTAGAAAAAAAGTACTGCTGGAAAAGCTTTCATGTACCAAATGAACTGATTTCTTAACAAACTAAAGTGGCTGCTTGCCATTTTAAGCTTGACTCCTGTTTTTTCTTTTAGCAGTAGTAAATGAAAATGATTGTCTGATCAGATTGTCAGACCCAGCGGACCAAGATGATAAGAGACAAAAACTCCAAACAGGCTTGATCTCGGCTGTTCTGCTTGTCAGCTGTCACCCTGAGCAATCTCAAGAGCTGTGTGCCTGATGCATGTTGTAAGACGAACCCCCTGCTGGGATGCCTCAGAAGTGAGATGCTGCTGTCCCAACACCAGGGGAAACTGGCTGGGAGGAGCCCTTCCAGCACACTGTCAGCCCCAAGGAGAGCACTGGTGTGCAAAGGGGTCACTGAAAAGACACCGGAGTAGCTCTTCCCTTCCACCAAAACCTCCTGCACAGCTGGAGAAAGCAGGACTGACCAAACATGCATCTGTGAAGAAATTATAATCTCCTTTTGCAGCAGGACCATAGAAAGGATGGCAAAAAATGGTGGAAGCAGCAGGAGAATCACATGGCTTGTAAGGAGCTGACGCAGCTACACTTGCTTATCTGCTCCAAGTCACCGTGCCTCACAAAGACTGGTTCCTATCTGGCTGAGGTAGAAACCAGCAGAACCACCACACCATTTAATTTTTGGCAACAAGCACTGCTAAGTAAGGAGCGCTAGGCTTTCCGGTTGGTCAAAGGAGGTCCCTCCAGAAGCAATTCAGTGTTTTATATGGTGTGAAACCTTTTAGTGTAGTCTAATTTTGTGGCTTTTGTAGCAAAGTCACAGAAATATGCTTTCCTAATTACTAAGAAAAAACAACTGCAATTTCTGCCCTGCACATGTTCTTACTGCTTTTTGTCCTCACCTCTTCTGAACCAATTTGCCTGCACCTTGGTTATGTGAGAAACGCTCCTTATCCAATAACAACAGCTCAGGCAGTGATCGATACGAAGCACATTTTATTTAAACATTCTTGCAAAAACAGGTGACCTAGCAGGTAGGCACACCTGAGTTCCTGAAATAACTTCTTTTTATTTCCTATGCCTGGCCAAAATTTCCGTCCCGTGTTTCCTCATTGGCTAGGTACTCCAGGGTTTACAGCCTATCCGATTTGCCTAAAACTACTTCCGTTTGCTCCACCTCTGTTTACTTCTCCCCATCACCCCTCCTAAACCCCTTACTTCACCTGTTTATTTCTTCCTTTTTTTGGTATTATTGCCCACGGTAGCCGGTCTCAGTTAAACGTTCATCCTCCCGTTAGACTACCGATATAGCATAGACTGGTTTCTCCTTTGTCTAAGGGATGAGCATTCTTGCATGTCTCCTGATAAGCCTTTGTGTTGTTAATCATTCTCTAGCTACATCATTGCAGACTGGCCAAGTTGTTCCCCTGCAAAAACAATACTTAGATTTTTCTTACAGTTAGATATGTTACCACTTCAATCAGCAGTGAACAGGAAATTAAAAATAAACAAAAAGCAATGAAATATCACCCTAACGTAATTCTCACCAGAATCTATGTGATAACACTCATAACAAGGAGATTCTGCCCTGCTCACTGGAGAAATGAGTCACACAACCACTTCATCGCTCTGCAGACTGAAGAGGAAAGACCAATCACATCATGAGAGATGCTGGAGCTGAGTAAGGCAGCCCAAACTGCCCCCATATAATAACCAGTGCAACTAAGAAAAAGCGACGGGTGATAGTAGTAGGCGACTCTCTTCTGAAAGGTACAGAGGCACCATTTGCCGACCTGATGCACTCTCTAGAGAAGTGTGCTGCTTACTGGGGGCTTGTATCAGGGATGTCACCGAGAGACTAACCAAGCCTCGTACAGTCTACTGACTATTACTTGCTGCTGTTGTTTCATGTGGGCACCAGTGATACAGCCAGGAGCAGTCTGAGGAGTATCAAGAAGGATTACAGAGCCCTGGGAGCGGTGGCAAGGGGCTCTGGAGCGCAGGTAGATTTTTCATCAGTCCTCTCGGTCAAAGGGAAGGGGGTTGATAGGGCCAGTTGAATCTGGCAAATCAACAAATGGTTACAGGATTGGTGCCACAGCCATGGGACTCGCTTTGAGAAACCTGGTCTACCGGGGGCTGATGGGGTCCATCTATCGGAGAAGGGGAAGAGCATCTTTGGTCAGAGGCTTGCCAAGCTCATGAAGAAGGCTTTAAACTAGAGTCGCTGGGAGAGGGGAACCTCAATCTATCCCACTTCTACCAGTTTGATGCCGGTGCCAGCAATAGATACCCAGAGCCTGGAGAAGGATCACAGGTCAGCAGGAGAGCACCTGGAGTGCAGCGCAAAGGAATTCCAGCCACTCCAGCAAGTAAGTCAGCTTCATTGGGGGCCCAACTTAAATGCCTCTATGCAAATGCATGTAGCATGGGGAATAAACAGGAGGAGTTAGAGATGTGCGCATGCTTGCAGGGCTATGAGCTTACTGGCATCACGGAGAAGTGGTGGGATGGCTCCTATGACTGGAGTGTTGGAATGGAAGGATACAGACTCTTTAGGAAGGACAGGCAGGGGAGATGAGGGGGGGTGTCGCCCTCTATGTCAACAAGCAGCTGGAGTGCATGGAGCTCTGCCTGGAGATGGAAGAGGAGCTGACCAATAGCTTATGGGTCAGGATTAAAGGGAGGGCAGGGGCAGGTGACATTACAGTGGGGGTCTGCTACAGGCCACCTGACCAGGACGACAGAGCAGATGAGGCCCTCTATAGACAGATAGGAGCAGCCTCACGTTCACAAGCCCTAGCCCTCATGGGGGACTTCAACCACCCCGATATCTGTTGGAGGGACAACACAGTGAGGCACAAGCAATCCCAGAAGTTCCTGGAATGTACTGATGATAAATTTCTTCTCCAAGTTATAAAGGAGTCAACAAGGAGAGGAGCCATGCTGGATCTTGTTCTCACCAACAAGAAGGGGCTGGTGGGGGATGTGAAGCTCAAGAGCAGCCTTGGCTGCAGTGACCATGAGATGGTGGAGTTCAAGATCCTTAGGGCAGTGAGGAGGGCGCATAACAAGCTTGCTACCCTGGACTTCAGGAGAGCAGACTTTGTCCTCTTGAAAGATCTGCTTGGTAGAATACCAAGGGATAAATCCCTGGAGGGGAGAGGGGCCCAAGAAAGCTGGCTAATATTCAAGGACCATCTCCTCCAAGCTCAGGAGCAATGCATCTCAATAAAGAGGAAGTCAGGCAAAAACACCGGGAAGCCTGCATGGATGAAAAAGGAGCTCCTGGACAAACTCAAACAGAAAAAGGAAGCCTACAGAGGGTGGAAGCAAGGACAGGTAGCCTGGGCAGAACACAGAGAAATTGTCCGAGTAGCCAGGGATCAGTTTATGCAAGCTAAAGCCCAGACAGAATTAAATCTGGCCAGAGACATCAAGGGCAACAAGAAAAGCTTCTACAGGTATGTCAATGACAAAAGGAAGACTAGGGAAAATGTGGGTCCTCTCCAGAAGGAAAGGGGAGACCTGGTTACCTGGGATATGGAGAAGGCTGAGGTACTCAACAACTTTTTTGCCTTGGTCTTCACTGGCAAATGCTCTAGCCACACCGCTGGAGTGGCAGAAGGCAACTGGAGACCTGGACAGGCTTGAGAGGTAGGCCAGTGAGAACCTCATGAAGTTCAACAAGGACAAGTGCAAGGTCCTACACACTGTTGCGTGAAAGGGGCAAAGCGGTTTTGGCAGAAAATAAACCCCCTTGTGTTCTAACACTCCTCACCGAGGTGGGAGGCTAGGTGCAGCTAGGTTTAAATTCTGAGTGATGCCCAATTCAGCACTATCAGTCCAATCGTGTTTAATATGTATTAAACTATTACGATTTGGATACACTAATAGTGGACTGCACCTTCAGTCTAGTCGTGCTCATGAACTAGCACGGCCACTCTCGAGTCTTTGGTCGCGTTCAGTGAGAAACCAAAACGACTAGCTACTTTAAAAAAGTGCAGTTTATTTAAACAACAGATATACAGGTTCTTAGGATTGCCGGTGATAAATACACTGTCTGCAAAGCACGTGGAAATGAAAGTATTGTTACAGATACAAAACACGTGACAAAGTTATAAAGATACAGCCTGGCTATAAATGTAGGAAAGAGAGTCTCTAGAGAAATTTCTAAGTTTTCCGAGGAAGCACTCGGTATAATCTAAGTCTTACCCAAAGGTGTCCCTATGGCGGGAAGAAGAGAGGCTCAGCCCATCAACTGGTCCCAGAAGTCAGTGATGTAATTCTTTGCGATGGTGTCTTCCCTGATATCCCCCCTCTCTTGGGCTATTTTTATACTATTTGTTATTTTCAAGGTGGAGTTTGAGTGACTTTAGTCATACATACTTTTATCATGATTGGTGTAAAATTCTCTCGCTTCACAATTAAAGGTATAGTTTACGAGAAATTCAGGGTGCAGACTCAAGGAGGAGTGGTCACACCTTGAAGGCGGGTAGCCTTTGGGATGGAGGTGTGTTTTGGTATTATAATGACATTATAATGAGCAAAGTTCACACAAAGGACAGCATTTCATCAAAATTTGACAAAATATTGGCTCAGGGTAGCGAGCGGGCAGCTAATTGGCAGCTTATCTGTTTCATGGTACCATCCCGTTCCTGTATCTGCATAAGACAAGACCACGGAATAATTATCTTCTGTTCCGTATCTCATGTAGCTTCGCAAGCATCATACAGGGAATCGCAGATGTTGCATTGCATGCCAGCTGTGGCTGTTTTCTACCTCAGAAGCCTCTTGATTTTATACTTTTCCTTAATGTGTGAACAATGCTGTACTTCTGTATTTTTGGCCAATTTAGTAACTATTCCACACACACGAGTCAGGGCAATCCCAAGCACAAATACAGGCTGGGCGGAGAATGGCTTGAGAGCAGCCCTGAGGAGAAGGACTTGGGGGTGTTGGTGTATGAGAAGCTCAACATGAGCCGGCAACGTACACTCACAGCCCAGAAAGCCAACCGCATCCTGGTCTGCATCAAAAGAAGCGTGCCCAGCAGGTTGGGGGAGGTGATTCTCCCCCTCTTGTGAGACCCCACCTGGAGTACTGCATTCAGCTCCGGGGCCTCCAACATAAGACGGACATGGACCTGTTGGAATGGGTCCAGAGGATGGCCACGAATATGATCAGAGGGCTGGAGCACCTCGCCTCTGAAAACAGGCTGAGAGAGATGGGGTTGTTCAGCCTGGAGAAGAGAAGGCACCAGGGAGACCTTATAGCAGCCTTCCAGTACCTAAAGGGTACCTACAGGAAAGCTGGGGAGGGACTCTTTACCATGGAGTGGAGCGACCGGATGAGGGGTAACTGTTTTAAACTGAAAGACTGGAAGAAATTCTTTATTGTGAGGGTGGTGAGGCACTGGAACAGGTTGCCCAGGGAAGTTGTGGATGCCCCATCCCTGGAAGCGTTCAAGGCCAGGCTGGATGGGGCTTTGAACAACCTGGTCTAGTGGGAGGTGTCCCTGTCCATGGCAGGGGGGGTTGGAACTAGACTTTAAGGTCCCTGTATTGGGTCTGGCTGAGGTGGAGGTAATTTTCCCCATAGAAGCCCTCATAGTGCTGTGCTTTGTATTGGTAGCTAGAAAGGTGTTGATAACACAACAGTGTTTTAGCTGCTGCTGAGCAGTGCTCAGACAGCATCAAGGCTGTCTCTCCAACATTCTCCCCCATCATCAGTAGGCTGAGGGTGGGCAAGATCTTGGGAGGGGACACAGCCAGGACAGCTGACCCAAACTGACCAAAAGGATATTCCATATCAGATGATGTCTGTTCAGCAATAAAAGCTAGGAGAAAGAGGTAGGTAGGGAAGCCAGGTAGTTGGTAAACATGGCCAGAGACGGAGGTATCCATAAAGCACTTGGGAGAAAGCCACAAACTCTCAGTCTCTGGAGGTGACTTTTGTCAGACGTAAAGGGCAGGTATCCCTTTAAGGATGATATTGAATGCCACCCAAGCAAATGGACCACCATGGAGAAAGGTATTAAGTACATGAGAGAATTTGCTGTGCAGGAGGTGATTTATGGTGACTGGAGAGTGAATGTAGACCCTGATGAAATGCCATGCAAACGAACTATGTTGTGGAAGTTTGTGCGGAGTGCACTACCACTGTATTCCCACACATTATCAACAATGATCTGGGGAGGATCTGATGCTGATGCACTGTAAATGAAGAGGTTAACAGGGTACGGCAGTATGAAGACAGTCTCTCTCGTCCCCTCACTGTAGCAGCTGTGGAAAAATTGATTGAGAAAACCAAGAAAATGACTGAGAAAAATGAGAAATTATTTGAAAAACTGTTTGATAAACTGTCCAGGATGGAGGAAAGATCCCACTCTTCCCCTGCATGGACATTGCAGCCGTTAAGAGAAGAAGCCTTCCTACCAGACCGGCTCAAGAGAGACGGAACATGTCACAAAGTGCTCTGTGGTTTTACCTCCGTGACCACGGAGAGGACATGAGGAAGTGGAATGGACAACCTACCTCAACCCTACAGGGACGAGTATGCGAGTTGCAAGATAAAACAGCTAAAAGAAAGAGTTTTTCCAGGAGGATGGCTGTTCCGGTCTATGGTGAATGGTTCTCCGGTCTGGGTAGGAACCCATTTATTGATAGCTACACAAGCCGCGTGAACCCATCTGTTAATAGCAGGTGCTCAATATTAGAGGGGCCCTGCCTCCAGCCAGGAGGAGGAGAGGGAGAACAGAGTTTATTGGACTGTGTGGATTCGATGGCCTGGCACATTAGAGCCACAAAATTATAAAGCCCTGGTGGACACTGGTGCACAGTGTACCCTATTGCCATCGAATCATAAAGGGGCACTATTTCTGGACTGACGGAGAGGTCTCAAAAACTGACTGTATTGGAGGCCAAAGTGAGCCTAACTGGGAATAAATGGGAGAAGCACCCAATTGTGGCTGGCCCAGATGCTTCGTGCAGCCTTGGCATAGACTACCTCAAGAGAGGGTATTTCAAAGACCCGAAAGGGTATCAGTGGGCTTTTGGTATAGCAGCTGTAGAGACCAAAGACATTACACAGCTGTTTACCTTGCCCAGTCTTTCAGAGGACCCTTCTCTGGTGGGACTGCTGAAGGTTAAAGAACAGCAGGTGCCACTTGCCACTGCCACAGTGGCAAAGACTTCGGAATGCCACCAGAATAGGTGGTGACATGTGCTGAAGAAGCTCCACCATATAACGAACTCTCAGATAATGAGAAGCAATACGCTCCTGCTCTGTTCACTGACGGATCTTGTTGTATTGCAGGAAAATGTCGAAGGTGGAAAGTTACTGTGTGGAGTCCTATGTGAGGACTCGTGGAAGAAGCTGAATGAGAAGGTGAATCAAGTCAATTTGCAGAGGTAAAAGCCATCCAGCTGGTCTTAGACATTGATGAACAAGACATGTGACCAGTACTCTATCTCAATATTGATTCGTGGATGGTAGCAAATGCTCTGTGGAGGGTGGTTAAAACAGTGGAAGCAGAGCAACTGGCAGCACAGAGGTAAACCCATCTGGGCTGCTGAATTGTGGCAAGATATTGCTGACCGGCTAGGAAAACTAGTCATGAAAGTACACCTTGTAGATGCCCATGTACCCATGAGTCAGGACACTGAGGAACATCAAAACAATCAGCAAGTGGATCAGGCTGCTAAGATTTTCCAGATAGATTTGGACCGGGAACATAAAGGTGAACTATTTTTAGCTCGATGGGCCCATGACACTTCAGGTCATCAAGGAAAGGATGCAACACATAGATGGGCTCGTGACCGAGGGGTGGATTTAGCCATGGATAATATTGTGCAGGCGTCCTGGTTTGAGGTAAAACAGAACCAATTTTCTGTTTTGTAATTTTACTTTTTAGCTGAGCCTCTTCTAACTGACTAAACTCTAAAATTAACAGCATATTGTTCAGAAACTGTTCGTTCTCAGAGTGATAAGACCTGATTATACCAAGGAATGGTATGCACAGAGGCTCTTGCTTAGACTTATTGCTATAACAACCAAGGTCAGCTAACTTCGCTAGAGGGGTCACACCTATAGGGAAGAGTGGACAGGTGACCCAAAACTGACCAACAGGGTATTCCATCCCATCTGCATCACACTCAGTATAAAAGCTAAGGGATCAAAGGGGCAAGGGGCTCGCTCTCTTCCTTCAATGGCTGACATCCGAGGAGGACCCTGCCTGTTCACCTGCCTTTGATCCCGATCCATGTGTTCCTGGCACCAACTCTGGAACCCGGTTCCTACCCATCGCTGAGCCCAGTCTGGGACTTCCCCAGTGCATGCTGGTGACATCATCCTGTGAGCTTAATATGGTTTTGTATATACTGTATCTCTTTTATTATTTCCTTTTTATTTTATTATTAATACTTCATTTAAGTAGTTTAGTTTCTTCTAAACTCATAAATCTCTCTATCTTTCCTCCTCCTCTCCGTGTGCGAGAGGTGGGGGGAGAGCATCTGTTGCCGGCCATTGGCCAATTTGGCCAAAACCATGACATGGACCCGACTTGATGAAGCTAGCTCCGTTTTCACCTGTCACCTGTCCTGTCCGCTCCTTCCTGCAGGTGGGACCCCTCTACGCTTTTCTATTTCCGACCCTCCAACAGGGCAAATAATAACGAAATCAGCTGACCTTGGTTGTTACAGCAATAAGTATAAGCAAGAGCCTCTCTGCGTACCATTCCTTGGCGCAAACTGTAAACATTGGTCTTATCACTCTGAGAATGAACTGTTTTCTGCACAACATGCTGTTAATTTCAGAGCATTAGAAGAGGCCTAGCTAAGAAGTAAAATTACTGAACAGAAAGTTGGTTCTGTTCTACCTCAAACCAGGACAGTCCAGTAACTTCATTGAGGTGGCACGAACCATGATGATTTTCGTACCATTTGTCCTGGCCTTAGAGACTGCTATGACAGATGTAAACATTCAGTCACGGTCTACATGAACTTAACAAACTTTTGTGTGGAAATATAAATCATAAATTAGTGATCTCTGTGTATATATATATGTGTATATATTTGAAGACAACAAGCAGTAGTGACCTGAGCATGATGTAAATGGTATGGAATAAGGGGTGGAATGTCCTGGTTTGAGATAGAATAGAACCAGTTGTCTTTTCGGTAATTTTACTTTTCATTTAAGTCTCTTCTAACTGAACTATACTCTCTGAAATTAATGCATACTTTTCAGACAGTGTCTGCTTCTAGCAGATAAGGTCTGATGTTTATAGTTAATACCAAGGAATAGCATGCAGAGAGGCTCTTGCTTATACTTATTGCTATAACAACCAAGGTCAACTAACCTTGTTTTTTTGTCCCGTTGGAAGGTCGGAATTGGAAAAGCATAGAGAGGTCACAGCTGCCAGGAGCTCAGTACTGGGTTTGTACATATTGTATCTGTTTCATTATTTTCTTCTTAATATTATTATCTTTTCTTCTTATTGTTAATAGATTTAGTTTCATATTTCATTAAAGCAGCGTTAAGGTTTTTTTCAACACATAAGTCTCTCTCCCTTCTCTTCCGGGAAGGGAGAGATGTTAAAGAGAGGATCTGTCACTCATTTAGTAGCCAGCCCAGCCTAAACCACGACACTCAGCAAAAGAAAAGCTGTTGCTGCCATAGAATCGGGTTGGAAGGGACCATTAAAGGTCATCTAGTTCAACCCCCCTGCAGTAAACAGGGACATCTTCAACTAGATCAGATTGCTCAGAGCCTCATCAAGCCTGGCCTTGAATGTCTCCAGGGATGGGGCCTCCACCACCTCTCTGGGCAACCTGTTCCAGTGCCTCACCACCCTCATTGTAAAGAACTTCATCCTAATGTCTCATCTAAACCTACCCTGCTCTAGTTTAAAGCCATTGTCCCTTGTCCTATCACTACATAACCTTGCAAACAGCCCCTCCCCAGCTTTCTTGTAGGCCCCCTTCAGGTACTGGAAGGCCTCTATAAGGTCTCCCTGGAGCCTTCTCTTCCCCAGGCTGAACAACCCCAACTCTCTCAGCCTGTCCTCATAGGAGAGGTGCTCCAGCCCTCTGATCATCTTCGTGGCCCTCCTCTGGACCCCCTCCAACAGGTCCATGTCCTTCTTGTGCTGAGGACTCCAGAGCTGGACACAGTACTCTAGGTGGGGTCTCACGAGAGTGGAGTAGAGGGGGAGAATCACCTCTTTTGATCTGCTGGCCATGCTTCTTTTGATGCAGCCCAGGATGCGGTTGGCCTTCTGGGCTGCAAGTGCACATTGTTGGCTCATGTCCAGCTTTTCATCCACCAGTACCCCCAAGTCCTTTTCTGCAGTGCTGCTCTCTATCACACCATCCCCCAGCCTGTATTGATAATGAGGATTGTCCCGACTCAAGTGCAGAACCTTGCACTTGGCCTTGTTGAACTTCATGAGGTTTGCTCGGGCCCACCTGTCTAGCTCATCCAGGTCCCTCTGGATGACATCCCGTCCCTCTGGCCTGTCAATCACACCACTCAGCTTGGTGTCATCTGCAAACCTGCTGAGGGTGCACTTGATCCCACTGTCTGTGTCATTGATGAAGATATTAAACAGCACCGGTCCCAGTACGGATCCCTGAGGGACACCACTTGTCACCCCTCTCCATCTGGACATCGAGCCATTGACCACTACCCTCTGGATGCAACCATCCAGCCAATTCCTCATCCACCGAACAGTCCACTCATCAAATCCGTATCTCTCCAACTTAGAGAGAAGGATGTTGTGGGGGACTGTGTCAAAGGCCTTGCAGAAGGCAACGTTGCTCTCCCCTTGTCCACTGATGCAGTCACTCCGTTGTAGAAAGCCACCAGGTTGGTCAGGCAGGACTTGCCCCTGGTGAAGCCATGCTGGCTGTCTTGAATCACCTCCCTGTCCTCCATGTGCCTTAGCATAGCTTCTAGGAGGATCTGTTCCATGATTTTCCCAGGCACAGAGGTGAGGCTGACAGGTCAGTAGTTCCCAGGGTCCCCCTTTCTACCCTTTTTAAAAATGGGTGCGATGGTTCCCTTTTTCCAGTCAACAGGGACTTCACCTGACTGCCATGACTTTTCAAATTTCATGGAGAGTGGCTTGGCAACTACATCAGCCAATTCCCTCAGGACTCTGGGGTGCATCTCATCAGGTCCCATAGACTTGTGTAAGTTCAGGTTCCTCAGGTGGTCACAAACCTTGTCTTCACTTGAGGGAGCTGGCAGAAGTCATTGCTGGGCCATTCTCTGTCATCTTTGAAAGGTCCTGGAGAACAGGTGAGGTGCCTGAGGGCTGGAGGAAAGCCAATGTCACTCCAGTCTTCAGAAAGGGCAAGAGGGAAGACCCAGGGAACTACAGGCCAGTCAGCCTCACCTCCATCCCTGGAAAGATGATGGAACAGCTCATTCTGGGCATCATCTCAAGGCACGTGGAGGAAAAGAAAGCTATCAAAAGTACTCAACATGGATTCACCAAGGGGAGATCATGTCTGACTATTCTGATAGCCTTGGCTATTCTTTAGAGACATCTCTTCACTCTCTAGCCATTCCTTAACATAGAGGGCAACACCTCCGCCCCTCCTTCCTCGCCTGTCCCTTCTGAACAGCCTGTAGCTATCAATAGTCATGTTCCAGTCATAGGATTTGTCTCACCGGGTTTCAGTAATGGCCACTATGTCGTAGCTTTCCAACAGCACAATAGGTTCTAGCTCCTCCTGTTTGTTGCCCATGCTGTGTGCATTCGTGTAAAGGCACTTCAGCCGGGCTGTTGGCTGTGTCACCTTCTTAGAGGAGCACCCCTTGGGGTGTTTCATGGGTGTTTCCCTGTTGACTCGGACTACCTCAGGAGCCCCTGGCTTGTCTCCGTAAGACTTTGGCTGTGATGTAGCATCCCCAGCATGCCTCAGGAAACAGATCGAAGGCCCTTACTAGTGCCCCATCCCTCTAACCTTGATGTGTTGTCCCACAGCTTGTCACAGGAGAGAGTTCGCCCGCTGCCCCAACCATGAACTCGCCTCCATTCACTCCCTTCATTTAGGCTTCTGCCTGACAGGAGCAGGGTACAGGGGCCCCTTGATCCTGACTACTTTCTGCCAGGTGCTCCTGTTTCTGTATCAAGGAGAGCAGAGCCTGGCTCCACCAGTCTATTTCTTCTTCAGCCTCCCTGATGCTCCTTAACCTTGCAGCTTCCTCTCTCAGCTCTGCCACCAGGCTGAGCAGATCATTTACCTGTTCGCAATGCACACAGCAGTTCTCATATCTGTCTCCCGTTGCCAGTGAAAGGCTCTGGCATTCCCTGCAGCCTGTGACCTGGACGGCTGCGTGTCTCTGTGGGAGCTCTGTCTGGGTTCCCACATCCATTCTGACTAAGGTTGAGCGCACAACCTTCTTCCGGGTGGAAGCCATAGCAAAGCTCTTTAGAGAGTGGGATGACTGCACTTGTCGTGATGCTCTCAGATGACACGTCCTGGGCAACACCCACTCGCTGCTTGTTTACAAGGAATTTACGCCTCGTTTAGATCTGATGCCTGGGGAGCTGGCTCCGCCCATGCCTCCTCAGCTGTCACTGCCACCCGTAACTGCCGGGTACCAAAAGTACCAAAAGACAATAAAGTCTCTAATTACAGCCTATGGAAGAGTCTTTTAAATAAAGTCAAATGTGTTGTAGAAAACACTTGAGATGCAAGGTAGAAGACATTGATCAGTTTTTCAAATTAGAATCATAGAATCATAGAATCATAGAATCATAGAATCTTCATGGTTGGAAAGGACCTTTGAGATCATCAAGTCCAACCATACACACACAAAAAAACCCCCTACAATCTCTGCCACTAGAGCATGCCCTGAAGTGCCACATCTAGACATTTCTTAAACACCTCTAGGGATGGTGACTCAACCACCTCCCTGGGCAGGCTGTTCCAGCGCCTGACCACTCTTTCAGTAAAGTAATTCTTCCTGATATCTAATCTAAACCTCCCCTGCTGCAACTTCAGACCATTTCCTCTGGTCCTGTCACTATTCACCTGGGAGAAGAGGCCAACACCCACCTCTCTCCAACCTCCTTTCAGGTAGCTGTAGGGGGCAATGAGGTCTCCCCTCAGCCTCCTCTTCTCCAGGCTAAACATGCCCAGCTCCCTCAGCCTCTCCTCATATGACTTGGTCTCCAGACCCCTCACCAGCCTGGTAGCTCTCCTCTGGACACGCTCCAGCACTTCAGTGTCCCTCTTGTACAGAGGGGCCCAGAACTGAACACAGTACTCGAGGTGAGGCCTCACCAGTGCCGAGTACAGAGGCACGATCACTTCCCTACTCCTGCTGGCCACACTATTCCCGATACAAGCCAGAATGCTGTTAGCCCTCTTGGCCACCTGGGCACACTGCTGGTTCATGTTAAGCTGGCCGTCCACCAGCACCCCCAGGTCCTTTTCTGCCGGGCAGCTCTCCAGCCACTCTTCCCCAAGCCTGTAGCGTTGCTTGGGGTTGTTGTGACCAAAATGCAGGACCCGGCACTTGGCCTTATTAAACCTCATACAGTTGGCCTTGGCCCATCGATCCAGCCTGTCCAGGTCCCTCTGTAGGGCCTTCCTACCCTCAAGCAGATCAACACTCCCACCTAGTTTGGTGTCATCTGCAAACTTACTGAGGGTGCACTCAATCCCCTCATCCAGATCATTGATAAAGATATTAAACAAAACTGGCCCCAAAACTGAGCCCTGAGGGACACCACTGGTGACCGGCCGCCAAGAGGATTTCACCCCATTAATCCCAACTCTGGGCATGGCCATCCAGCCAGTTTTTAACCCAGTGAAGAGTACATTTGTCTATGCCATGATTCGCCAGCTTCTCCGGGAGAATGCTGTGGGGGACGGTGTCAAAGGCCTTACCAAAGTCCAGATAGACAACGTCCACAGCCTTCCCCGCATCCAGAAGGCGGGTCACATGGTCATAGAAGGAGATCAGGTTGATTACGCAGGACCTCCCTTTCCTAAACCCATGCTGGCTGGCCCTGATCCCTTGGCTGCCCTGCACTTGCCGTGAGAGCTCACTCAGGATGATCCTCTCCATGATCTTTCCTGGTACCGAGGTCAGGCTGACAGGCCTGTAGTTCCCCGGATCCTCCTTCCGACCCTTCTTGTAGATGGGCGTCACATTAGCCACCCTCCAGTCATCTGGTACCTCCCCTGTTGACCAAGACTGTTGATAAATGATGGAGAGGGGCTTGGTGAGCTCTCCCGCCAGCTCCCTGAGTACTCTTGGGTGAATCCCATCCGGCCCTATAGACTTATGTGCGTCTAGGTGCAGAAGCAGATCACTGACTACTTCCTCCTGGATTATGGGTGGGTTGTTCTGCTCTCCATCCTTATCTTCCAGCTCAGGAGGCTGAACACCCTGGGGATAGCTGGTGTGACTATTGAAGACGGAGGCAAAGAAGGCATTAAGTATCTCAGCCTTCTCCTCGTCCTTGGTTGCAACTTTGCCCCCCCCGGCATCCAGTAAGGGATGGAGGTTCTCCCTGGCTTTCTTTTTGTTGATGTATTTATAAAAACCTTTTTTCTTGTCCTTAATGTTAGTGGCCAAGTTGAGCTCCAGCTGGGCTTTTGCCTTCCTAATTTTCTCTCTGTATAACCTAACGAGATCTCTGTACTCCTCCTGAGTTGCCTGTCCCTTCTTCCAAAGGTGGTAAACCCTCTTTTTATTCCTAAATCCCATCAGATGTTCCTTGTTCATCCAGGCTGGCCATTTTCCCCGCCCTTTAGACTTGCGACGCTTGGGCACAGCCTGCTCCTGGGCCTTTAAGATTTCCTTCTTGAAGAGTGTCCAGCCTTCCTGGACCCCTTTGCCCTTCAGGACTGTCTCCCAAGGGACTCTCTCAACCAGTGTCCTGAACAGGCCAAAGTCCGCCCTCTGGAAGTCCAAGGTGGAGGTTTTGCTAACCTCCTTCCTTACATCACTACGAATTGAAAACTTGACCATTTCATGATCACTAAGCCCAAGACGACCTCCGACCACCACATCTCCCACTAGTCCTTCTCTGTTTGTGAGCAGTAGGTCTAGCGAG
Organism: Rissa tridactyla; assembly: GCF_028500815.1. NCBI lineage: Eukaryota > Metazoa > Chordata > Aves > Charadriiformes > Laridae > Rissa > Rissa tridactyla. The sequence continues at coordinate 29,196,523 of NC_071496.1, read as the reverse complement.
GCACCTCCCCTGGTAGGCTCAGCTACCAGTTGTGTCAGGAAGTTCTCTTCCATGCACTTGAGGAACCTCCTAGCCTGCCTGCTCTCTGCTGTGTTATATTTCCAGCAGATATCCGGCAGGATCCAGCACGTCTTTAAATTATTTTCTACAAATAACACAGAAAGCATCACTAAAACCATTGACCGTCCTTGAGCAAAAATCCAGAGGCGCCTTCTTCTGCTTTCTCTGATGCAAATAGCCGTCTTCTGAGTCTTTTTGTTACCCCCTAGTCAAGCTGGAATAAATTTTCAAGATTTTTCAGAACACTGTTTTTTTACAAGAAGAGACACTGATACAGACTCCAGGCATTTTGTCCCAAACATTCTTTTCAAAATGTACTAACTCAAGTCTTTCTTACCTCGATCAGAGATGGCAGCAGCAACCATGCTTTATGCAAGCATTTCCATTTAAGCAAATCTCTGCTAAGACACATGCATGGCAGTTCTGTAGCAAGAAAACATATTGTCCTGTCTCCCTTTTCTATATGCCATCTGGCTCCTTCCTGTCTCACTTGAGAAAATGCCTCATCCAAAGTTTCATGGCTTTTGCTTTCTCCCCTTTCTAAGAAGGATTGGTACTATAAGGATTAGTATACTTTAGCTGTAGAAAACTCAAAGAGCCCAGTAGATTTGAAAAAAAGAGGACCAGGATAGAGTGTTCAACTATTGGCTTGAAATACTAAACAGCGCTGGGGTACTTTCAGTACAGATTTACCACATATTGCTAACAGATCACATTGTTCTGAAGTATCATTTCTTTGTGAGTGGAAATTATCACCAACAAGAACTATGTAAGTTCTATAAAAACACCAAATATAAACAGATATTATACTTGACCTAAAAATCAAGGGCACACTGTAAACACACACTAGCATGCCACATATACTCCACCTTTGCTTCCCAAATACTGTTTTTCTTATGTTTATACATTCTGATTCAAATGTCACAGTAATGACATAGCCGCCATAGAAATGTTCAACAGACCGAGTCTTTTTTAATTACAATCGCAGATTAGGTGCCTTTCTAGTCTTTCCTTTCACATCCTTTTATTCCAATGTCAAAGAAAATATGTAGCGAGGCATTTATGTTTGCATATACTATCCTCCTGACTACATGTTCAGACAAATAAATTCATTAGCGAGACAAGTTGTACAAATGTCATCTCTGCATCTCTTTAAAGCTCATTATTTCCTTTTCTTCCTCACTTAACTTTTTCATGTTAGAATGCATTCAGCATTTTTGCTGTTTTCAGCCACTAACAAAATGGTGGGCTGGACCTGCATGCCAGTGCTGACAGCCAGCAGCACTGCCCACACATCCTTCCTGCACAGGAAAATCAGGTTAACTGATAGTACAGCTGCTCCATGAAGCCAGCACGGGGCAGGGTGGGTGGAAGAAAGCCAGCATGGCTTCAAAAGAACAAAGACAGAGGGAACCATCTAATACGTGCAAAGGTACGTGCATTTCAAAGTTGTAAAATAACTTACAAGAAGAATCATTTTCAGAAGTGAGGAAGGGGAAGAGAGAAAGGGGAAAGAGACGTCTGAGCTTTACTGAGGCAAAAAAAGCCAAAACCTTGTGAGAGCAGAATTGCAGATAACTGCCTATAATCTAAGTTCCAGCCCAAATAAAACTTTATATTTGTTTTGACATAAACTAGGTTCAGCCACTTTTCTCATAGAAAGGTGTTTGTGGATCATGCCTCAGGTCTCCTGACTTCCGTCAAAAACAGACCTACCTGTGTAAAGAGCAAGCACGATGAATTCAAAGGTGAATAAGGAAGTTGTTCTCCACCTCCATAGTCTAATCACTTAACTATGATACAGGCATTGATATAGCATCTATATTGCTGAAAGCAAAGTCAAAAAACAGAGAGAAAATTATTCAAAAGGTAAGAAACATATTTTGGCCATTCTTGTACCTGGAAGCATTGGAAAATGTTGTCCCAAAAGGCTGCAGATTCTTCCTTGGAGATTTGCAAGACTCCCTGGGACAAAGCCCAAGAAACCCAGCCCAAATTTAGTGTCGGCCCTGCCGTGAGCAGGACACTGAACTAGATGATCTTCCAGCCTGAGTGATCCTATGATTTTTGTGAACTGCCTTTCTGCAAGCTTGAATAGCCTTTAAAGTTACCTTAAAAAAAACCAGAAATATTTATAATTCATTAGAAAAATCTTCATTTCATAAAGTTGCAACTATGCTTGTACAACTTGTACTTCCCCATCTAGCAAACATACCACTGTAATGGGTGATGCTGCCCCACACTGTGCCAACTCCACATCCACTTTTTCATTACCTAGGAAGCATGAGCTACCTTATTTCAAGCTAGTTAAATTGCAGATACTGTTCAACCCAATTCAGTTAAAGTAGCACAAAGTCGCATGTTGATTAAAATTATTTACTTCAGTTAAGCTTAATGTGCTGGTGGATTTTGTTTATAAACTTGTGATAGAGCAAACCACTCAATGTAAACACAAATGGGGATGTGTGTATACACATATATAAAGCCGATTTAACTAAATAAAAAAAATTAAATATATCCTTAAACATCAATTTATGTGTACAGAAGGCTGAGGCTTGGCCATCTGGCATCCTAACATCCTCTTTTGTTAACCTTTTTCCATGTGGGAACTCTCTACTTTATATACAAGTACTGATGTATGATTCTGTAAATACTGTCCATATTTCATATTCTACAAAGTGTCTATAAATCACATCAAGTCAGGACAGCCCTAGGCAGACATGGCAAGTCACCGAAGTAAGCATCACACACTTTAAAAATAATCCTCATTTATTTGAAAAACAGTACATCAAAGAAATACTTGACCTGTGCGTTCACAGACTTCATAAATAGTTCGATAAACAATTAGTACTGTGCAGCCAACCCACATCAGACATCATCCATAAGTTTCTAAGTGCTTAGCAAAAACATCGAACTAGAACATCGTTGGTCCCATTTTACAGCTGGAAACAGAAAAGTCAGATGAGTTGTCTGAGGTCTCATAGGAAATCAGTGTCACAAATGGGGGAAAAGGCCTGCGACTCCTGACTCTCAAACCCAATCTCAAGCCACAGATGACTTGACCATGACTAAATTTATAAAAAAAAACTGAGACCAAAAATTACTTGGTTGTTTCAACTCAAATAAGAAACAAAGCTTTTTTGTAGGTATAGGATGTGGTCATTATTGCAGCAATTTGTGAATCGATAAAACCAGATATCCCAAAGTCAGGGGAGGAGGTCCCTTAATAAAAGCTTGATGGGTAGAAACGGGACAGCAGCATAGAGCAAGCTAGACCCCAGGGTCCACTGGAACCACCAAAACCAAACTGGTGGCAGAGCAATGTTCCAGAGAAACCCAAAAAATGCCAAGGGGCATTTCCAAGTTGTGAGAGTTTCTGCAGGGACCCCATCACTAACAAACACTTCCCTCATGCTGTAGTGTGGGGATCCCAGCTGCGAGGAGGCTCACAGACCACTTTGCTACCTGGAGGCCTGGCAGGGCTATGGGCAGCAGAGGCTGTTGGAATACAGTTGCTCTACAGCTGAACCAGGGCTTGCTCAGGCACCCATTAGCCTGGGATCGTGGCAGCGCAAGGCCACGGGACTTGCACAGAAAGCCACTTCTACACAGGGTCTTCATTTCTGCAATATGGCTATTCTTATGATTACTGCTCAACTTCACATGTTCTGCATTTCGACATAGCACCACACTGTTGAACACTAATTAGCAATAGCATTTGTTATCCACTGCGTGTAGAAATACTGTCTCAAGAGGACTGATTTCACAGGAGGATTTCTATGGGCAGAGATAGAAATTAAGATCGACCCCCAAAGGGGCTGTAGAGGCTGCCCTTGGGACACACCCATATACTGCTTTCAAAGAATAACAGCACATGATTCTGTTTCAATGAACCACGACCAATTTCATAGGCATGTCATAGTGCCTGAACACACACTTTATAGAAAGAAAAACAACACACAGATGAGCTGGGAGAAGAGAACAATGCTATGTGTAATGTGGTATCTAAGGATCTTCCTTCCCTTATATCATCCAGTCATATTCTCATTGCAAAGATCTTTGTTAGCTCCCACAGAGGGGGAGTTTGGGACTTCAGGTGAGGCCACACAGCTCATTTGGTGTCATGCTGTTCTCTTGGTTTTGTCTGTGAGCTGAGCACTTCCAGTTTTCCTGAGGTAGCAGATATAGAGGTCTTTGTTTCACATCTTTAAGAAAAACAAAAGTGAAGGAAAAGGGGGCAGACAGACACATTGGAGTTTTTTAGGAAAGACACAAACACAATTGATGTAAAACGTGTTTCTGAAACATTCCATTGGGACAGACAGCACCAGAGCCTCCAAAAGCAAACCTTACCCTTTCAGAATCATCTTGAAGAACAATTACAGGATTATTGTAGCAAGTTACAAAACAGTTAATCAATCAGAGGCATGACTTTCCATAAATAAATGTCCAGGCACCTGGCTCTCCAGGGCCCTGAACTTGACACAGAACGATCATTTTGCTTGCTAACATCCTGCAGCAGGTAAAGGCAGAGGAACTGCAGGCCCTGTGCTATAACAGTACCCAGTACTGACAGCAGGGAAGACAGTACTGCTATAGTGAGGCATTCACAGAATATATATGCAGAAAATATTTATCAGAGGACAAATAAACTCACTCTTTCTGTTGTTCTGCCAGTTTTTCAGCCAAGTATTTACCAGGACAGGGTCTACTTTGGAATCAAACTTATTGATGAGCCAGCGCCTGTAATTCATAAACCATCTTAATCCTGCAGCCCCATAGATGCAGACACTGCAAAGGTGGGTACCAGTGCATGGAGGATACAAATGATCTTCAAGATAATTCCATTTCACCAAACAAGTTTTGCTTTGTAGGTCTGTTCTATCCTGGGACAACCTTGAAATTTCTCAAGGGACCCCAGGAACATGTATAAGAGTAGCCCAGAAATGTTCATCCAGAGAGTACATATCCCTTGACCATTCAAAAAAAATTTTTGCAAGAGAACTTTCAAGAGTATATCAAATAAATGCTCAACTTAAAACAAAATAGGCACTGCCTACAAATATCTCAATATTATGAGGTGGCAGATTCTTGGAAATGTTGGTTTTTACAGGCATCTGCATGTATTCATAAGGCACTTTCATAAATTCATAGTGATAAGTAAATCGTTCCCTTTTGCTGCTACTTCGCTTTACGGTTTCCAGCATGTTTCCTCCACCAAGTTTCTTCAGTTCAGTGACCAACTGGAAATTTGACCTCAAAGGGAAATCTTGGGCACACAAATTAATAACATACTTTCAGGGAACTGGAGAGTCCATCAAATCAGACAAACAATTGAAATCTGCTTGCAGCCTTGTCCACTGTCTCCAATTTTGATGAGATGAAAATATTGGGGAAACATTTAGCTAGATTGTTCATAGCAGATTTTAAACTTTTTGCTGCTTTTTGGTCATAATGGATGCAGTAAATATTTTGATGACTGTACAGAGAATGTATGAGCCTTTCTACCATTACTGCATCTTTGTGAACAACCAAGGAATAGGCTATTGGAAAATTCTCTTCCCCTGGTTTTAGGTAGTATTTCCTACGTGAATGATACACGTGGCAATCACTTGTCATTGCTACATCATCTTCATCATCTAAATCAAGTATCTCTTTTTTTCTAATCTCTAAACTCTTGCCAATTTCACAGGGATCTTGTTTGTATATAGATGAACAATTAATTTCATACTGGAAGTAATTTCTAAGATAGGAATACCTGTTTCTAACATAGGAAGAAGTGTTCAAGAAACACTTAACCAAATAAATGTCCTTAGGTGGAAAAAAGTATCTTTCGATATGGAGGAGTTTCAGCAGTACAATCAGTCACTCCATAACACACAGGATCAGAATCTTCCTTCTTGCGGGACATTTGCAGGGACACTTACGTCTCTTCATTCTGTAAGAAAACAGAGATATGATGGTATTTTAAATCAGGAACAATACATCAGAGACAATTCCAGCTTCTAACAGACATGTGCACACCGGTCTGGCTACAGCATAAACACCACCTTAGCAGGACAGGGCACTGTAAATCTGCGTATTCTTCTTAATCATCATATTAATTCAAAGACAGATTTTGCCACAATAATAGGCAAAGTTTTCATTCCTCTGTGTTAGCTGACTGAAGGCAATAAAACAACTCAAATTTCAGATAATTTCCAGTTAAATAAGAGTGTTGGAACAAGACTCCTACTGTTTATTTTCAAAACCTTTTTTTAATTTCTTATGAGTCACAAACTGAAGTATAGCAACCCCTTCATTGAAAGAAACATGACTATCCTCTAAGTGAGTAGGAAGGAGAGTTTATTTTCCCAAGTAACTCCAGGGAATTCAACGCGAGAAGCAAGGGAATCTCTTTGAGTCTGCAAAGACTGTGTACTTAATGGTAGGTATTAGTATTTTAAAAAAATAAAGCATTAAACTGCAAGCTTTAGAATTCAGTTGGAGCATCCTCATTGTCTCTAACACTGGGGCTAGCCCATGAAGATGTCCAAGGGGAAATTAATTTCCTTCCTGTCCTCTCCCAGTAGAGTCTGACATGCCCAAGGTCCTCTCTGTGCCCAAATTTCTTCTGGAAAATAGTGCTAATAACTGTCTCTGATTAGAGACAGATGAAGACATAGCACTTGCATCCACTGGAACGAGTATATAATGTAACCTTCTGAAGGCAGGAGGGGTAGCAGTGAGCAATAGTGCATCTATCCTGTTCTCTGCTGCATGACACAACCCCAGCTGCAACTGCAAAAACACAGACATGGCCCTTTTTTATGCAACAGGGTATTTAATAACATTCCTGTGTAGCAACTTAACAACTGAGGTATTACCACAATAAAAGCTAAATACAGTGATTCTCTTTCCATATAGCTTTGCTTTACCAGCTGAGTGCAAGCAGCATTGTTGCTATTCCTGAATTAAAATGAGACCGGAGTTGACATTAGTTTAAACTCTGCTTTCTCTCTAAATTGAACAGCTCCCAATATTTTCTTTTGAGAAGAAGCTTTGTCAGCTTATGTTCAGACCTGTTATGGGGTTTGAAACTTTGGAAGTGCACAGTCAACAGAAGCATTCATGTAACCTGCTGTAAATATTATGCAATGTCATTACAAGGTCAGAGAGGCTTCAATTCAGAACAGAATGCTACAAAACAGTAATTTGCAAATAAAATAGATGATTTGGGAGGATGGTACATAGTCTCAATGACAGGGGGTTCCCTGGACAGTGGGCAGCTTGTCTCTAGGTCTCCCCACATCACTTGCTCCCTGCCTCCCCCATGTCAGATGCAGGACAGGGGACACAGACAAAGCACCACGTGCTCTCTGGTTCCTGAAGCTACACAACAGGTGATGATGCCATGACAAAACAGTCCCCAGTCAGTCCAAACTAATAGCTGGGTGGATGGATGACTCAACACAACCCTTCTTCAATTCCTGCAACAAGCATAAGGCAAATGCATGTAACACTGTGCCTTATTCTCCTCAACTGTACCAACCTCATCAGGAACTTTACTTCCACATACAATACCAAAAAAGAGTCCTTCAAACCAAATGTTCCTCTTCCCCAGTTTCCAGGTGCAGTTACCGGCAGGAATAAAATGGTGGGACCACCAGAAGCAGCTCAGATGGCTGCAGACCCTACATACGCATGTAAAATCAAGTATTGACGTATGCACGCAGCACTTACTGCAAGACTAACTTGGGCATCTTTAGCATTCCCACCAACGTCAGGTCTTGCAAGCAGTAGCTTCGCAGCCAAAATTCAACTTGTCAAGATGGAGCTGCTTCATTAGTCTGTTCTCCCTGCCTTTCTCCGTGCCTTTCTCCTTGTTATTTCTCTTTTGGGGGCAACAGAAAGGAGAAAGAAATGCCATATCCTTGTTTCACCCGGGTATGCCAGGTATAGATTGGGGAAGGGAGCGGGGTGAGCCAACACATACCTATTTTGTAGAAGCCAGAGCTCGACAGCTCTCTGTAGGTTTTATGAACAGCCTTTATGTACGCTAACAAACAGAGATCTCTCTCCGCATTGCTCCATTATCATGAAGCCAAAATCCCACCTTCCCCCTTAGCCAGCACATGCTTGCCTTCACTTCTTCTCCAAACTAATCCCAGCTCAGTGTCTAATCCAGGTCTCCCCTTTATCTACTTCCTTCATGTATCTATGTGCCTGGAGAAAATTCACTCTCAAAAGTCGCTCCTAACCAAAGCTAGGTTTCAAGCCATGTGACAGAAGCCCTATGGAGGAGAACGCGGCTAACCTGCTCCCATTTTTTCTTTGGAGGAAGCAGACCTGTGCAGCATGATCTCTCTGTGCATCCCACTCTGTGCCTCTGCCTGGTGGTCTCCTTGGCTACCAAGGACAACCCGTATCACTCCCGGATGAACAGGGATCACCTCATTTAGGGAATGAATCTTCCCTTCCTCTCTATCTCCTTCAGAAAGGCAAAAGAGAACCTGGGGGGAAAAAAAAGGGGGGGGGGGGGGAAGTAGTGTATCCTCCACTGCTCCAAACCCCCTCTATCTATGGTAGCCCTGCCCAACTACCACCCAGCATCAAACATTCTGTTTCTAGGTAAACCAACAGAAAGGCGAAAGGCCATCACGATATGCTTTCCTGCCTGAAACTACCGATCTAGACCACTGGAGCCCTGTGCGGTCCGGAGTTAGACCAGGGCATGCAAGAAATCACCTGGAAAGCATAGAGGACTCCCTCTTCGCAGCAGGCGAGCAAAGGATTTGCACTTAGCTGCCTGAATATTCCAATGGTTTTCAGCACTGCCAACCACAAGATACTATTGTGCCATATAAAGAGGTCATAGAAATCCTGAAGACTGTGGTGACATGGTTCGAATTCCCCATGGAGGAAGGAATTAAGGAGCACTGGTGAGAAATCTCAGCTCTCCTCCAGGCAAAAACACTTTGGGAAAAGTTCTCCTCTCTTTTCTCCCTGATAAAAGATCTCTGCTTAATACATGCCTGCTCCCACAGCAATGCAAACTTGGTTGAGTTGTTTGCATTACCAGCTTTGCAGAAAGACATGGTTAGTTCCTTCTGGTTTTCCCTCTACTCTATACAAATCAAGGCACTTGGTTGGTCTCTGGGGAAGGTAGAGGAGATGATGTTCCTGGGAAGTTGGGGAAGGAGAAAAGCAGTGAAGTGCTTTGCTAAGTGATTTATTTTTTTTTTAGTAAACTGGCTGAGTTAAATTTTTAATTCTACTTGATCATTCAATGCTGCTAGCTGTGAAAGTTAATTTATTCACGTGCTAGTATTTACTGCTGCTAGCTGGTTATTTTCATCCAAATTTATCTATTGATAGGGATTATGGAGTACATTGTAGGAGTACTTTTTATTGGCATTAAATCTAGATAAGTTGATTTTATCAAGTTTGTCTGGTTTTCCACCCACTTTCCCTGCACTGGAGCCTCAGCCTATGCCCCTGTAACAGATAGTGGCACCCACTACCAACCTCGTTCCACGCAACTCACCCCCTTGTTTTGGCCTGCCTGATGTAATACTTTGATTTCCTCTAAATGATGGACAACCAAAGAGCTAAGTAACTAACTATAATTACTTACGTGCTGCTTTATGGATCTCTAATTGTGAGGTTCAAGATGTGGAAAAATACACCATTACTTTTAGATCCAAGCCTAATTAAATGATAAGTCTGCCAATTTTAAGACCCTGAAGACTTAAGACAACATAGTGCCCCAAGGAACAACAACAAAAATCTAGTTTACCACAGCCTGTTTTGTGCTTCTAGAAGAGGAAAGACAGCTTCTCACCAGATACAAGGGAAACACAGGTTAGCAAAGATTTAGCAATTATGGATATCACACATGACTTTGTCCTGTCTCACAATGATTTTGTTATCCCAGTGTTAAATATGAGGACTCTTTATTGCATGGGATACATAGATTTGCATTTCCTTACAGAACCTGCTGTGCTGACAGTAAGTTGTTTTGCTTGTCTGTCTGCCACTCAGTCCCAACCCTTTATATGTTCTTTAGAAAAGGCTGAATGTTCTTTTCTAGTTCTCTCCAATACATCGGTGATCCCCATAATTACAGTAGACTATCTAACATTATGTCCTGCATGTCTATGTCCCAGAGATATATCGAGGTAAGGAAAGTCTGTCTCTGCTCTCCAGCCAGGAAAAGAGGTAAGCAACTTCTACAGGGTCGTGCAAGAAGACAGCAGCACAAGAGAGAAGCGAACCTGGCTCTTCTGCATCCCCAACTAATCTGAACTGCTGTGGTGGGTTGACCTTGGCTGGCCACCAGGTGCCCACCAAGCCACACTATCAGTCCCCCTCCTCAGCAGGATGGGGGGGGAATAAGATGAAAAAGAACTCGTGGGTCAAGATAAAGGAAGTTTAATAAAGAAAAAGCAAAGACCACTCATGGAAGCAAAGGAAAACAAAAAGATTTATTCTCTACTTGCCATCAGCAGGCACTGTCCAGCCACTTCCTGGGAAGTAGGGCTTCAGTATGAGTAGTGGTTGCTGTGGAAGATAAATGTCATTATAACAAATGCCCCCCTCTTCCTCCTCCTTTCTCTTAGCTTTTAATGCTGAGCATGATGTCATGTGGTATGGGACAGTTAGTAAGGGAATCTGGGGTGCAGGTTATCTTCTCTTCTTCCAGTTATAGGCAGTGACAATGGAAGAAGCAGACGCGCTCGGTCTCTTAATACATGGCTCCATGGCTCCACAATTTTGGGGTTTTTGACAATGGGTTGGCCTACACAGCACCAGGCTTGCTGGTGTCAGATGGGATTCATCTTTGTCAAATGGGGGAAGAGGGTCTTTGCTCATCAGTTAGCAGGGCTCATTGACCGAGCTTTAAACTAGACTTGATCAGGGAGGGGGGTGTTATCAGGCTTGCTCGTGACAAGCCAAGGGAGGACACACCAAGGTTTGAGGGATGGGTTGCTAGCGAGGGCCCTCAACCTGTTGCTCCAAGATGTGCTGGGTACGCTGCAGCACACTCAAAGTCTTATGGAGAGGAGCCAGAGGCTCCTGAGGCAATAGGAGCCAACAGGAAACATGAGTAAAACACCTCAAAGGAAGGCCACCTGGAGAGCATCATGAAGGAATTGCAGCCACTCCAGCCAGTAAGTCAACTTCAACAAGGACCCAGCTTAAGTGTCTCTATGCAAATGCACATAGCATGGGGAATAAACAGGAGGAGTTAGAGATGTGCACATGCCTCCAGGGCTATGGTCTCATTGGCATCACAGAGATGTGGTGGTATGGCTCCTATGACTGGATTGATGGAATGGAGGAATACAGGCTCTTTAGGAAGAACAAGCAGGGGAGATGAGGAGGGGGTGTCACCCTCTATGTCAATGACCAGCTGGAGTGCATGGAGCTCTGCCTGGGGATGGAAGAGGAGCCAAATGAGAGCTTATGGGTCAGGATTAAAGGGAGGGCAGGGGTAGGTGACATTACAGTGGGGGTCTGCTACAGGCCACCCAACCAGGAAGACTGAGGGGATGAGGCTCTCTACAGATAGATAGAAGCAGCATCACATTCACAGGCCATGGTCCTGATGGGGGACTTCAACCACCCCGATATCTGTTGGAGGGTGTCCTGGTTCCGTCGGGGATAGGGTTAATTTCCCCCAGGCTCTGTCAGGGACACAGGTATTCCATCCCATGTGAGCTATGCCCAGTCTGTAGCCAGGAGCTGGCTGGGGGAGGGGGCAGGCCAGGAGCTGGCTGGGGGAGGGGGCAGGAAGTCACCGCTTGTGGTACTGTAATCGCGTTTGTACAGTCCTCTATCTGTGTTATTGCTGTTTTTCTTGTTCCCTTTGCTAATCTGTTAAACTGCCTTTGTCTCAACCGACAAGTTTTGCCAGGGAGCGGGGGGAGATTGAGAGCGTGGCCACGTGGTTCTTTGTTGCCATCTGAGGCTAAACCACAACAGTACTTTTTGGTGCCCAACGTGGGGCTTGAAGGGCTGAGATAATGACAAATACAACTAGAGCTTTTCAAAATGAATTTGTTGTGTGCATTTATTACTTTAGTTTAATAGTCGCTGGTCACCATGTTGCTCGGTTTGTTCTCATGGCTGTGTTATGTAAATTCCTATATGGTTTCCCCACGATGCTGTTTATCACCTCTGGGAGAGGGATCAGAATTATCACTTTGCTGTCCCGTGTAATATCAACTTATGATATGATAATACCACCATTCAGACAGCTATGTTAGGGTGTTTATGTGGTATTGCTGTACTGCCCGTAACTCGGGCGCCATCTCTCATATTTAATAATAATCACACTCAATCTATGGTGGAAACGGGGGGGACACTTTCCCCAGCTCTTTTGCCTCCCTTTTCTCCTTCGGGCCAGGTATGACAGCTTTTGAGAATTTTGAATATCCTTGGGATGCTCAAACCAGCCTGGTCCTAGTGTTATGTCTCCTGAATGTGTTCCGGGTCCTGTTTAAGGTTAAACAGCTATTTAAGACTACCACCCAGAGATCTGCCCCGAGGCTGGATAGTCAGGGGTGGCATGGCATGTGGGAGAACATGGGCAGGTATCCAGAGAGCTTCTTGCCTCCAATGGTCTGGGACTTCACCCCTGAACAATTACAGGACCCTGATAAAGTCATAGAATATTTGAAAGGAAAATGCTGTGGCTATTCCAGAGAGGCACAGCTCACCAGTATCAACTGAGCACTGCTCAATATTATGCAGCACCCTCAGGGGAAAGAGAGGGAAACCAGACCGACAGACACTGCAGCTACCCCAACACCTGCGACAGACACTGCAGCTACGCAAACCCTGGCGGCAGGCACTGCATCTGAACCAGAAAACCAACCCATGACGGTATCAGTTGCCCCCATACAGAAGAAGAAGTACACAAAGAAATCAGTTCGCTTAGTAAGGGATGATAATGAACCAGGGCCATCACGAGAACAGGAGGAAGAGGCAGAACCAGAGATAATCACTCGATCCCTATCCCTGAGTGAGCTGCGGGATATGCGAAAAGATTTCAGCCAACTTCCAGGCGAGCACATTGTCACCTGGCTGCTTCAATGTTGGGATAACGGGGACAGTAGCCTGGAATTAGAGGGTAGGGAGGCCAGGCAGCTGGGATCCCTGTCTAGGGAAGGGGGCGTTGACAAGGCAATTGGGAAAAAGACCCAATCCCTCAACCTCTGGAAACGACTCCTGTCAGGCGTGAGGGAAACGTACCCCTTCAGTGAGGATGTTGTATGTCACCCAAGCAAGTGGACCACCATGGTATCCAGTACCTGAGAGAATTATCCATGCGGGAGATGATTTATTATGACTTGGACAATGCAGACTTACCCACTGACCCTGATGAGGTGCAGTGCACAAGGCCCACGTGGTGGAAGTTTGTACGGAGCGCACCATCATCATATGCCACCTCACTGGCAGTAATGGAATGGAAAGGTGAAGAGGGACCAATGGTGGATGAGGTGGCTGGCCGGCTCCGGAGATATGAAGAAAGTCTCTCTTCCCCCCTTGTCTCAGCTGTGGAGAAACTGTCCCGGAAGGTCCAGCAACTTGAAGAGAATATGTTCTACTCCCCACCTGTACGGGCCAGCATCTCAGAGCAGGCGTTTCTCCACTCCAGAGAGAATGCAGAGGGTACACACCACCCTGTGGTTCTACCTGCGTGACCACGGGGAGGACATGAGGAAGTGGGATGGACAATCTACTTGGATCCTGTGGACACGGGTACAGGAGTTGCAAGGAAGGACAACCACAAAAGGGGATCCCTCCAGGAAAAGTACCACCCCAGTTTCCAGGGGGCAGTTCCCCAGACAGAGCAGAAGGCCTGATCTTGCTTCTGATCCTCCTGAAGGAACTTCCATGTCATTTCTGCAAGAAGTGAGTAACGGATACTATGACCAGGATTAGAGGGGCCCTGCCTCTGGCCAGGTGGAGGAAAGGGACAACCGGGTTTATTGGACGGTGTGGATTCGATGGCCTGGCACATCAGAACCACAGAAGTATAAGGCTCTAAGTGGGCACCAGTGCACAGTGTACCCTAATGCCATCAAGCTACAGAGGGGCAGAACCCATCTGTATTTCTGGGGTGACAGGGGGATCCCAAGAGTTGACTGTACTGGAAGCTGAAGTGAGCCTAACTGGGAATGAGTGGCAAAAGCATCCCATTGTGACTGGCCCAGAGGCTCCATGCATCCTTGGTATAGATTACCTCAGGAGAGGGTATTTTAAGGACCCAAAAGGGTACTGGTGGGCCTTTGGCATAGCTGCCTTGGAGATGGAGGAAGTTAAACAGTCGTCTACCTTGTCTGGCCTCTCAGAGGACCCTTCTGTGGTGGGATTGCTGAAGGTTAAAGAACAGCAGGTGCCAATTGCTACTGCCACAGTGCATTGGCGACAGTATTGCACTAGCCAAGACTCCCTGATTCCCATCCAGAACACGATTCGTCAGCTAGAAGCCCAAGGAGTGATCAGCAAGACTCGCTCACCATTTAACAGTCCCATATGGCCGGTGCGAAAATCTAATGGAGAGTGGAGGCTAACTGTAGGCTATCGTGGCCTGAATGAAGTCACGCCACCACTGAGTGCTGCTGTGCCAGACATGCTAGAACTGCAGTATGAACTGGAGTCCAAGGCAGCCCAGTGGTATGCCACAGCTGATATAGCCAATGCATTCTTCTCAATCAGAGTGCAGGCCACAGTTTGCTTTCACTTGGATGGGCGTCCAGTACACCTGGAATGGACTGCCCCAGGGGTGGAAACACAGCCCCACCATTTGCCATGGACTGATCCAGACTGCACTGGAACAGGGGGAAGCTCCAGAACATCTGCAATACATTGATGACATCATCGTATGGGGCAATACAGCCGAAGAAGTTTTCGAGAAAGGGAATAAAATAGTCCAAATCCTTCTGAACGCTGGTTTTGCCATAAAACAAAGTAAGGTCAAGGGACCTGCACAGGAGATCCAGTTTTTAGGAATAAAATGGCAAGATGGACGCTGTCAGATCCCAATGGATGTGATCAACAAAATAGCAGCTATGTCTCCACCAACCAGTAAAAAGGAGACACAAGCTTTCTTAGGCATTGTGGGGTTTTGGAGGATGCATATCCCAGATTACAGTCTAATTGTAAGCCCTCTGTATCAAGTGACCCGGAAGAAGAAGGACTTTAAATGGGGTCCTGAGCAACGACAAGCTTTTGAACAAATCAAACAGGAAATAGTCCATGCAGTGGCCCTGGGGCCAGTCCGGGCAGGACAAGATGTTAGAAATGTGCTCTACACTGCAGCCGGGGAGAATGGCCCTACCTGGAGCCTCTGGCAGAAAACACCAGGGGAGACCCGAGGGAGACCCTTAGGATTTTGGAGTTGGGGATACAGAGGATCCGAAGCCCGCTACACTCCAACGGGAAAAGAGATCTTGGCAGCATATGAAGGGGTTCGAGCTGCTTCGGAAGTGGTTGGTACAGAAGCACAGCTCCTCTTAGCACCTCGACTGCTGGTGCTGGGCTGAATGTTCAAAGAGAGGGTCCCCACCACACATCATGCAACTGATGCTACATGGAGTAAGTGGATTGCACTGATCACACAGCGAACTCGAATGGGAAACCCCAGTCGCCCAGGAATTCTGGAAGTGATCATGGACTGGCCAGAAGGCAAGGATTTCAGAATGTCACCAGAGGAGGAGGTGACGTGTGCAGAAGAGGCCCCACCATATAATAAACTGCCAGAAAATGAGAAGAAATATGCCCTGTTCACTGATGGGTCCTGCCGGATTGTGGGAAAGCATCGAAAGTGGAAGGCTGCTGTGTGGAGTCCTACACGACGGGTTGCAGAAGCCAGTGAAGGACAAGGTGAATCGAGCTAGTTTGCAGAGGTGAAAGCCATTCAGCTGGCCTTAGACATTGCCAAGCAAGTAAAAATGGCCAGTACTTTATCTCTACACTGATTCATGGATGGTGGCAAAGGATCTGTGGGGGTGGCTACAGCAGTGGAAGCAGGGCAACTGGCAGCGCAGAGGCAAACCCATCTGGGCTGCTGAACTATGGCAAGATATTGCTGCCCGGATAGAGAATCTGGTTGTGAAAGTACGCCATGTAGATGCCCATGTACCGAAGAATCGGGCCACGGAGGAACATCAGAACAAGCAGCAGGTGGATCGGGCCGCTAGGATTGAAGTGGCTCAGGTGGATCTGGACTGGCAACATAAGGGTGAACTATTCATAGCTCAGTGGGCCCATGACTCCTCAGGCCATCAAGGGAGAGATGCGACATATAGATGGGCTCGTGACCGAGGGGTGGACTTGACCATGGACACTATTGCACAGGGCATCCATGAATGTGAGGCATGCGCTGCAATCAAGCAAGCCAAGCGTTTGAAGCCTCTTTGGTATGGAGGACGATGGCTGAAATATAAATATGGGGAGGCCTGGCAGATTGAGTATATCACACTGCCACAAACCCGTCAAGCGCCATGTGCTCACAATGGTGGAAGCAACCACTGGATGGCTGGAAACACACCCTGTGCCCCATGCCACTGCCCGGAACACTATCCTGGGCCTTGAAAAGCAAGTCCTGTGGCGACATGGTACCCCAGAGAGAATTGAGTCGGACAATGGGACTCATTTCCAAAACAGCCTCATAGACACCTGGGCCAAAGAGCATGGCATTGAGTGGGTACATCACATCCCCTGTCACACACCAGCCTCTGGGAAGATAGAACGATACAATGGACTGTTAAAAACTACACTGAGAGCAATGGGTGGTGGGACTTTAAAACATTGGGTTACACATTTAGCAAAAGCTACCTGGCTAGTTAACACCCTGGGATCTACCAATCGGGCTGGCCCTGCCCAATCAAAACTTCCACGTACTGTAGAAGGGGATAAAGTCCCCGTAGTGCACATGAAGAATATGTCAGGGAAGACAGTCTGGGTTAGTCCTGCCTCAGGCAAAGGCAAACCCATCCGTGGGATTGCTTTTGCCCAAGGACCTGGGTGCACTTGGTGGGTGATGCGGAAGGATGGGGAAGTCCGATGTGTACCTCATGGGGATCTGATTTTGGGTGAGAATAGACAATGAATCAAATTGTGTGTTGTTAATTGCTAAGTAACCCTGCCACTGTATGCCCTCGTTACTATAATTGCTACCAGTTTTACTACAGTAAGAATCACCCAAATTAAGGACAGATGGACTTTGATGAAAAAACAAGTAAAGTGCAGTGGTGATGGGATCAGAACTGACCTCAGCAGCTGGCAGCCAGCAACTTCCTCAAGATCTACATCTTCAACCCATGGACAGTGGGCATGAGACACACTGGATACATCAGCTGCAAGCTTCGAAAATACAGCATACACCAGTCCAGCATCACACACCATCTCACCTGCTCTAAGAGACTGTTCTAACAGATGGAGCCCTAAGTCATGGATTAAATGAACTCAACGGACATTTTAGAGGGAGGGCCCATAGACTAAGGGCATTATATCTGCATGAATATATATGTGCATATATATATATATAATATATATAAAAAAGACAGGTGGAAAGTGGTGGAAATTAATTGAAAACTGTAAGATCTGGGCATGGCATAGATTGTATGGAATAAGGGGTGGATAATGTCCTGGTTCCGGTGGGAATAGGGTTAAATTTTCCCAGGCTCTGGCAGGAACACAGGTATTCCATCCCATGTGAGCCATGCCCAGTCTGTAGCCAGGAGCTGGCCAGGGGAGGGGGCAGGAAGTCGCCGCTTGGGAGCAGGCTAGGGCATCCTGGGTCTTGTCGGCAAGCAGTGGTACCGGTGCTACTGTAATCGTGTTTGTACATACCTTGATCCGTGTTATTGTTGTTGTTTTTCTTGTTCCCTTTGCTGTTCTGTTAAACTGCCTTTCTCTCAACGCAAGAGTTTTGCCTTTTTCTTCAGATTCTCCCCCTGTGGGGGGAGTTTGAGAGAGTGGCCATGTGGTTCTTTGTTGCCATCTGAGGCTAAACCACAAGAGAGGGACAACACAGCAGGGCAGAAGCAATCCAGGAAGTTGTGTCGATGACACATTTCTTCTCCAAATGGTAGAGGAGCCAACGAGGAGAGGAGCCATGCTGGACCTTGTCCTGACCAACAAGGAGGAGCTAGTGGGGAATGTCAAGCTCAAGGGGATCCTTGGCTGCAGTGACCGTGAAATGGTAGAATTCAAGATCCTTAGGGCAGTGAGGAGGGTGCGCAGCAAGCTCACTACCCTGGACTTCAGGAGAGCAGAATTCAGCCTCTTGAAAGATCTGCTTGGCAGGGTAACATGGGATAAAGCACTGGAGGGAGGGGAAGAGGGGCCCAAGGAAGCTGGTTAGTATTCAGGGATCACCTCCTCCAAGCTCAGGAGCGATGCATCCCAACAAAGAAGAAGTCAGGCAAAAAAGCCAGGAGGCCTGCATGGATGAACAAGGAGCTCCTGGACAAGCTCAAAAGCAAAAAGGAGGCCTACAGATGGTGGAAGCAAGGACGGGTTGACTGGGTGGAATACAGAGAAACTGTCTGAGAACAGATACAGAACTGCCAGAACAGGCAAGCGAAAGCCCAGATAGAATTAAATCTGGCCAGGGGCAACAAGAAAAACTTCTATAAGTACTTCAGGGGTAAAGGTAGGACTAGGGAAGATGTGGGCCCTCTCCGGAAGGAGACAGGAGACCTGGTCACCTGGGATACAGAGAAGGCAGAGGTGCTGAATGACTTTTTCGCCTCAGTCTTCACCAGCAAGGGCTCCAACCACACTGCCTGAGTTGCAGAAGGCAAAGACAGGGGCTGTGAGAATGAAGAACCACCCACTGTAGGAGAAGATCAGGTTCAAGACCATCTAAGGAACCTGAAGGTACACAAGTCCATGGGACCTGATGAAATCCATCCACGGGTCCTGAGGTAGCTGGCAGATGAAGTTACTAAGCCGCTTTCCATTATATTTGAAAAGTCGTGGCAGTCTGGTGAAGTTCCTGATGACTGGAAAAGGGGAAACATAACTCCCATTTTCAAAAAGGAAAAAAAAGAAGACCCAGGGAGCTACAGGACGGTCAGTCTCACCTCTGTGCCTGGCAAGATCATGGAGCAGATCCTCCTGGAAACTCTGCTGAGGCACATGGAAAATAAGGAGGTGATTGGTGACAGCCAACATGGCTTCACCAAGGGTAAGTCATGCCTGACAAATTTGGTGGCCTTCTATGAGGGGGTTACAGTGTCAGCGGATAAGGGGAGAGCAACAGATGTCATCTACCTGGACTTATGCAAAACATTTGACACTGTCCTGCATGACATCTTGGTCTCTAAATTGGAAAGGTGTGGGATCGTATCTAGAAGAAAACGGCCATGTGAGCCAGCTCTCACTATGAAAGCTCGGACTGATCAATGACCCTAACAAAGGCCAGTTAAGGTCGCCCTGGGAGAGCAAAAAGAGGAAGAAAAGTGCTTGTTTCACTGGCAAATGTGGAACAAGATAGCTAGGAGCTGGAATTATTGTTTAGTTAGCAGATAATGTGACAACCAATAAGCTTGGAACTATATTCGCATGCATAGCGCGTGGACAGTATGTTTAACCAATCGGGTAATGGCGAAGCGCGTGTACGGTAGTTAAAAATATATAAAAGGTAGATGTTTGGTTTTAATAAACGGCTTCTCTTGATTCACGTTGAATTGTGTGGAGTCCAGTTTCTTCTCCTCAGAAAGGCATGGATTTGATGGATGGACCACTCAGTAAATAAGGAACTGGCTGGATGGTCACATTCAAAGGGTTGCAGTCAACGGCTCAATGTCCAAGTGGAAACCAGTGACAAGTGGCATTCCTCAGGGGTCGGTACTGGGACCAGTGCTGTTTAACATCTTTGTCAGCAACATGGACAGTGGGACTGAGTGCACCCTCAGCAAGTTTGCCGATGACACCAAGCTGTGTGGAGCAATCAACACGCTGGAGGGAAGGGATGCCATCCAGAGGGACCTGGACAGGCTTGAGAGGTGGGCCTGTGCAAACCTCATGAAGTTCAACCAGGCCAAGTGCAAGGTCCTGCACCTGGGTCATGGCAATCCCAGGCACAAATACAGGTTGAGGCTGAGAATGGCTTGAGAGCAGACCTGAGGAGAAGGACTTGGGGGTGCTGGTGGACGAGAAACTCAACATGAACAGGCAATGCATACTTGCAGCCCAGAAAGTGAACCACATCCTGGGCTGCATCAAAAGAAGCATGACCAGCAGGTCGAGGGAGGTGATTCTGCCCTTCTACTCTGCTCTAGTGAGACCCCACCTGGAGTACTGCGTGCAGCTCTGGAGTCCTCAGCACAAGAAAGACATGGACCTGTTGGAACGGGTCCAGAGGAGGGCCACAAAGATGATCAGAGGGCTGGAGCACTTCTGCTATGAGGACAGGCTGAGAGAGTTGGGGTTGTTCAGCCTGGAGAGGAGAAGGCTCTGAGGAGACCTTATAGCAGCCTTCCAGTACCTGAAGGGGGCCTACAGGAGAGATGGGGAGGGGCTCTTTATGAGGGAGTGTAGCGATAGGATGAGGGGTAATGTTTTTAAACTGAAAGAGGGTAGATTTAGATTAGATATGAGGAAGAAATTCTTTACTGTGAGGGTGGTGAGGCACTGGAACAGGTTGCCCAGGGAACTTGTTGAGGCCCCATCCCTGGAAGTGTTCAAGACCAGGTTGGATGGGGCTTTGAGCAGCCTGGTCTAGTGGGAGGTGTCCCTGCCCATGTCAGGGGGGTTGGAACTAGATGATCTTTAAGGTCCCTTCTAACATAAACCATTTTTCCTGGTTTGAGGTAAAACAGAACCAATTTTATGCTCAGTAATTTTATTTTGCAGCTAAGCTTCTTTTAACTCTTTGAAGCTCTCTGAAATTAACAGCATATTGTGCAGAAACTCTTCATTCTCAGAATGATAAGACCAATGTTTACAGTTAGTGCCAAGGAATGGTACGCAGAGAGGCTCTTGCTTATACTTATTGCTATAACAACCAAGGTCAGCTAACTTTGTTATTTGCCCCATTGGAGGGTCGGAAGCAGAAAACAGTAGAGGGGTCACACCTGTGGGGAGGAACAGACAGGACAGGTGACCCAAAACTGACCAACAGGGGTATTCCTTCCCATCTGCATCATGATCAGTATAAAAGCCGAGGGATCAAAGGGTCAGCCCTCTTTCTTCAATGGCCAATGTCCGAGGAGGACTCTGTGTTCATCTCAGTGGCCAGTTTGGCCCAAACCACAACACCATTTATGATTCTATGAATATCTCTTTGGTCAGTTTTGGTCAGCTGTTCTGGCTATGCCCCCTCCGAAAATCTTGCCTACCCCAAGCCTACTAGCCTTTGTGGGAGGGATTGGAGAGACAGCCTTGATACTGTGTGAGCACTGCTCAGCAGTAGCCAAAGCACTGGTGTGTTATCAACACCTTTCTAGCTACAAAGCACAGCACTATGAGGGCTACTATGGGTAAAGTTAACTCCATCCCAGCCAGATCCAACACAACTGTTTTACAATAACTTTTGCTGGAAGCTCTGGTGGATGCCTGAAAAGAAAAATCTATCAGCAAATCCCTTGGTATGTCCCAAACTAATCTGTCCTGCCAGCCAGAGGATTTGCAGCCCTGTTAAAACAAGGACATGTTTAGAAAGCCATGGAAATTCTCAAGCTTGATTGCTTATACGTTGAGTATTTAAATTCTCTAAGAGATGGGAGTATCCATGTTTGCCAATGACTTAATGCACCATAAAGGTAGGAGTCAAGATAAAAATAAATAAATTTCAAAAAATAATTTAAAAAAAATCAAATAAATAACCCAGGTTAATAGCGTCTGCTCACTTCTAATTTGGGGCAATCTAGATTTTAACAGCTTCTCTTCGACTCATATGACAGTTTAAAATAATAATACTATTACAGTGGAATGAGGGTTAACATTAACCCCCAAACTACCGCATAACATAAATGTCAGGCCCAAAGGGCTAGAACCTGTGTACATTGGCAAGCAGTATCACTGTAAAAGAGGGTGGAAGTTTCCTGTTAGACGGGGAGGCAGGAGAAATTGCATCGTGCCACAGAAAAGCTCTAATTAACAGCTGGAAATATTCCTTCCCCTCTCCACTAAGCTGCTTGCAGACTATTGTCCATGAGCCCCCGCTGTAAATCACCCCCTTCAAGTCAGTTCCTCCTGAGTCAAAGTCTTCATCGCCAGAGTTACAGCTTCTCAAATCAGCAACATCATTTCAAGGAGAGCTGCAGACCCACCTCCGGGAATTTGCTTTGGTCTCTTCCCCTTGCAGAGTTCTTTAGGATGCTCTGTCCTAGAAAATCATATTCAGTCTGAGCTTGCTGCTACCTATGAGCTCAAGTCAGCCACAATATTGGCGTGAGGGCTCAATTCCAGCCTCACACATCTGTCGACTTCAAGTCTCAGAGGCCTTGCTCACTCCACAGATAAAATAGCTCTGGCACTGAGCCAAGGCCAGAAATTTGGGCTACTGGTATCACTCCCACAGTCCTGGTGATATTTTTTGAAACTCTGTTTGGACATGATGATCTGCATTGAGAGTTCACCTATACATAAATACCTCATACGATATACGATGTCTCTTATATGGTAAGAAATATATTTTTGTGCTATTATACCTAAGCTTCATGCAAGTAATGGTGTGTGAGTGTGTTAGGGATAATAGAGGATGGTCCGAGTGAGACACAATGGAAAATTACTAGTTGAACCAAACCCAGTATACGCGCTGAGAAAAAGGACCTCGGTACTGTTGCTGCAAAAACTATGTGTGTATCCATGAGAACCTGACCTTCAAAGAAGAAAATAACAAGAAGGGATTACAACAATGTAGTCACGTATCAGACAGCCGCTGTTAGCAAAGCTGGATCATGAGTCTGGTAAGGCTCACTGCATGCACTGGCCACGCGTGCAGCGACTCTAGCCTGTACTTTTCCACTCAATCCGGTGCAGGATATAAGGGGGCTGTCTCGGGCCGGAGGGAGGGAGACAGACATGAGCGCACTTTGAAGATACAGGGGACGCCCTGAACAAGCACTGTGCCTGCCTTCCCTCTGCCGTACCGATGTAGCTCCTCGTTATCCTGCTGCTCAGCAGTACTACTACGATCTCTGGGTTGGTAAGACTCTCTGAAGTAACTTTTGGGACATTTGGGAACTGCTCAGCAAGGACCATGCCTACCTCCCTCTGCCGTACCGATGGGTCTCCTTGTTATCTTGCTGTTCAGCGGTACTACTACGATCTATGGGGTGGTAAGACTCTCTGAAGTAACTTTTGGGACATTTGGGAACTGCTTAGCAAGGCTTCGCAATGAAGCTGAATTCACTGGTTTTTTCCTCTGTAGCAAGGCTTCACAATAAAGCAGAGTTAACCGTTTTTTTTTTCCTTTGTGTGGGCTCCGGTTTGTATGTTGGAACCTTTAAAAAAGAACCGGTTACAGTGAGCCAATGCAGGCAGGATGCAGGAACAACCACAAAACCACGGATGATACCTCGCAGATTGGGGAATCTCTGAAGCAACACCCAGGCAGAGGCATGCAAGCAGGGGACGCAGGCACCGCAGAGCAAGTGAGAGTCCTTATTAGTGAGAGAGTCCTTGTTAGCAAGAGAGTGAGAGAGTGAGAACTCAGACTTGCTGTTCTCGCCTGTATTTCAAGGATTCAGGCAGGCATAGTTTTTCACTGGACCTAGTACTGATAAACAAAGAGGGACTGGTGGAGGACATGAAGGTTGGGGGCACCCTAGGCTGTAGTGATCATGAGAAGATAGAGTTCAGGATCATGGGCAGTATTCACAAAACAACAAGAATTAAAATCGCAACCTTGGACTTCAGGAGGGCTAACTTTAACCTCTTCAAGAAACTGCTTGGAGAGATCCCGTGGGCTAGGGCTCTGGACGGCAAAGGGGCTCAAGAAAGCTGGTTGGTATTCAAAGACCACTTCCTCCAAGCTCAGGATCGGTGCATCCCTAAGAGCAAGAAATCAGGCAAGGGACGCAGGAGACCTGCATGGTTGAGCAGGGAGCTTCTGAAAAAGCTCAAGTGGAAGAAGGACGTTTACAGTAAGAGGAAGAAGGGACTGACCACTTGGGAAGATTACAAGAATGCCGCCAGAGCATGCAGGGACGAAACAAGGAAAGCCAAGGCCTCCTTGGAATTAAACCTGGCAAGGAATGTCAAGGTCAACAGGAAGGGCTTCTTCAAGTATATTGGAGGCAAAAGAAAAACTAGAGAAGTTGTGGGCCTGCTGTTGAATGAGACAGGAGCCATGGTGACAGAGGATGTGGAGAAGGTGGAGTTACTGAATGCCTTCTTTGCTTCGGTCTTTACTGCTCGGCCCAGCCCTCAGGAGTCCCAGACTTTGGAGAAAGTAACAGGGAAAGTCTGGATGAAAGAAGACTTCCCCTTGGTTGAGAAGGATCAAGCGAGAGACGAATTAAGTCAACTGGATATCCACAAGTCCATGGGTCCTGATGGGATGCACCCGCGAGTGCTGAGGGAGCTGGCGGAAGTCATTGCTGGGCCGCTCTCCATCATCTTTGAAAGGTCCTGGAGAACAGGTGAGGTGGCTGAGGACTGGAGGAAAGCCAATGTCACTCCAGTCTTCAAAAAGGGCAAGGAGGAGGACCTGGGGAACTACGGGCCGGTCAGCCTCACCTCCATGCCTGGAAAGATGATGAAACAGCTTGTTCTGGGCATCATCTCAAAGCATGTGGAGGAAAAGAAAGCTATCGGAAGTACTCAACATGGATTCACCAAGGGGAAATCGTGACTGACTATTCTGATAGCCTTCTATGACTGGATGGATAGATGAGGGGAGGGCAGTGGATGTGGTCTACCTTGACTTCAGTAAGTCTTTTGACACAGTCTCCCACAGCATCCTCATAGGGAAGCTTAGGAAGACTGGGCTAGATGAATGGACAGTGGGGTGGATTGAAAACTGGTTGAAAGACAGAGCTCAGAGGGTCGTGATTAGGGGCACAGAGTCTAGTTGGAGGTCAGTGACGAGTGGTGTTCCCCAGGGGTCAGTACTGGGTCCAGTCCTCTTCAATATATTCATCAATGACCTGGATGTTGGGATAGAGGGCACCCTCAGCAAGTTTGCTGATGACACAAAACTGGGAAGGCTGTGCCGCCATACAGAGAGACCTGGACAGGTTGGAGAGTTGGGTGGAGAGGAACCTTATGAAATTCAACAAGGGCAAGTGTAGGGTGCTGCACCTGGGGAGGAATAACCCCCTGCACCAGGACAGGTTGGGGGCTGACCTGCTGGAGAGCAGCTCTGTGGAAAGAGACCTGGGAGTCCTGGTGGACACCAGGATGACCATGAGCCAGCAATGTGCCCTCGTGGCCAAGAAGGCCAATGGCATCCTGGGCTGCATCAAGAAGAGTGTGGCCAGCAGGCGGAGGGAGGTCATCCTCCCCCTCTACTCTGCCCTGGTGAGGCCGCACCTGGAGTACTGTGTCCAGTTCTGGGCTCCCCAGTTCAAGAAGGACAGGGAACTGCTGGAGAGGGTGCAGCAAAGGGCTACCAAGACGATGAGGGGACTGGAACACCTCTCTTATGAAGAAAGTCTGAGGGATTTGGGTCTCTTCAGTCTGGAAAAAGACGGCTGAGGGGGGATCTTATCACCACTTATAAATACTTAAAGGGTGGGTGTCAGGAGGATGGGGCCAGGCTCTTTTCAGTGGTGCCCAGGGACAGGACAAGAGGTAATGGGCACAAACTTGAGCATAAGAGGTTCCACCTAAACATGAGGAGGAACTTCTTTACTTTGAGGGCAGCAGAGCACTGGAACAGGCTGCCCAGAGAGGTGGTGGAGTCTCCGTCTCTGGAGACATTCAAAACCCACCTGGACGCATTCTTGTGCAACCTGCTCTAGGTGACCCTGCTCTGGCAGGGGGGTTGGACTAGATGATCTCCAGAGGTCCCTTCCAACCCCTACCATTCTGTGATTCTGTGATCTTCAGCAGCAGGGCAGGAATCTCAGGCATGTTTGATAAGGTGCCCCTGAGTCCATCACAGGCCTACGTTATCTAAGTGCAGATGTTCTATTTGTTGAGCGCATAAGACTAAAGAACAATTAGCGTGATATATGTGCTTTCCAGCACCCCACATGCGAGTCACTTGAGCGTGTTTACAGTCCTCCTTGCCGATCTTCTGTTACTTTCCCACAAATGCTTACAAAGAAATTTGAGGAACTATACATTGTACTATTTGCATGTACCATAAACAAATACCACAGTATTTTCCCTTGAGGAAAGCACAGCAGCGGTACTCTTAAGGCATGTGTAGCATTCTCCTCCTCTCCATCCACCTTCTGACCAAATTATTATGCACACCAGTCTCCTTTTCATCATCAGCCTTCCAGTTCATACGGATTTATAAACCACACATCTCTGTGTGCTCCGTTCTCGTGTGGCAGGGGCAGACATAGCTGAATCTCATAACCTCCAAAGAGAGGTCTGGGTACTGCAGATCCACAGGATCATGCAGTCCTGCCTTAGTTTGATGGGCCAAGCACAGCAAATTCATACAGCCAGAACAGTCTCCGAATTCCCTGCTTGATATTTGGCATTTCCTGTATGCATAAGACACACACTGTTGCAAGACAGTAACTGACTGGAGTCAACTTTGCCCCTTTTCAGTGTGATGGGGGGTACAGTGGGCATTGGTATCAAATGTTATTAATTAATAAAAAAATTGGGAACGTAGAAATTAGAGATTACAGGAACTTCCTGTGAGACAAAAATGTCCAGCGCATGCAAATTTGGAAAAGGTCCGCAGATAACTCTTAGAATCATAGAATCATTTGGGTTGGAAAAGACCCTTAAGATCATCAAGTCCAACCA
Source organism: Rissa tridactyla (assembly GCF_028500815.1). Classification (NCBI taxonomy): domain Eukaryota; kingdom Metazoa; phylum Chordata; class Aves; order Charadriiformes; family Laridae; genus Rissa; species Rissa tridactyla. The sequence goes on along the minus strand of NC_071496.1, from coordinate 29,169,577 downwards.
TTAACCTAACACTGCCAAGTCCCACTAAACCACATCCCTAAGTGCCACATCTACATGTCTTTAAATACCTCCAGGGATGGTGACTCAACCACTTCCCTGGACAGCCTGTTCCAGTAGAAATTAGGTAATGGAGGTACTGAACAATTAGATTACTTTTGCAGCATCGTGGAAAAAAAGCAGTAAAAACTCAGACACTACCTTTAGTTTTCCTGCCTCCTGTTCTACTTCTTTAGCACCCCTAGATTGGGAGTGATCAACCAACAGCCCACAAGAGCTATTTAGAGCAATAGTTTGCAGCATGCTTACAGACGTTCTTTTTTGTGAGTACCTCTCAAAGGTGAGCTGGGAGTGCTTCCTGCTGCTAGCTCTTACAAAGCCTCTTTTTGCTTCCTTGTGAGAGGGACTATCGGAATGCTGGTCATGTGGTGAGTGCTCAGCTAACAATATGGCATTGTGTTCAATGTATGCTTGTAGGCCATCTGATGAGAATGTCTACATATTGCTCCTGTGAGCAGTATTCATTTGGTCATGTAAAAGCCATGGTGTACAGCTTTCAGGTAGTTCTACAGCAAACCATGTAGGCTGGCTGAGAAAAGAGACTGAAACACTTCTGTCACAGACCATTTTGCCAGCTATAAAATGTAAGATACATAGATTACACAGGTGATTAAAAAAGAGAGGGTTTTATGCGAAGAGAAATTAGGGTTCCAAATAATCCTTGTGAACAAACTACTGACTGGATTAAGAAACAAGGACAGTAAAATTAATATCTACACAAACTTATCCGCCTTCTAATATTGAGAGTAAAACTCTGTTCCAGAACAGTGATGAATATTTCTGGGTAGAATAGAATCATAGAATAATTTAGGTTGGAAAAGACCTTTAAGATCATCGAGTCCAACTGTTAACCTAATACTAACAGCTCCACCACTAAACCACATCCCTAGGTGCCTCATCTGCACATCTTTTAAATACCTCCAGGGATGGTGACTCTACCGCTTCCCTGGGCAGCCTGTTCCAATGCTTGACAACCCTTTCAGTGAAGAAATTTTTCCTAATATCCAATCTAAACCTCCCCCGGCACAACTTGAGGCCATTTCCTCTCGTCCTATTGCTTGTTACTTGGGAGAAGAGACTGACACCCACCTTGCTACAACCTCCTTTCAGGTAGTTGCAGAGAGCGATAAGGTCCCCCCTCAATTGGGTCAACCCCAGTTCCCTCAGCTCCTCCTCATAAGACTTGTTCTCTAGATCCTTTACCTTCATTCTTCTTTGGATGCCATCCAGTACCTCAATGTCTTTCTTGTAGTGAGAGGCCCAAAACTGAACACAGTTTTCGAGGCGCGGCCTCACCAGTGCCAAATACATGGGAACAATCACTTCCTTAGTCCTGCTCACCACACTATTTCTGATACAAGCCAGGATGCTGTTGGCCTTCTTGGCCACCTGGGCATGCTGCCAGCTCATATTCAGCCAGCTGTCAACCAACACCCCCAGGTCCTTTTTCCCCCCGGGCAGCTTTCCAGCCACTCTTCCCCAAGCCTGTAGCATTGCACGGGGTTGTTGTGACCCAAGTGCAGGACCCAGCACTTGGCCTTGTTGAATCTCATACCACTGGCCTTGGCCCATTGATCCAGCCTGTCCAGGTCCCTCTGTAGAGCCTTTCTACCCTCAAGCAGGTTGACACTCCCACCTAACTTGGTGTCATCTGCAAACTTACTGAGGGTGCACTCAATCCCCTCAACCAGGTCATTGATAAAGATATTAAACAGAACTGAGCCCTGGGGAACACCACTTGTGAATGGCCACCAACTGGATTTAACTCCATTCACCACCACTCTTTGGGCCTGGCCATCCAGCCAGTTTTTTACCCAGTGAAGAGTACACTCGTCCAAGCTATGAGCAGCCAGTTTCTCCAGGAGAATGCTGTGGGAAATGGTATCAAAGGCTTTACTGAAATCCAGGTAAACAACATCCACAGCCTTTCCCTCATCTACTAAGCGGATTAACTCATCATAGAAGGAGATCAGGTTAGTCAAGCAGGACCTGCCTTTCATAAACACATGGTGACTGGACCTGATCACCTGGACCTGGTTGTCCTGTATGTGCCATATGATGGCACTCAAAATGATCTGCTTCATAACCTTCCCCGGCACTGAGGTCAGAGTGACAGGCCTGTAGTTCCCCAGATCCTCCTTCCAGCCCTTCTTGTGGATGGGCGTCACATTTGCTAACCTCCAGTCAACTGGGACCTCCCCGGTTAGCCAGGATTGCTGATAAATGATGGAAAGTGGCTTGGTGAGCACTTCCACCAGCTCCCTCAGTACCCTTGGGTGGATGCCATCCATCCCAATAGACTTGTGTATGTCTAAGTGGTGTAGCAGGTTGCTAACCATTTCGCCTTGGATTATGGGGGCTTCATTCTGCTCCCCATCCCTGTCTTCCATCTCAAGGTACTGGGTACCCTGAGAACAACGGATCTTACTATTAAAGACCGAGGCAAAGAAGGCGTTAAGTACCTCATCCTTTTCCTTGTCCTTTTTCACCATGTTTCCTCCCGCATCCAATAAAGGATGGAGATTGTCCTTAGCCCTCCTTTTGTTGCTAATGTATTTAAAGAAACATTTTTGTCTTTTACAGCAGTAGCCAAATTAAGCTCTAGTTGGGCTTCGGCCCTTCCCTGCGTAGCCTCACTGCATTCTTGTAGTCCTCACGAGTTGCCTGTTCCTTCTTCCAAAGGTCATAAACTCTCCTTTTTTTCTTGAGTTCCAGCCAAAGCTCTCTGTTCACCCAGGCCAGTCTTCTACCTGCTGGCTCGTCTTTCAGCACATGGGGATGGCCTGCTCCTGCACCTTTAAGATTTCCTTCTTGAAGAATGTCCAGCTTTCCTGGACTCCTTTGCCCTTCAGGACTGCCTCCCAAGGGACTCTGTCAGCCAGTCTCCTAAACAGGCCAAAGTCCACCCTCCGGAAGTCCAAGGTGGCAGTTCTGCTAAGCCCCCTCCTTACTTCTTCGAGAATCGGAAACTCTATCATTTCATGATCACTATGCTCAAGATGGCCTCCAACCATCGCATCACCCACAAGTCCTCCTCTGTTCACAAACAACAGGTCCAGCGGGGTGCTTTCCCTAGTTGGCTCACTCACCAGATGTGTCAGGAAGTTGTCTTCCACACACTCCAGGAACCTCTACGCTGTATTGTATTTCCAGCAGAGATCTGGTAAGTTAAAGTCCCCCACGAAAACAAGGGCTAGTGATCGTGAGACTTCTCCCAGCTGCTTATAGAATATTTCATCTGCCTCTTCATCCTGGTTGGGTGGTCTATAACAGACTCCCACCATGATATCTGCCTTCTTGGCCTTCTCCCTGATTCTTACCCATAAACACTCAACCCTTTCATCACCATTCTCAAACTCTAGACAGTCAAAACAGTCCCTAACATACAGGGCTACCCCACTGCCTCTCTTTCCTTGCCTATCTCTTCTGATGAGTTTATAGACATCCATTGAAGCACTCCAGTTGTGCGAGTCATCCCACCACGTTTCCGTGATTGCAACTATATCATAGTTTTCCAGCTGCACCATGGCTTCCAGCTCCTCCTGTTTGTTGCCCATGCTGCGTGCGTTGGTGTAGATACACTTCAGTTGGGCTATTGATCCTGCCACCTTTTTTGGGGAGAAGCCCTAATTCCTACCTGACTGTTCGCAGGCGCTTCCATGGTTTCTAACACATCAATAACCCTTGTGTCTTTGCTGCCTCGTGGGTCTCCATCCTCTACCTCCACTGAGATGGCAGACCAAAGGCCCTCGCTAGCACACTGTCCCTCAAACATTGGCGTGCTGCCCCCAGGCTTATCTCTAGTGAGCCTGGGTTTATCCCCTTCCCCCTTCAAATCTAGTTTAAAGCTCTTTCAATGAGCCCTGCTAACTCCTGTGCAAAGATCCTTTTCCCTCTTTGAGACAAGTGTACCCCATCTGTTGCCAGCAGGCCTGGTATCATGTAGACTGACCCATGATCAAAAAACCCCACATTCTGCCAGTGACACCAGGCTCAGAGCCAGGTATTGATCTGCTGGCTCTTCCTGTTTCTTCCCTCATCATTCCCTGCAACTGGAAGGACAGAGGAGAACGCTACTTATGCTCCTGATCCCTTAACCAGTCATCCCAAGGCCCTGAAGTCTCTCTTGATTGCTCTCGGACTTCTTGTTGCAACTTCATTGCTGCCTACATGGAAAATCAATAATGGATAATAATCCGAGGGCCGTATCAGGGTAGGAAGTTTTCTCGTCACATCTTTAACCTGGGCCCCAGGGAGGCAGCAGACTTCCCTGAGAAGTGGTTCCAGTCAGCATATCGGGCCTTCTGTTCCCCTCAGGAGAGGGTCTCCTCTGACAATGACACGTCTTTTTTTCTTTTATGGAAGTGGTTTTGATGCAGGGCATAGGCCGACTCAACCTCGGCGACATCTCCAACCTAGATGAACCATTGTCCTTGTCATTGTTCGGTTCCACTTGCAGAGCCTTGCATGTATTGCACAAGATTTAGGGTCCCAACTTGTCCTTGCCTGAAAAAGAAGCATGCAGAAAGACCACCCCCCATCAAACAATGCTGCACTACGAAAAACGCATGCAGGCCAACTGAGCTCCGCACATGTCAATCCAAAAGGCAAAGGTCTTTTATTAGCACCAGGGCTTCCTGCCTGGGCCTGCAACTAGCTTCCTGACGCACCATGCAAGCCACATTGCAGATAAAACAATACAACAAAGCATGAGGATGTCTGGGTCTCACAGTGGGCTGGTATGTACCCCATCATCTGCTTAATGATGCACCTGTTTGGACATCATACAATTTGAGAACTCCTCTTTCTTCACAATTGTCCCTCTCATACTTGAAGCAGAGGGACCTTCGCATCACACTTTGTCACGTTGCAAATCCCAGTGAATCCTCCTTAAGTTTTTCAGCAAGGGATCTGATGAGGCTTGACTTGTTGACAGAGTTACACAAAACTTACCTCCCTTGCTGGATTTAGCACCCTCCAGTTTATGTTACAGAAATGAGCTTTTTGTGACTCAACTGCTGTGTCTCTTAGTTCCTTTATTGATATTTCCTGGGACACCTCAAACGCTGGAGTCACCGAATGATCCCTGATGCCTTTCATAGCTGTAACAGCAAGGCAAACACCATAAGCTCCTGCTAAAGTCCTCTTCACATCATCTATCAGCGAGACCAAACTCACTTCATCAGCACACATCAGGACAGCCCACACTTCTAACATGTTTCCAAAAATCCCTGTATCTCCCTTTCCTGAAATCTTTCTGCTGAAGTCTGAAAATGCTCTGTTTCTGTCCTGTTAATGGATATAAAGTTTCTTGAAATCATACTGTATGTTGTGGACACCCAGTGAGGCCCTCGGTAACATCTGGCCAGGCTAAATAGCTGCCATGCTAACAAGATCTTCATGATCAACAATCTCTGGACTTACCTGTTTCTTCTCAACCAACATTTCAACATTTTCTGGGCTACCCTGAGTCCTACACATCAGCACTCACTGGTTTCTTTATACCTAATGATAGCATATGGCTTTGACCCTTTGTACTTTTTGAATTTTACCTTTGGTTGATTCTTCCCAGCTCACCCGGACTACTTCTTTAGAATTTCAGAGATCTAGTCTCAGCCAACAAGGTATTTTTAAGATGATCACAGACAGCCTGGTGACTGACTAGCCTAATTTGCATATATTAGGTCAGAAAATAGCATGCGCAGTATAGGTTATCATCCACAAAATCTAGAGAACTGGAACACAAGCAGTTTTCAGTGTCTGGTTCCCTTTCCTGCATCCCCACTGTAATCCCAGCACAAGGGCTGTACCAACCCCAGCAATCCAAAACATAACCGAACTTCCCTTATCACCATTACTACTTTTCAAAAAGTTGCAGTCCTTAAGAATTGCTCATTTATATTAATCATGCATCAAAAAGCATTAGCCAGTGTTGTTAGTGATCTTTAAATGCCCTTACAGGTGGGCAGCATACAGAAAAATGCACAAGAACTGGACCACAACCCATATATATATATATATATTATATATATATATATATAAAAGATCAAAAACCACAGGTGCACAAATATAGTAGCATCTCACATCCCTTTCTATGACCATCTCCTATGACAATGACCTATCTCTTTTTCTTTATGGAAGTGGTTTTGATGCAGGGCGTAGGCTGACTCAGCCTCGGCGACACCTCAAACCTAGATGAACCATCATCCTCATCATTGTGAGGGTATTGCAAATATCCTGCAGCTAATGCAACAGCTATTTGTCAACAGTAATGAGATACATGCCAAATTACATTTAGTTTCCTGTTTATTATTTATACAGTGAACATTTTATTTTTAACTAATTAGCATATAATCTTTTTTTCACATGATACATGAATGTACAGAAGATAAGGAGGCATCATCACATTTTCAGTTAGTTGGCCCAGGGAGAGATACTACTGATACTTTTCCATTTCTATCTGTTCCTTTGAAAATATATCTCTCACCTAAGAAAAATGAGCAGAAAAAATAAAATAAAAATCATATTTGTTAGTGGCTGTAAGTTACTTTGCCTTTCTCATTGTCCTGGTTTCAGCTGGGAAAGAGTTAATTTTCTTTCTAGTGATTGCTGTGAGAGGAATGTCAATAATGCATGTTGGTTTAGTTGTTGCTAGGCAATGTTTATACTTTTCAAGGACTCTTTTCAGCTTCCCATAGGAGCTGAGAAGAAGCATAGACAGAACAATGGAATGGCCAATGGAATATTCTGTACCATAGACATCGTGCTCAGTATATAAATGGGGATTGGCTGGAGGAGGAATCCATGATTACCACTCAGGAAGGTATCAATTCACTGGGTGGTGAGAGTGACTTGTGTCATTATTGTTGTTGCTGGTTTTATTGTTATTTTCCTTTTCTGTTATTGTTCTATTAAACTGTCTTTATCTCAACCCACGAGGTTTTTTTCCTTTCCCTTTCTCCTCCTTTTCTCCCTCTTCTCCCTGCCCTTCTGGGGGGAAGGGGGAGAACTGTGTGAGCAGCTGCGTGGCCCTAGCTGCTGGCTGGGGTTCAACCATGACAGTCATTCTAGTCATGCTATCTTTGCCTCATATGTTCTCTTCAGTTTCTTGTGCTTCTGTACCTGTATAGCAACAAAGCAACAAAACTTCCTTGAAGAAACACTGCTAGAAAAGCGTGTGTGGAGCCTCGCTGGCCTCTGTAGGAGTCTGTAGTTGTCAAGGCTTACTCATATCGGTGATCGACTACATGCTGATTTGCTGATTGTATCATGGATTCTAAATGCATGTGATAGAAAGTAATATCACAGTAGAGAATTGGACACCAATACTATCATGCTGTGATTTGGCTGTCCTTGTTCCGCACCAACTAGTCTTGCTGTACCTCTGTCCTGATCCCCTCAACAGTCTCTCCCTTCCCAGAGAACTGTATCTCTCATGCAGGTCCCTTGACCTTACCTCTTTTTACAGCAAAACCTGCTTTCAGAAGAATCTTGATTACTTACTTACCTTTCTTGAAAACTCCTTCTGCTGTATTACCCCACCCAATGATGTCATCAATGTATTGCAGGTGTTCTGGAGCTCCACCCTTCTCCAGTGCAGTCTGGATCAGCTCATGGCAAATAGTAGGGCTGTGTTTCCACCCCTGGGGCAGTGGATTCCAGGTGTACTGGATGCCCCTCCAGGTGAAAGCAAGCTGTGGCCTGCACTCTGTTGCTAAAGGAATAGAGAAGAATGCATTAGCAATGTCAATTGTAGCATACCACTGGGCTGCCTTTGACTCCAGTTCATATTGGAGTTCTAGCATGTCTGGCACAGCAGCACTCAGCGGTGGTGTGACTTCATTCAGGCCACGATAAGCCTACTGTTAATCTCCAATCTCCGTCAGACTTCTGCACTGGCCATCTAGGGCTGTTAAAGGGTGAGCGAGTCTTGCTGATCACTCCTTGGGTCTCTAGGTGACGAATCGGGTTCTGGATGGGAATCAGGGAGCAATACTGTCACTGATGCACTGTGGCAGTAGCAATTGGCACCTGCTGTTCTTTAACCTTCAGCAGTCCCATAACCAAAGGGTCATCTGAAAGGCCAGGTAAGGTAGACAGCTGTGTAATGCCCTCAGTCTCTACAGCTGTGTTACGTCCTGGTCCAACTACATTGGGCCCGAGAGAGGTTTGCAATGATTCCAAGTGTGAGATTAAGACACAAACGAGGTCAGATGCCACTCACTGCAGGTTTATTGTTATTCCCCAGCAATAGTCACTGAGATGAGCAATAGAGTAAAGGCGGAAGTAGAGGAAAGGCAGAAAGGAGAAGCAGTATTACGGAGCGTAGCTGTGGCGGTGTGCTCTCCCGTTTTCCCCCCCCCGGCTCCTGCTCAAGCCATGGCCATCAGTGGGAGTTGTTATGAGTTGCACTTGAACTGTGGGAGATGGCTGGCAACACAACCAAAACACTGTCTGGAGTGGGGACCTAGGTATCTTGTTCCCATGCGAATATGACTATAGGTCAATTATCTTACTCCATAAATAGTGGACAGCCCAAGAGCCCTTTGAGCTCTCCTGCACTTAAGGATTGATTGTGCATATATAATCCTTTAGACATAAACCGGTGACCAAGCCTGGGACTAGGATTGGATCCAGCCGCACCTAGACTCCTCTCTGAGAAGGAGTTTAGAAAGCAAGGGGGTCCTTTCTGAACCTCATGACTCAACGGGAGGGTCTCCCTGACAGCTTGTCTGACCTTGTCCTCTATGCAGTAAATAAGCAAGTGTACCCTGGCATCGAATCTCGTAAAACACTGTCACATTCACTACTAACTTCGTTAAATCGCTGTTTTATGTTAATAAACATTTCACTATTTCTCTCTTACAAGTGAAGTTAATCACTCCGCCCACGACACCTGGCACAGCGAGCAGGGTATGTCAGGAGTTATCACTGATCATTTACCCGAGCCCCAAATTCTCAGAGGAAAGGGCTCGTGATAATTGGCACAATTGGGAAGTCGTTGAAGAGCACTTAAAAGCAATTAGGGGCCGTACAAAGGATGGAAGAAGATAAGGGAGTCATCTGCAAGACGTTAGGTACTTGTTTAGAAGCCGTGTGCCGAGACAGGGAGAATAGAAATAGGAGAGAGCAGGACCTAGAGAAGGAAATAGAGAGCAGGAAGGCAACTGAGTTACTGCTATCTTTTAAAAATGAACAGCTGCAAAAACAATTGCAGGAAGAAAAGGAGAAAAGGCAGAAATTGGGAGAAAAGGTCGAAATGATGCTTATACAGGGTCCCCACCCCCCTGACATTGTACAGATTAGGAAACTGATAGTATCCCTTGAAGATTGGGACGGAAACATTTGGGGTGATCCTGATGATAGCGAGTCAGAAGAAGACGTTCCTTTTTTCCCTGCAAATCCTCCCGAATATGAAGCCAGACCCATTGTTAAAACAGAAGTAACTGCGGGACCTCGGGGTGCTAATCCACGGCATACTACGCGAACCAGCCCCTGGGATCCGTTGCAATTGACAAATTGGCAAGAGAGAGATAGCAGAAACCCCGGTGAAACTGAAACTGAATACTTGTGGCGAGTGTGCTTAACTGGCGGCGACCGAATCATGTTAAGCCAGGATGAAGCCAGCGGCTACTGGGGTCCAGGAGTTTTCTTAAATTTAGGACCCGACCTGGCAGATACACCCCATTCTATCACCAGCCAAGTAGCTTATTGGGCGGGAGGAATCGACACCATGGAGCGGGGTGAGCCCTCCATAATCCCCATCAAATCTCTAAGTGAGTTATCCACAGCCATCACAAAAGCCGCTTGCATACAAGCCATGCACGAACGAGGACGCCACGATGTCCCACTATCTGCTACAGTAGATTTTGCAATATTAAAACCACTGGTCAGAGAAGCCCCAGCAGTTCTTAAACATCATCTAGCTGCAAAAGGGGATGAGATTAGAAGAGATACCGAATTTAATACACAGGGCAATCGTCCTCCCAGGTGAGTCCCTACATGGGCAGAATCAATGCGCAGCATTGTTAACTACTGCTGTGAAAGGGGCTGGGACAACGGTGCAGCAGTTGAAAAACAAAGCCAGAAATCCTGGGGAGGAGATCACAAAGTAAGACCCGTGAAACAGGGAACAGAAATTAAATCAAAGGGAAATAAAAACTTGCACACGGAGTCTCGAGAAGAGAGGAATGAATTGTGGAGGAAAGCATTAGCACTAGGCATTCCCAGAGCCGCGATTCAAGGTCAGCCTACTGGCATTATCTTGAGTCTGATTGAAGCATTCCTGAAACGAGATAGCGGTGGAAACAGAGACTGTATTTCAACTTTATTAAAGGAGGATAATCCCTTTCTCCCTCTTAAGGAGGAATTGCAGGACACCAAGTCAAAAAACGAGTGATGTCCGGAAGGCAATTGGGCCTGCCTGTCCGGAAAGTGGAGGCTTATCAGTGGATAAGTGATGATGGCCCATACATATTAATTCCAGTTGGTCCTCGAAGACAATTAGTAAAGTTTTTAATAGATACGGGGGCACAAATTTCGATATTAACACAACAAGATGCCGAGAAGCTGGGCGTGTGATCTGGATGGCAAAGAGTTAGAATTACAGGTGCGAATGGGGGAACTGATGTATGTCAAACTGCTAAGGTTAGTTTATGGCTCCCGGGCGAGAAGCGCATGTCGTCTACTCGCTTTGCAATTAAAGTTCATGTGAAAAATAGTGAAGGTATTGTTGGCTTTCTCCATAATAACAAGGCTATAAATCTTCGACTTATAAGGATAACTAACCTTTAGTAAATTAGGAAACATGAGAAACCTCAAAGATAACAACTAACAGCAACTATGAAGAAAAACATCATGAAGAAAAACATCCGAGAGAAACAAAAGAGAACTTCTCCAAAAGACTCCACAAGTGATTAAGAGAAGGAAACAGATGCATAGGAGAAGGGAGCTGATGATAATCGATCCTACCAGAAGGAAACACATGCATGGGAAAAGGGAGCTGATCCTACCAGAAGGAAACACATGCATGGGAAAAGGGAGCTGAAGATCATCGATCCTCAGAAACAATTCAGAAGGAAACACACAAATAGAAGAGAAAAGGGACTAATAATAATCAATCATTATCAACAATTACTCTGTCTAAAAGAGTGAATACGTATGCAATATTGAATGTATATAAGACATGGTTGAAGTGTTAGCTGGTGTGCCTCTGACTTGAGTCATGCACCCAGCGCTGTGCTTTTGCTTTATTGACTTTGTCCCTATAATAAAATAAGTGCCATTTCTGTTTAAGGGGTCTGGCTATTTATTACAATTTGGGGGCTCGTCCAGGAGAATTCACTTGGTCCCAGTGGGCTCCGAGACCCCGAGCAGGAGGCGCACCCCACCGATTTCAGCGGCCTGCTCAGAGGACTTCCCGGTGCCTGTTGAGACTCCAAGCTGATAATCCCACGAGAGGAGGGACTCATAAAGCAAAAGGGGTAAGTCTCCCCAGGAAAAACCGTGGTAGCCCATAATTCTTGTGCACGAAGACCCAGGCAAGAAAACAGGACCGTAAGTACTGCCTGGTTGGGCGGGTTTGGGGCTTGATTGCTGTGTGTGTGGAACTCGGACCGGACAGTCCGGATCTGGGGAGCGAGTGTGGAGTCTTTCTAACTGCGGTTCCAATCTCCCACGAGGGAATTGGCTGGTGAAGAGACAAAGCATCAGAAACTGAGTGAAAGACAGCCCCGGGAAAATTGGGTGCTTGACTGCTGTGGTGAGCGGAAGACAGCCCCAGGGAAAAGGGGAGCGGGAAAGTGCCAGCAGATATACCCCAAGACAGTCCTTTGGGGATAAAATTGGCTAATTGGAATATTGATCCGGATACTAAAAATAAGGATAAAGTTAAAATGATTCGGTATTGTATGATAGAATGGACAAAGGAACCTATACGAGCAGACCATTTGTATTGGCCTAGATATGGGCCCTTTGAAGGGTGGATGTGCCAGGCTTTAAACCTTTATGTAAACTCTAAAGAATCCTTCAGCCCAGAGGAGAGGGAATACGCCTCCTGCTGGAAGGGGGAGATTTGGCCAAAAGGAGTTAGTGCCTTTAAAATATCTGAGATCCCAAGGGAAGAAAAGGAGAAGCGGTGGGATCCTCTGGAAATTCTGCCCCCTCCCTACCGCCTCCCTCCAACAGCCCCCCCTTCTCCTGGGAAAGAGCTGACACCTAGTGCTAGGAGAAGGTCGGACAGGTCTCAGAGGTTAACTGAAAAAGTATCACTTACAAACTCCCCTAGGTTACGGCGGAAAACTTCTGTTAAAGTCAAGGAATCGGAAGACCAAGACACGGTGCAGGAAACACCAGGAGTTAGTTTATTCCCCTTAAGGGAAGTACCCCTGGGGGGAGCACAAGGGGGGATAGGATTTGTAAACGTTCCTTTGACTCCCACTGAAGTCAGGAACTTTAAAAAGGAATTAAAAGGGTTACTGGAAGATCCAATAGGCCTATCAGAACAATTAGACCAATTCCTAGGCCCTAATATTTATACCTGGGAGGAAATGCAGTTGATAATGAGTATAATATTTTCTCCCGAAGAACGGCAAATGATTAGAACATCTGGGATGAGAATTTGGGAAAGGGAAAATCAGCAAGGCCCACCTGGGGACCAGAAGATGCCAATAGTACACCCAAATTGGAATCAAAATGATGTAGAGGGTCATAGGAACATGAGTGATTATCGAAATTTAATTATTAAAGGTATAAAAGAAGCCGCCCCTAGAGGGCAGAATGTAACCAAAGCATTTGACAGGCAGCAGGGAAGGGAGGAAACCCCAACCGAATGGCCTGAAACGCTGCGACCTGACATGAGACAGTGCTCAGGAAGAGATTCAGAGAGTCCCGCGGGGCAAACATTACTGAGAGTTCAATTTGTTACACACGCCTGGCCAGACATTCGAAGAAAATTAAGAGAAACTAGAGGACTGGCAGGATCGGGGCCTGAACGAATTACTGAGGGAAGCTCAGAAAGTATATGTACGAAGAGATGAGGAGAAGGCTAAAGCAAAAGCTAAAATCATAGTAGCCACCATGAGGGAAGGAAATATTCAGAAAAATCCCAGGGTGATGGGGGGGATGGGACGGAATCCTGAGAGGCGGGAGGAGACTTTTAGATGGAATCAGATCCCTCCCAGAAGGGGACCATCGGGAACTGAGAAAAGGAATGAAGGAAGTGGATGTTTCTATTGGGGGAAACTTGGGCATTTTAAGAAGGAATGTCCTCAAAGGGAGAAAGATCAGAAAATGTTTAGAGAAATTGAGGATTAGGGCTGTCAGGGGCTCTACCTCCTGGAGGATAGCTATCACCTTGAGCCCTTGATAAACCTAAGAGTGGGCCCCAGGAGGAAGTATTAGAATTTCTAGTAGATACAGGAGCTGAGCGAACTTGTGTTTGTAACATACTTAAAGGATGCATTATAAGTAAAGAAGTAATTAATGTAATGGGAGCAAAGGGGGAAAGTTTTAAAGCCCCAGTGATCAAGCAGGTGGTTTTTGAAGGTAATGACAAAATAGGTGTAGGGAATATCTTGTTAGTGCCTGGAGCTGGGTGCAATCTGTTGGGAAGAGACTTGCAGATCCAGCTGGGGGTTGGAGTAATCCCCAAAGAGGGGAAAATGATTGCAAAAATATTAAGTCAGGAGGACGAATCCAAAATTAATCAGCAGGTTTGGGCTGCAGCGGACATATAGGTTGGTGCAAGACTTATGGGAGGTGAATAAGAGAACTTTGACTCGGTACCCTGTTGTACCAAACCCTTATATCCTTCTGAGCAAAGTTCCCCCAGAACACAGCTGGTTTAGTGTAGTGGATTTAAAAGATGCGTTTTGGGCATGTCCCCTGGCTGAGGAAAGTCGAGATATCTTTGCTTTTGAACGGGAGGACCCAAACACCGGACGTAAACAGCAGCTTAGACGGACAAAGCTACCTCAAGGGTTTACGGAGTCTCCCAACCTGTTTGGACAGGCTCTGGAGGAGCTGTTACAATCTTTTCACACCCCTCCGAAAACTCAAATCACTCACTTGTGAAGGAGGGGAGGCTAGTATTAAACAATACGTAATGCAGATTGCAAAGAACTTGGAACAACTAAGAAATAAAGGGTTGCTCCCACAAACTACCCTGTTGAATTTTAAGATCCATAACAGTAAAATTGGAGAACAGGTTTTAGTAAAAACATGGAGAGAGCAATCTTTAACTCCCCAGTAGGAGGCTCCCTTTCAGGTGCTGTTGACTACGGAAGCTGCAGTACGGACGAAGGAAAAAGGGTGGACTCACGCCAGCAGAATAAAAGGACTAGTAGAAGAACCTAGAGACTGGACTCTGACTTCAACTCCCGGGGACACCAGACTCACCTTAAAACGCCAACCAACGCGGTGATGTATGGGAGAGGAACTGAATAATAGCTTAGAAATCACAGAAACTTGGGGAGTGAAACCAGAACTTTATCGTTGGTTTCGGGTACGACCAGGACAAACCTTAAGGAAAATTAGATATCCTCCTTGAGGAAGAGCACTCCCGTTACAGACAGGAGGGTCAGGGTTGTATAAAACTGAAAACTCTCTGTTTGCACTTGCATGCGATTTATATGAAGAAGATAGTCGGCTATATCCTAACCTTGAGGAAGAACTACAGCCCCCTCCGGTACCCCGTAGTATACCTTGTCTGATACATCCCTATGCTAGACATCATAGTTGGGTGAAGTGCGAATGCTTAGGTTGTAAGCAAAATTGGTATTACCATTCATCCCGAAGACATCCCTTCTGTTTAAATTGCCGGAAGCAAAATTCGAGTTTGGCTCAAACTCGGATACGATATACCAATATTGTAACATTAATTTGCAGGTGGGAATTGCTAGTGCCGGTTCTGTGGGAAATTCCTGAAGAATGGTGGGAAACAGTGGTCTCTAACTGTAAAAACCGATTTGCTTGGAAAAAGAGATAAGAACCCTACCTGCTACAAGAGCCAGGGGTACCGGATCAAAAGAGGATGGAGGGCAAGACCAGGTTGGCCACCGTACTCGCTGCCAAGAATTATTTCTCGGCTGTTGGAAGCACCTCAATAGGCATGAGAGGTAGGAGTATAAGCCATACTGGACCTCCACTCCTTGTATTGTTATTAGCGGTATCCTTAGTATCCAGTAACGAATGCATGAAGTGTTACCAGCAGGTCTCCTGGAATAGGAAGATGGTTTCCACTATGACAGTGCATTCGCATATCAACAGCCGCTGTTATAACTGCCATGAGTTAACAGTGTGCAAATACGACCAACATGAATATTGGGTTGGGAAGAATTTAGGAACAGGCGGAACAAGACTAGGAGTACATTGTCCTAGAGGGGAGCAATGGCTCTGCTTTACTAAAGCCGGGCATTGGGACATATCAGACGGAGGTGGGGTACAAGATATGATAAAAGCCGAAATAGTGAGGGCTGCTATCTACCAAAACCAATTAGCCTTAGACTACTTACTGGTGGAAGAAGGGGACATTTGTGGAAAATGGAACACTTCAGATTGTTGTTTAAAGGTAGATGATAATGGGGATGCAATATTGGAAATAGCAGAAGAAATCCGGAAAATTGCGCATGTACCGGTTCAAAAATGGGAATCTATGTTAAATGATAATTGGTGGAATAATGTTTTTAAGGGAACCTGGTGGAAGAAACTAGGCTACATTCTCTTATGTTCAATTGCTGGTTTATTATTTCTTCCTTGCTTAATCCCTTGTTTTATACGCTTAATTATAACAGTAGTCCAAAGCATGCAAGAAGTTTCCATGCCCAAGAATCCAAAATTGGCAGCCTCAGGCTCAACTAAAAAGATAATGGTACTAAGGAGAATAAGAAATACTCCACAACAATTGGAAGAAGCAGAATCGATCTATGAACAAAACAAATGGATTAAGCAAAATGAAAGTTATGGCTCAAGCCAAATGTAGTATAAAAGACAAAAAGGGGGAATTGTGAAAAATAGTGAAGGTATTGTTGGCTTTCGCCATAATAACAAGGCTATAAATCTTTGCCTTATAAGGATAACTAACCTTTAGTAAATTAGGAAACATGAGAAACCTCAAAGATAACAACTAACAGCAACTATGAAGAAAAACATCATGAAGAAAAACATCCGAGAGAAACAGAAGAGAACTCCAAAAGACTCCACAAGTGATTAACAGAAGGAAACAGATGCATAGGAGAAGGGAGTTGATGATAATCGATCCTACCAGAAGGAAACACATGCATGGGAAAAGGGAACTGAAGATCATCGATCCTCAGAAACAATTCAGAAGGAAACACACAAATAGAAGAGAAAAGGGACTAATAATAAACAATCATTATCAACAATTACTCTGTCTAAAAGAGTGAATACATATGCAATATTGAATGTATATAAGACATGGTTGAAGTGTTAGCTGGTGTGCCTCTGACTTGAGTCATGCACCCAGCGCTGTGCTTTTGCTTTATTGACTTTGTCCCTATAATAAAATAAGTGCCATTTCTGTTTAAGGGATCTGGCTATTTATTACAGTTCATCATGAAAATATTTTAGGTTTTGATATTTTAAACGGCCGAACCTCGTGTCTGCCGGACGGCAGCGTGTGGTCTTTCGGCTCAAGCACTGACCTTACCCCGTGCAGAAACCGGGAAGCCGCAGTGCAGGTGCTCCGCTCAGCCCCTGCACTCCCCGAGTCAAAGATTACAAATGTACCGCAGTACCCGATCGCTGCTGAGGCATGAAAGGGCATTTCTGAAGTCATAGCTGATTTAGAGAAAAGACAAATTATCTTCAGAACCCACTCCCCGTATAACTCGCCTGTCTGGCCAGTTTGGAAACCTGATGGGAGGTGGCGTTTAACAGTCGATTACCGCCGTCTAAATGCTAATACAGCCCCGCTAACGGCTGCTGTACCAAACATTGCAACTTTAACAGCTACTCTGCAAGCAGCTGCCCACCCACGGATGGCGGCATTAGATGTAAAGGATATGTTCTTTATGGTTCCCTTGAAGGAGGAAGATAAAGAGAAGTTTGCTTTCACTTGGGAGGGAATACAATATACCTTTAACAGACTCCCACAGGGGTATGAACATTCACCCACAATTGCTCATGCCGCGCTTGCCGAACTTTTACAGACAGTCTCACTCCCCCAAGGCGTAAAACTGTCCCAATATATAGATGATATTCTGATTGGAGGAACTTCTGAGACAGTGGGGGAAGCAGCAGCAGCAGTGTGGCAAGCACTAAATAAAGCAGAAATTGAGGTACCACCTGGAAAATGTCAGGGACTGTAATAAACAGCCAGATCCCTTAAACAGAAATGGCACTTATTTTATTATAGGGACAAAGTCAATAAAGCAAAAGCACAGCGCTGGGTGCATGACTCAAGTCAGAGGCACCCCAGCTAACACTTCACCCACGTCTTATATACATTCAATATTGCATACGTATTCACTATTTTAGGCAGAGTAATTGTTTATGATGATTGATTGTCATTAGTCCCTTTTCTCTTCTATTTGTGCATTTCCTTCTGACAATTGTTTCTGAGGATCGATGATCTTCAGTTCCCTTTTCCCATGCATCTGTTTCCTTCTCGTAGGATCGATTATCATCAGCTCCCTTCTCCTATGCATCTGTTTCCTTCTCTTAATCATTTGTGGGGTCTTTTGGAGAAGTTCTCTTTTGTTTCCCTCGGATGTTTTTCTTCATAGCTGCTGTTAGTTGTTATCTTTGAGGTTTCTCATGTTTCCTAATTTACTAAAGGTTAGTTATCCTTATAAGTCAAAGATTTATAGCCTTGTTATTATGGCGAAAGCCAACAATACCTTCACTATTTTTCACAGGAACCAAGTAAAGAAGTATAATTTTTTAGGTACTTGCTGGATAGCAGGCAGTGCTGCGATTCCTCCGGATACTTTAAGAGAAATCGAAGAGCTGCAAATTCCCCAATCAAGGAAGGAGTTACAACAATTAATGGGAACTTTAGGATATTGGAGGAAGCACGTGCCTGGATTTTCTACAATTTCCCGTCCATTATACTCACTTTTACGGAAAGGCAAATCCTGGGAGTGGAGATCAGAACATAACGAGGCAGTAAACACTCTAATCGAAGAATTAAAAACATACCAGTCACTGGGACCGGTACACCCCCGCGACCCTATCATAGCCAAATGGGGTTTCGCAGAACATGCTACTTATTACAATCTGTTCCAAACTGGCCCCGATGGACCAAAAAGACCTCTATTGTTTAGCTCAACTGCATTTAAAGAAACAGAACAACGGTACTCTGAATGGGAAAAGGGACTTTTGTCTTTAGTCCGAGCAGTTAAACAAGTTGAGAAAATACATCAGGGACAACCTGTGCAAACTAGAGGACCCTTTAATTTACTAGAAGCAATCCTTAAGGGGACTGCTCCCCCAGAAGGAGTCGCACAGAAACCCACTATCAGAAAATGGTATGCCTACCTAACAGGAGTAGCAGAAAATATGCAATTAACTGAGGGACACACTAAGGTTTCCAAATTGCAGATGCCAGTAAACACAGACCCTTTAGTGTTACAACAACCTTTTAAACCTTCACCCATTCTGGATGCACTACACCTTACTGAGAATACTCCGATGGAAAACATTTGGTTTACAGATGCTTCTGCGAAAAGAATAAATGGTTGTCACGTCCCACTCTTGGGAAAGAGGGGGGGTAAGTGACTTCAGATTTGTAAATTCCCAATGGCGCGGACTAAGGTGAGATAAATCTCAAGGTCCATATACAAACATTTATTAGCTTCCCAAAATGATTAGTATAGGTCTTAACAAGTCCACGATAATTGGTTAGGTATATAACAAATTATGGCAAGTGGTGGGGTATACATTGTGTCACTTAACAACAGGTATAGGACAACTTATGGCAAGCAGTACTTAAGGTTGTTACTTCACAACTCTAACCATTACTTAACAATTCTAAGAGAAAAGAGAAACTGAGGGACAGAGAAAGGAAAAGACAGAGAAAAAGACAGAAAGAGATCACCAGTCCTGGTTCCAGCGTCTTTTTCAGGGAATCTTCCCAGGACCTATCTTCTTCTTTCTTGAGAAGAATCTTCCCAGGCACGGTCTTCTTCTTTTGTTTCTTCTTTGTTCCCCTCTCAGGGGCACTTACTTTCCCCTTTTATGTTTGCTGAATTAGCTCGGTCCACCCCCCTTGCCGAGGACAGCCTCGTCTCAGGTTTCTCCCTTCTCCCAGGTGACGTGTAGCATGATTTGGGTGGAGAGACGAGTGCCACAGTCATACATGTTTAGCATGATCTCTATAATCTTCATTAGCATATGCAGGGGTGTGCGCTTTCATATGCATTTCGCGGATAATGAAGCAAAGGTCACTCATCGGACACAATGGCCTTGAGAACCAAGAACTAGCAAGCTCACCACACGAGTGGCAGAACTATCCTGTCTTCACAAGACAGCTCTCCCACACTTTCAGGTGCCAGAAGTGTTAGCCTTATCAGTTCTTTGAAGGCCAGGCCTGCATTATTTATTTCCTTGTGAGTGTTTGAGGCATTCCACTGAAGGCTTGGAGGGCCTTCTGCCCCTCGGCAGGGAATTTACAGTCTGTCTCTTACAATGGTAAATGGCAATATAAAGCTGTTGCATTAGATATTACCGCTGGCAAACAAGTAGTAGAGGAAGGTGAAGGTAGTGCACAAGTAGGAGAAATAAGAGCAGTTGTTTTGGTGGCACAGAATGGAGCAAAAATTATATATGTAGACTCCTATGCTGTATGGGCCGGTGCCGCACAGTGGCTCTGTCAATGGGAAACCTTAAACTGGGAAGTAAATGGATCCCCAGTTTGGAGAAAGACAGACTGGCAACTATTGCTGGATATAGCCAGGAAAACACCTTTTAGGATTGGATGGGTTAAAGCGCATGCTAAGGATAATCAACCTGCTATGAAGTGGAATCAAAAGGTGGATGAGCTAACCAAAATTAGGAAAATCACCTTAGATTCGGAGTGGTATCGATTGGGAGAATGGTTACATCAAAATTTAGGCCACAGGTAAAGAAGCACTTTACTTTGCTGCACAGAGCAAAGGCTGGCCTATAAGCCGGAAAACTTGTGAAACTATTCTTACAGAATGTCCCCAGTGTAGACTGAGATTGCAGGCAGATCATCCTGCTAAAGCACCACCTCTACATATCAATGAAGGGAAAACTTTATGGTCTATGTGGCAAATTGCTGATATTGGACCACTCAAATCCTCTGCAGGATATTGATATATCCTCACAGGAGTGGAGGTCGTCTCCGGCTTGCTCGTGGCCACTAAATGTCGGAGAGCCGATGGAAAAAATACAATCCTAGGACTATCGTTATGGTTCTCAAATCTGCCTACTCCTGATGTTATCCAAAGCGATAATGGCTCACGTTTTTCATGTAAAGAAGTACAAAATTGGGCAAAGCAAGAGGGAATTAAATGGGTATTCCACACTCCATACTACCCTCAATCAAATGGGATGGTAGAAAGAGCTAATGGCTTATTGAAAAAGAATCTCAAACCACACGAGGCTCAATGGGATAGGAGACTTCCCAAAGTAGTCCATCAATTAAATAATCGCTATGGGCCCACTGGAAGCCCTGTAAGCCGAGCATTCTTTTTAAAAACTGAGCTCAGTGTCCCATCCAATGAGGAAAAAGAATATTCGACAACATTACAGCCAGGATAGCCTGTGATGGTCAATTTACCAGCCATAGGTATTGTGCCTATGACCTTAACTAAACCTTGTGGCCCACGTGCCTGGGAAGCTACCGATAGCAGTGGTGCAAAACACAGAATTAGAGCACGATGGATTTTTCCTTCTTGTTAATGGGGTAACCTGTTCGGACTCTCCCCACCAAAACAAGTCTTTGTTTTCTCTTACAGCAGCCTGCAGGATGGCAAATGGAAGTGCTGTGTTCGTGTTAATATTCCAAACCTCAGCAATGCTGCTTCTAACCTGTGGTCGAAGAACTCTAGAGTGGCCATGGTCTCAAGCTCGTGTTAAGTATACCGGGAGTATGGGAATACACTCTAGGAAGGGAGATTTAAATCTTTCCACTGTGGTCACGCATGGAAGCGAAGTATACTTAGAAAATGAATGGAGCTGGGATACAGATGGAGCCGATAGAGCGCTCTGACTTCAGGGAACAGCAGGGAAAAGAATTCAAATAGGGTGCCGGATGATCAGTGGGTCTACCCATGAGAAAGCATCTCAGATTTCAGTGTACGGCACTGTATCAAACCCAATAGTCAACGGTACGAAACATTGCGCCTCTGAAAAATTGGACTGTTGGTACAATTTTACCTTAGTACAACCTGGTTTTTGTAGTCTGTCTCTGGGCTCGCCATAGTGTGGGACTATCATTTAAATTCAAAATTGACATTACTGAGCCTCATATGACAACTTCCACACCGATTGTAAAGGATGAGGAAACTATCCCCACAAATTTCTGAAATTGGACCATATGTGATCAAAAATACAGGCCACCAACGAGTGTTATTTAATCCATCATGGTCTCTTAAACGAGTAGAATTAGTGATGCAAATTAACGTCTCTACCATCAAACCGGCCTGTTCATCATTCCTGAGTACATCCTATGCAGGGTGGTTAGCATGGTTACGTGGGCAAACGCTCACCTCTCCAAGACGAACAAGGAGAGATGCGACTGGTATCATAGGGACCGGACTGGGAGTCTTAAATAGCATAGATGCTGAAGTACTTGCAAATAAACTAAGCACAGCAATAAGTGATTTAAACAAATTGTAACACCCATTGCGATCCTCCCTATTAGCACTGGGAACTAACCAATGGCTCTTATCTGATGTATTGCCTCAGTGGGAAAGAATTAATAAGAGGGATCACCAGTTGATTGTGGATGCACCTGGTGTAGCCCAAACCAATGTTTCTCTAGCTCTTAGTTGTATCCAAGCTCAGCTGTGGATGCAATCTACGGCAGCAGCAATTGTACGAGAAGGTGAAGAAGGTACCTTACCCACTGAAATTCGAAAAGTAATCTGGGATAATGCAACTGAATTTGAAAGGGAATTCCAGTCCTGGTGGTATTTAGTCAATTTCACTTATGACCCCATCAACAATAAGGCGTCAGCTTTTGTCCTAACAATACGCAATGCTTCGGTATACGCCATATACCCAATCATTGCACTAGGATTAAATCACAATGGAACTATACTCTATCCGTTAGAACATAGAGCGTGGGCCCAATGGAATGGGAACAAATGGCAGACCGTTGATGTTAATGCCTGCGTTGGACGAGAACAACAAGGATTTATTTGTGAGAGTAACACCATCAAAGCCCAAGAGGTTTGTCTTGACACTGAACAGAATGTTTGTCATTTTGAAATACATCGCGATGAAAATCCTGAAACTGTACTTATATATGTTGGAAAAGGATGTGTTTGTATGAGAACCCTTTGTAATACTATATTTGTAGATAATGTCACTGTAGGTACAAGTAATCACTCAAATGTTTGTGTTTGTAACTTTACTAAAATTATGGGATGTGACTTCAATTATTCAGCTCCTGTTACGTCTTATCAGTTGCTACAATCTAATTATACATTGATTCAGGATTTGTTGCCTACCCCATCGGAATGAATCTTACATTGGTGAAGAAACTACTACAGCATGATGACCTGTGTCAGCTGCTAGAACGAATTCGAAATAATGGACACAAAACTCTAATCACTGCTCAGCATAATACAGAAGAGATGCACCGTGTCTTTGAAAGAGTGAAGAAGGATGGAGAACACCATTGGTGGGAAATTCTCCTTGGGTGGTCACCAACAGGACTGTTTAATTGTATGCTTCACCCAGTTGTGATCTTGCTAGTTCTAATTTTAATATGTTTGTTGCTTATAGTTATGTTGTATATAAAAGTTTGGTACTTGACCAAACAAATAACCCAACTCCAACCACCCAAACCATACAAATTAACAAATAACAAATAGCAGTGCTTTACTGTCTACTTACCGTGAATCTCTAAGCGCACAAACTATTAGCATACTATTTATGGCACAGAGGCAAGAGGTGACCGCACCACCACTCTGTGAAGGTAAGATGAATTGACTATAGTCACGGGGTGGAGTGTGGTGGTGTGCTCTCCCCTTTTCCCCCTCCCCCTCCCCCTGGCTCCTGCTCAAGCCATGGCCATCAGTGGGAGTTGTTATGAGTTGCACTTGAACTGTGGGAGATGGCTGGCAACACAGTCAAAACACCGTCTGGAGTGGGGACCTAGATATTTTGTTCCCATGCGAATATGACTATAGGTCAATTCTCTTACTCCATAAATAGTGGGCAGCCCAAGAGCCCTTTGAGCTCTCCTGCACGGCAGCGGGCTGCACGACAGGATCTCCCCTTGAGTGGGGACGCTCGCTTAAGGTTCTGTGCCTCGAGGCTGAGAGATTCCTTGCTGCAACAGATTCTTGGTAAGTGACTGAGAGCATGCTAAACTTTGAAATCTTAGCTGAGTGATATAAGGATTGACTGTGCATATATAATCCTTTAGACATAAACCGTTGACCAAGTCTGGGACTAGGATTGGATCCAGCCGCACCTAGACTCCTCTCCAAGAAGGAGTTTAGAAAGCAAGGGGGTCCTTTCTGAACCTCATGACTCAACGGGAGGGTCTCCCTGACAGCTTGTCTGACCCTGGCCTCTATGCAGTAAATAACCAAGTGTACCCTGGCATCGAATCTCGTAAAACACTGTCACATTCACTACTAACTTCGTTAAATCGCTGTTTTATGTTAATAAACATTTCACTATTTCTCTCTTACAAGTGAAGTTAATCACTCCGCCCACGACACCTGGCGTAGTCGGCAGGATGTCAGGAGTTATCACTGATTATTTACGGAGGCATGGAGTGAACCCGAGCCCCAAATTCTCAGAGGAAAGGGCTTGTGATAATTGGCACAATTGGGAAGTCGTTGAAGAGCACTTAAAAGCAATTAGGGGCCGTACAAAGGATGGAAGAAGATAAGGGAGTCATCTGCAAGACGTTAGGTACTTGTTTAGAAGCCGTGTGCCGAGACAGGGAGAATAGAAATAGGAGAGAGCAGGAAGGCAACTGAGTTACTGCTATCTTTTAAAAATGAACAGCTGCAAAAACAATTGCAGGAAGAAAAGGCAGAAATTGGGGGAAAAAGTCGAAATGATGCTTATACAGGGTCCCCACCCCCCTGACATTGTACAGATTAGGAAACTGATAGTATCCCTTGAAGATTGGGACGGAAACATTTGGGGTGATCCTGATGATAGCGAGTCAGAAGACGACGTTCCTTTTGTGAGAAATAAGTTCCGGTCCGAATGAAATAGGCTCAGGCAGAATCCTCTGTGAAGCACATTTTTATTCACGTTCTTGCAAGAGCGGGTGACCTAGCAAGTAGGCACCCTTCCAGTTCTTGAAACACACCTTTTCATTCCCTAATCCCGGCCGAATTTTTCCCTCCCCTGTTTCCCATTGGTTAGGTACTCCAGGGTTCACAGTCTGTCCGAGGCGCCTCAAATCCTTCCCGGATGTCCTGCCTCTGTTTACTTCTCTTTATGCTACACCTAAAGGGATTATCTGACTAGTTTATTTCTTTCCTTTTTGGTAAAAGATTGCTCAATGTCATTAGCCCCGGTTAAATGTTTGACTACCCTTCTAGACACTAATCCAGTAGGAATCAGTTTGTCCTGTTGTCTGTGTGATAAGAGATGTTCTGCAAGCCTTTGCTGGAGCCTCTTTGTCTTAGTCATTCCCTTATCATGCCACCTCTGATGGAAACGGCTTTTCTCCTCTGCAAAAGCAATACCTGCCTTTCTTACAACTTCCCCCTTTCCTTTTTCATAATCTTATTGTCTTTTGCATTTCTAGGGCATGGTTCCACATGAGGCCTCTGTTATAGTTGAATTTAAAATAAATCAAGTCCGAAATAGATTCAATAGATATTTATTGAGGTAGGAAGGCAAAAGCAGCGCTGGGCGGCCGGGGAGTCGCAGCTCCACCAAAGGCTCGCAAATTCAAGCAAGCTGAGCAGCTCTTTTTATCTTCACGGAGGTCGGTTTCGACATCTTTGGTGGTACGCCCCTCTGTAGCTTCTTGCTTGAGGTAGTTTAGATAAAATGTTGGTCACAGAATCAGCTCAAAACAATACATTCTGATAACATTGTGGTTAAGCTTTTTGTCAAACAGGAGTTCCCATGTTGGTGTAGCAAGATAACATTGTGGACATGTCTCTTCTGGTTAAACAGGGAGTTCTCAAGACTGCCACAATGGGTTCGTTCCTCTTGCTTAACTTGTTCGATCAGCAAATCACCTTTAGTTACTTATTACAATCCCCCCCTTCTTTTATTTATAAGTGATTTGCTGATCAGACCTAGACAATACCTCACAAGCTGCATCTAATTCAGGATTTTCGTTCGGTATAATTTTCATTGCCAGTTCTGATTGCTTCATCACCATTAGCTGCACTTTTTCTAACCTGCTTTCAACAAAGGTTACAAATTTATTAATGAAACAGGGTCCAAAAGTCAGAGCCAATAGCAACACCATGAGGGGTCCCGCCAAAGTAGAAATTAAGGTAGTCAGCCATGGTGACTGATTAAACCAAGATTCATTTTCTAAAGTCATGGTAATCAATACCATTAATAGGATGCCAGCTTTCATTTCCCCACTGTTTAGTACCTCTCTGCCTTCCTCGTCTACTCCTTTGCAGAGAGCAACGGGATATCAAGGTCTTCTCGGCAGCAGCAGATAGTCTTCAGGGGAATTTTGCTGTTATCCTGTCAATAATTTCCAAGGTCTAAAGAGTTAGTTATCTCTCAAATATATTTCCACCTATGTGGTTGTTGTGCCCGTTTCCAGGCGAATCTTATAGCACACTGTCTTAAAACTCTATACCAGTCTGTTTCATGTACTTCCCAAAGTTCAGGTACTGACAGTTCCCACCCACAAAATAATTTACGAATTTCCACTGGATCCTCTGGTCCCCTGGCACGTATCAAATCATTGCGACATTTCATACAGTAGGGTTGTCTCTTAAATGAAACACAGGACCAATCTCTATTACAATTTAGACATCGGCAAACAACCCAACATAAATGTCCGGAAGTAGGGTGTTTTAAGCAGGGTATTCCCCAGAGATCTCCTATTCCGGGTGATTCGGGTATCTCCGTCTCTGTTTCGCAACAAAATGGAAAAACCTGGGGAGTTCCTGTTAGTTTGTATAATCCACCCCCCCGTTTGGTCCGGTATCCTTTCTTCACTCCAAGGTGCAAAATATACCTTTCGTAGAGTATTTCCTGGTGGTATTCGGAACCATCGATATAAACTATCTCTTACTTCCCTTCTGGAGTGGTTCATTTACCGGTCTCGCTTTTCCTTATCTTTATTCTGTGATTCTGTGATTCTATTCGAAGATCTCCTGGTTCCAACGTCACAGTCCACTTCTCTGGGAAGATAGGTCCCTTAATTCTACTAGCGTGAGTCCATCCTTTTTCTGCTGTCCGTACAGCCGTATCTGTGGTAAGTAAAACAACAAAGGGTCCTTCCCAACGGGGTGTTAGGGAGGTTTCTTTCCAGGTTTTGATTAGTACCTGGTCTCCGGGCTGGATTCGGTGTATGGAAATGTCCAAGGGAGGTCTTTGTACTACCAAGCCCTTCTTTCTTAGTTCCTGTCTTCTTTTTGTAAGTTCTAAAATATATTCTGTTCAAAGTTTATCCTCGACTTTTGGGTGTTCCACTAATAACCCAAAGTCATAAGGCATTCCATACAACATTTCAAAGGGGGATATACCAGTATCTGTTCTTGGCTGAGTTCTAACGTAAAGCAAAGCCAATGGTAAACATTTAACCCAATTCATTTTTGTTTCCACCATAAGTTTGGTTAGGTGTTTCTTTATCTCCCCATTCATTCTTTCTACTTTCCCAGAACTCTGTGGGTGCCAGGGAGTATGGTATTCCCATTTTGTACCGAACAATTCAGTTGTCTCTTTAATTACTTTGGATGTGAAATGTGGACCTCGGTCTGAGTCAATTACCACAATAGTCCCATATCTTGGAATAATTTCTTCCAAGAGAATCTTAATAACTGTCTTTGCAGTAGCTCTTACCACCGGAAAGGCTTCTACAAAGTGCGTAAGGTGATCAACCAAGACCAATAAATACTGATATCTCCCCACCTTTGGCAATTCGGTAAAATCCACCTGTATTTTCTCAAAGGGTCCTTTAGCCAATTCACGACCTCCTTGAACCTTTTCCCTAAGTTGTCG
Source organism: Rissa tridactyla (assembly GCF_028500815.1). Taxonomy (NCBI): domain Eukaryota; kingdom Metazoa; phylum Chordata; class Aves; order Charadriiformes; family Laridae; genus Rissa; species Rissa tridactyla. Next base: position 29,142,190 of record NC_071496.1, on the reverse strand, counting down.
TTTATTCACTTTGTGACAGGTTAAACATCCCTCTAAAATCCTTTTAGCTAGACCGTATATTCCGACACAGGCATAGTTTGTCTCAAACTGATCCACTAAAGCTTGAATTCCCCAATGAGTTTTATGGTGTAATTTATTCAGTATTCCCCGAGCTAATCCTTTTGGAAGAATTTCCCTGCCGTCTGGTAGCAGCCATTTATCGCCGTCTCTTTTTGCTCCAATTTGTTTTAGCTTATCCAATTCTTGGAGAGTGAAAGTTTTATCTAATTTTAGCCTTTCAGGTTCCTCTCTCAAGGTCTGAACCATTAATAATGCAGCCCGTTTTGCCTCCGCGTCGGCTAGATTGTTTCCTCTTACAGTATGGGTTAGTCCCTTCTGATGTCCTTTTACATGGACTATGGCTATCTTTAGTGGACCTCTTAATGCCTTTAAAACTTCTAAGATTAGCTTTTCATGGACTAATCCTTTTCCCTGGGTGTTAAGTAAGCCTCTCTCTTCCCAAATTTTTCCAAAAGTATGTACCACCCCAAAGGTATACTTTGAATCTGTATAAATAGTTCCAACTTTATTTTCTAAGAGCTTTAATGCCCTTAGCATAGCATATAACTCACACGCTTGTGCGGACCAGGCTTTACTTAATGGTCCTGATTCTTTTATCTTAAAAGTATACCCATCCACAATAGCATATCCTGATTTCCGTTGTCCTTCAACCACTCGTGAGGAGCCGTCCACAAATAATTTTTCTCCTTCGTCTAATTCATCGTCTTCTAAGTCCTCCCTTATTTTAGTCTGCAAATTTATTAGTTGGAGGCAGTCATGTGTCAAATCTTCTTTAGGTTCTCCGTATAAAAATTGGGCAGGATTCTGAATAGAAGTGGTTTCCATTTCTAGTCGAGGGGAGTTAATTAAAATTCCCTCATATTTTAGCAGTCGACTATCTGTAAGCCACTTATCAGCCCGTTGTTGCAATACTCCTCGAATGTTATGGGGGGTGTATACTTTTAGTTCACCTCCCAAGGTGACTTTTCCAACTTCTTCTACTACTAATGCAGTGGCCACTATTGCTTGCAAGCAGGTGGGCCACCCGCGGCTTACAGGATCCAGTACTTTAGAATAATATCCTACAGGCTTTCTCTGCCCTGCCCATCCTTGGGTCAGAACCCCATAAGCTGTCCCGTTATCTACATTGATAAAGAGTTGAAAGGGTTTACGGATATCGGGTAAACTGAGGACAGGTGCTTCTACCAGATCTCTTTTTATATTTTCCCAACGATTCTCATCTTCAGGGGACCATTTTACCAACCGTTTTTAGTTAATTTTTTCGTACAAGAATTTTACTTTACTGCTGTAATTTTCTATCCACTGTCGACAATACCCTAATAATCCCAATAACTGTCTTATCTGTCTTTTATTAGTGGGCGCTGTTAGAGACAAAATTCCTTTTACTCTTTCGGGATCTAATTTCTTGTGTCCCTTTATGAGCCAATGCCCCAAATATTTTACCTCTTCTTCAGTAAACTGTAATTTGGACTTAGAAACCTTTAATCCCTTGATGCCTAAAAAGTTCAATAATTTGATGCTCTCATTTCTGACTCCTTCTTGAGTTTTTCCAGCGATCAATAAATCATCCACGTATTGTATTAGAATTAGTCCCTGACGTAATTCATAAGATTCCAGTAACTGTTCCAGAGCTTGTCCAAACAAGTTCGGAGACTCTGTAAATCCCTGGGGCAAAACGGTCCACCGTAATTGTTGTTTTCTATGGGTCTTGGGGTTCTCCCACTCGAAAGCAAAATAGTCCCTACATTTTCCTTCTAAGGGACAAGCCCAAAAAGCATCTTTTAAATCTATAACACTATACCATTTATAATCTGGACTTAACTGATTAAGTATAGTGTGCGGGTCAGCCACCACAGGGAACCGGGTAATGGTTCGTTCATTTACGGCTCTCAGATCTTGTACTAAACGATAGGACCCATCCGGCTTCTTTATGGGCAATATGGGAGTATTGTGGGGAGACATACAGGGTTCCAAAAGCCCTTGGGCCAAAAGTCTCTCAATTACTGGCTGCAACCCTTCTCTCCCCTCTCTAGAGATGGGATACTGTTTTATCCTAATTGGCTGGTCTGGGTCTTTTATGGAGACTGTGATCAGTTTGATATTTAATTTTCCCACCGACCCTGGGCTATACCAAGTTTCTGGATTAATCTTGGCTTCATCTTCCGCAGTTAATAAGCATAATCTTACTTTTAATTTCTCTTGCTCTACTTCCAAATTGATTCCTAATTCCACCATCAGGTCTCGTCCCAAGAGGTTATACTCAGCTTCTGGGACCAATAAAAATGTTCCCACTCCATATTTATTTGGGGCTTCTATTGTTACATTCCTTATCAGGGGCACCTTAAAAGGTTCCCCCTTTGCACCAATTACTTGGAGTTTATCCTTTGATTCAACACATCCAGATGGTAACTTTTGGACTGTTGATCTTTCGGCACCCGAGTCCACAAGGAACTCAAACACTTCATGCTGAGGACCCAATTTCAATTTTATCAAGGGCTCGGTAACCTTAGGGGTCCCCAGCAAATAGAGCCCCTGACCCCCCTAATCTTCCTTAAAAATCTCCTCATCCTGCCTTCTTTTCCGACAATTTCTCTGTAGACGTCCCTTCTTGCGACAATAAAAACATTCTATGTCCTGCGAACTAAATCTTCTTCTTCTCGGTTCTACTGGGCCCTTCCGGGGACTTTCTCCTCTCCTGCCCTGATTTTGTCCTTCCCTCACAGCTGCCATCAGGATTCTGGCTTGTTTCTTCTGATTTTCTTCTTCCCTTCTCACATACACCTTCTGAGCTTCTCGTAATAATTCATCTAACCCCCTTCCCTGCCAGTCTTCTACTTTCTCTAACTTTTTCCTTATATCTGTCCAAGATTTTAGCTACAAATTGAGTTTTCAGCAGGGCTTGACCCACTTGGCTATCGGGGTCTAACCCAGAATATAGCTGTAAACTTTTTCTCAATCTTTCCAGCCATTCGGTGGGGGTTTCATCTTTCTTTTGTTGTTCATTAAAGGCCTTATTAATATTTTGCCCTCTGGGTACAGAATCTCTAATCCCCTGAATTATCATATCCCGGAGATCAATCATGTTATTTCTATGTGCGGGGTCTTGATTGTCCCAATTGGGCCGCTGTAAGGGCCATTTTACATCTCCGGCGGGACCATGCTGATGCCTCTGATCCCAATGCCTCATGCCTGCCGTTCTGATCATTCCTCGTTCTTCGTTTGTGAACAAGATCTTTAAAATAGATTCCATCTCGTCCCAAGTATAAATGTTAGGCCTGAGGAATTGATCAAAACGTTCTGCTACCCCTAATGGGTCCTCTAACAAGTGTCCCATTTCTTTCTTAAATTCCCTCACATCCCCGGAGCTGAGGGGTACAGATACAAATCCAACTCTGGGTTGTGGTCCCCCCATAGCAGTCTCCCTTAAGGGATACAACAAGTTTTCCTCCCTCCTTTCTCTAGTTTGACTTCTAGTTATTCTTTGATTAGAAGGAGGAGCCTCTTCCCCAGGTTCTGTGGGGGCTGTTGGAGGGAGATCTTGCTCAGGACCTTACGGAGGGGGGGACATAGGGTGGGGGAGACGCTGGAGGTTCGTCTACATCCCACCTTTTCTTTCTATCATTTTTCTTTTCTTTTAATGGAAACAAATTAGCGGCCTGAGCCGTGCCCAGGATCCATAAAAAGGCGTATTCACTCTCCTCCTTATTAAATGGTCGTTTGTTGTTACCATATATGTTTAATTGTTGGCATATCCAATCCTCTAAGGATCCATGAATTGGCCAATATAAATCTTTTCTTATCTGTTTTCTTCCCCATACCTCCATACAATAATAGACCAATTTCTCCTTGGATTTCCCTTTTTGAGAAGGGGAACTATCCCAATATCTAATCATTAGGCCTAACGGGCTATCTTGGGGTATATCGGGGAGCCCACCCCCACCCCGTATCTCCTGCATGGAACCAGAAGTCCTACTTTTCTTCTGTCCCATCTTCCGAAAGTGCCTTCTTTCACTCAAAATTCACTCACTTCCCTCCGTTCGTGGCCCACGCCCTCGCGGACAATGGGAACCGCACTATTAGGAGGTCCACACTCACTTCGTCCGGTGGGCTACTAAGCCCAGTGGACGTCTCAGTCACTCGCACCCGGGTACCCAATCCCCGACCGAACGGAACCGCAATATACTTACTCACTCCCGAGTCTTCGTCCGGATCTTCGTGCACAAAAATTATGGGGAACTGCAGTATCTCCTTTCTCTTTTCTTTTTGCTTTCCTATCTCAGTTCGGAAAATCCAGGTGAGCTAAGTCGGAATCTCCTCCGGGACCATCCGAAGATGGGGCGCCCTCCCAGAGTTGAATTCCGAGTCGGCTGTCTGGATCCGAGTCACGGCACCAAATTTGTTATAGTTGAATTTAAAATAAATCGAGTCCGAAATAGATTCAATAGATATTTATTGAGGTAGGAAGGCAAAAGCAGCGCTGGGCGGCCGGGGAGTCGCAGCTCCACCAAAGGCTCGCAAATTCAAGCAAGCTGAGCAGCTCTTTTTATCTTCACGGAGGTCGGTTTCGACATCTTCGGTGGTACGCCCCTCTGTAGCTTCTTGCTTGAGGTAGTTTAGATAAAATGTTGGTCACAGAATCAGCTCAAAACAATACATTCTGATAACATTGTGGTTAAGCTTTTTGTCAAACAGGAGTTCCCATGTTGGTGTAGCAAGATAACATTGTGGACATGTCTCTTCTGGTTAAACAGGGAGTTCTCAAGACTGCCACAATGGGTTCGTTCTTCTTGCTTAACTTGTTCGATCAGCAAATCACCTTTAGTTACTTATTACACCTCTAGGGCTGACAGCATGATGTTACATTCCTCTTGAGAGTTTTTATTTTCTTCTAGATGAAGCATTTTTCTAGGGTATGGGGGAGGGTCTACTTCCATTCGTTTCGTTAGGGCAGTTTCAATTAATCGTTGAACTAATCCTCGCACACAGGGAACGATACAGCATCCTACAGCCACTAATACTCCTGCTACTATTATAAGAGAAGTCAATATTGATACCACCCTACCTTTCCATTTCCCAAACCAGGAATCCAGCCAACCTGTCAGTGAGGTGCCTATTCTAGAGTTCTCAGCTAACTCATCAGCTAGAGTGGTGAGCCCTTGAAGGGCTTTAGTTATAGTACCATCTGGAGCTGGATTGTTTGGCATGAAAGTACAGCACCGATTCCCTAACATTATACTCACACCTCCCTTCTTCGCTAAGATCATGTCCAGGGTGATCCTGTTTTCCCATGCCATTTGGCTGGTTGCATCCAATTGTTCAGCTATTCCTTTCAATGCATCTCTGGTATAATTAATAAACCTCTGCTGGTTATAGTGAATATAATTTATCCAATCTACATTTTTGTTTATAGTTACCCACCAGAAAAGGACAGATTCGAATCCTGCTCCTGTCTGATTCCTTGCTTTGTGTTCATCTGGGACCCCTCTAGGGACTCCAATGGGATCTATATATATATCCATTCATCAAAGGATAAAAGGATACACCTAAACGTCTTCTTACTCTATTGCCTGAGCTCAGGGATCCTGTTTCTTTTTCAAATGCTAGGGTGAATGGTATTGCCAATTGTACCATTCCACACGTACCTTTCCAGTTAGCCAGCAACACAGATCGCAAGGTCTTCCCTCCACAATACCACCAGAGATCCGCCCGAGGCACTCGTATCGCTGAGTAGTTTCCTTTCACATCCTTGGTCACATTCAGAGTTTCAGTGCATAGTGCATAAATTCCCCCACAGGTTTGGTAGCATTCACACCCTGCCGTGAGAGGCAGGCTGGATGGTTACCAATTGCTGTGGAAAATACTGGTGGCACTTTAACATCTCTAGACTCCGAGGCAGGAAACAGTAAGGAAAGTGAATGACAAGTCTCATTTCCCCAGGTGGTCTTTTCTTGGTATAATGCTATCATACACCACATCCCTACGGAATCTTTCGTCCACCCTAAGGGAAAAGGGACGATCTGTGCTGTGGGCCTTCCTGAGGCACAAGCATAGCGATTGCTTTGGTTCAAACTACTAACAGTATATTTTACCCATCCTTACCCAAGCATTTGTCTCACCGTACCCTTTCTCAATCCCAAATGTTTGTCTAAGATCTTTAATCTCAGTAACCGTTACCAAAACTGGATCATTCAGTGGTTCCCACTGTTGTATTACCGGGAGTTTAGTAGTCATAGTTGTCCCTTCTGCTTAACTGCTATTTTCCAGTACGTCTATTCTAAATCTTCCCCTTGGATCTCTTCCAGACACATCGGCTCCTATTCCATATATTAGGTTACTTGATCCACCTATCATCAACGGTCCACCCTCCAATTTGGGTGGTCCATGACACTTCACTCCATTGTTCACAAGGTGCAGCCTCGGGATATCTCCCTGCGACCCTCCAAATTTCTGGGCACAGGTACTTGTTTTCACCACTCAACCATCTTTGGGCCTCTAGGATCCCCACACTTCAGTACTTGACAGGCATCAAAGCATACGGTCTGTGGGGTATTTCCTTTAGTGATATTTATGGTAGGTCTAACCGGGTAATCTGGGTGTGCACTTCGTATGTGATCTAGGCGTACACTCCAGCTTCCTAGTGGGAAGCACAACACCGCCCCTACGACCAGTATCATCGCAAAATGCTTCTTAAAATTCATGGTGTACACAGATTTATATCTCTCGACTGGATCATCCCGCCCCAACCCACAGCTTATTGTCTCTTTAGGGTTACTCACAGTGGGCTGTCAGTAGAATGTACAGTCCACTGTTCTACCGGATCTGTTGGTGGGGGTTCAACTGCTCCTTTTAGCCGAGTGTAGTGAGTCCAACCCCTGTCGGCCATCCTCACTGCAGTCTCAGTGGTCAGTAACACTTGGAACGGGCCTTCTCATTCTGGTTGGAGCTTGATTTCCTTCCAGGATTTGATCAAGACCCAATCTCCTGGTCGGAAGGCATGGACTGCGAATTCCAATGGTGGAGTTTGAGCAAGATGGCCTTTATTTCTGAGGAGAGAGAAAGAAGATGACAACCCCAGTATACAGTTCTTAAGAAACATATCTTTAGTTTCAAAAGTGGGCAAGTCTTCTCTGTTACCCCTATAAGGTAGTCCAAAAAGCATCTCATACGGCGAGAGACCTGTATCTTTTCTAGAAGTCTGGATCCTCAACAATGCTATTGGTAAACATTTAGTCCATGGTAATTTGGTTTCTAAAATCAGTTTTGACAATTGTCTCTTAATGGTCTGGTTCATCCTCAACTTTTCCTGATGATGGGGGATGCTAGGGGATATGAAATTCCCACACTATCCTTAAACTTTCCGCAATTCCTTGAAGGAGTTTAGAAGTAAAATGACTGCCCTGATCTGAGTTTATATTCTCCACTAACCCGTATCTGGGAATAATTTGTTCTAGTATTATCTTAATTACCCCTGCTGCAGTAGCTGACACCAAGGGGTAGGCTTCCACTCATCCAGTAAGACGGTCCACTAGGACTAAAAGATCTTTTAGCCTGCCTATTGGTGGTAGTTCAGTGAAGTCTACCTGTATACTTTGGAATGGTCTCAAGCCGGGCTCTCCTCCTCCTGAAGATTGCTTTCTCAAGGCTTTCTTGTTTACTGTCTTACAAATAATACATCCCTCACAAATTTGTTTGGCTATTGTGTATATGCCAAAGCATCTGTTCTTCCACAAAACTAGTTAGACTATGAGTGGAGAAAGAACTCTTGTCTGTTGTCTCTGCCTCAGAATTAATTTCCTGTCTTCCAAGCTGATAGGTAAAGGTTCCAAAGTATCTGCTTTGGCACTGTTGTATCTGTAGCACAGAGAAACAGGAAAGATGAAACCTTTCAGCCTCTTTCTGGGATCCAGATTCCTCTTTGTGCCCATCTTATTCTGCACAAGCAAATGCCAACTAGTTGAATACTAGGGTTGTAACACCAAAAGCACAAGCAGCAGGACTTCTGCAAACCAATGGAGACCCTTGTGTGGGCAAAGGAAACTAACGATGGTTTATGAAGGGACAACAGACACTGTAGGAAGATGGTCAATCAGAGTGAATAGATTCCGAAAAACCCCTTCCATTGCAAACTCGCATCCATTTTTCTAGCACCATATTAGGACTTTTCTGTTCTTTGTAAAAGTGCTGATAAATAATATGGGCAATACACATAATAAGGTACGCTGTTTTGTCTAGGATAGGAAAGATTTGTGGGAAATTCTCCTTGTGAAGTTTCAATATTCAGCCTTCTAGAAGACACACTCTGGGCTTGACCACTGCAGTCAATGGGAAAATTTTCTCTAACACTAAGGATGATGACCTGTATGTATTACTATATAGTTCACAGTAGGCTACCTTATACAAGACTCATCATGTTATAAGACGCTTGAAACGTATTGTAATGCTTAGCAAAAATCTTAGGTTCCTACCAGCTCATTCATGTATACCTAGATCTTAGCATTACAGTTGACTAAACAGAAATGCAAAATATCTATGTGTACTAAAATAGGCATATGGTTTTCAAAGAGTCCTTGCAAGTTATATCTGAGAATTTTTGTGATTCAATAAACATATTTGGATTGCCCAATGATCTTATTTACCAGATGGAAATGAATACTGGAGGTTCAGCTAGAGTGGTCTATTTGAAAAATGAGAGTGCCATGGTTTATCTAGTTTACATTTGTCCATATCCAATAGCTTTCCACTAGCTCTAATTCTCAAATCGCTTATCTCAGATTCAGTAATGTATCCCATTTAACCAGTGCAATAGTCATCATTTTGTCATTTCATCCTGTCCTGGAAAAGTGGTGTCTGTGATAGCTTCTTTGGACTCTGTACTTTGTCTCAGGCCTTTACCCTGTTCAGAGTAGAATACTAGAATTACTCCCTTTTAGATGGCTGTAGATGATTCAACTCTAAGATTTGACCAGCAGGTCTGACCTGGCAGGGTAACCGGTTCTTCCCTGCAAGCTGTGACAAACAGCTGTCTTAAAGTAGATATATTTAATTTTAAAAGTAGGAAAAAAACAATCTAAGAGATAATATTTTTTAAATTGTGAAAGGTATATCTTATCTAAGGAGTTCTTACAGAAAGCTCTGGCATTGCTGGAAACATGTTTTTCTCATCCTGTTGGCAAATCAAACCAAGATTAGAAAATGAAATGCAACCTGCACAGAAGGCCTGATCTTGCAAAATTATATCAGTCTATTTGGCTGCATGGGGATTCAAGCATCCAGTCTCTGCAAGCTTTGGGAAAGGGACCATCAGAAGGTTTTGGTGGAGGGCACAAGGTGGTGTCATGATTAAATGAGCTGTTGAGGGCCTGCTCCTGGTATGTACCACATACATTAATTAGCTTTATTTGGGTTTGGTATGAACTTTACTATGGAAGAGCAATTTTTTTTCAGGATATGTCTCTTTATGAGGAGCATGTAAGGACCTGTTTGGCAAATGTGCCATTAACCAATACACTCATCCACTATCTGCATCGGATTTTCTCTTTAGTTTATTCTAAATCTTGATTACTGTTGCTATATGACTGCAGTGGGTTGACCTTGGCTGGCCACTCTATCAATCCCCTCCTCAACAGGACACTGGGAGGAAAATACGACAAAAAAGACTTGTAGATTGACATAAGGACAGGGAGACCACTCAGCAATTAACTTCATGGGCAAAACAGACTTGACTTGGGGAAAATAATTTAATTTATTGCCAATTGATAACAAAGTAGGATAATGAGAAAGAAGAATGAATCTAAAAAAATATCTTCCCCCCACCCCTCCCTTCTTCCCGGGCTCAACTTCACTCCCGACTTCTCTACGTCCTCCCCATGAGCGGCAGAGGAGGATGGGAAATGGGGGTTGCGGTCAGTTCATAACACTTCATCTATGCTGCTCCTTCCTCCTTACGCTCTCCCCCTGTTCCAGTGTAGGGTCCCTCCCATGGAAGATAGGCCTTCACGAACTTCTCCAACATGTGTCCTTCCAATGAGCATTTCCAATGATGGAGCATCTATAACTTCTCTCTTGAGAAAGAAGGATGATGAAATCCCAGGTGGGATTTGTCCTGGGTCGAGAGCCATTGCACAAATGCTGATAATATTTGGCATGAGTTTGTCAGGTGGCAGGCTTCTTGTAAGTTAAGGAAGGGAAAAGGAAAAGATGCTATGTGCTGGCTACTAGGCAGTTGTCTTAGAGCAGCAACGGATGCAATTGATGACTTGAAGGGGGAAAATATATAGTTGAAAAAGGAAAACGAAGCCTAATGAGAAAGGGAAGGCAAGTTATCCAGGGACAAAATTTGCTCAGATAGGATGAGAACTCCATCATCTTAGTTAAGTTATATCTAATTCCTGCTTTCTCAGATAAATAGCAAATGATCATATGACACTTCAACAGTGTCATTGTATTGGGTTTATGGGGCAAGGTTTTGGTAGCGGGGGGCTTCTGTGAGAAGATGCCAGAAGCTGCCCCCATGTTGGATGGAGCCAGTTCCAGCTGGCTCCAAGAGAGACTCACCACTGGCCAAAGCTGAGCCAATCAGTGACATTGGTAGTGCCTCTGTGATAACATATTTAAGAAAGGGTAAAAACTGGTGCACAATAGCAACTGGGAGAGAGAAGTGAGAATATGTGAGAGAAATAACTATGCAGACACCAAGGACAGTGAAGAAGGAGGGGGAGGAGGTGCTCCAGGTGCCGGAGCAGAGCTTCTCCTGCAGCCCATGGAGAAGACCATAGAGAAGCAGGTTGTTCCCTCTGCAGACCATGGAGGTTAACAGTGGAGCAGATATCCACATGCAGCCATGGAAGACCCTGCACCAGAGCAAGTGGATGTGCCCTGAAGGAAGCTGTGACCCTGTGGAGACCCTGCACTGGAGCAGGCTCCTGGCAGGACTTGTGGCCCCATGGAGAGGAGCCCATGCTGGAGCAGGTTTTCTGTCAGGACCTGTGGCCCCTTGGAGGACTCACACTGGAGCAGTCTGTTCCTGAAGGACTGTACCCTGTGGAAATGACCCATGCAGGAGCAGTTCATGAGGAACCGCAGCCTGTGGGATGGACCCGTATTGGAAGGGTTCATGAAAGACTGTATCCTGTGGGAGGGAGCCCACGCTGGAGCAGGAGAAGAGTGTGAGGAGGAAGGAGCAGCAGAGACAACGCATTATGAACTGACTGCAACCCCCATGTTGTGATCCCCCCACATACTGTGTCCAGTTCTGGGCTCCCCAGTTCAAGAAGGACAGGGAACTGCTGGAGAGGGTATAGCAAAGGGCTACCAAGATGCTGAGGGGACTGGAACACCTCTCTTATGAAGAAAGGCTGAAGGATTTGGGTCTTTTCAGTCTGGAAAAAAAGACGACTGAAGGGGGACCTTATCACCACTTATAAGTACTTAAAAGGTGGGTGTCAGGAGGATGGGGCCAGGCTCTTTTCAGTGGTGCCCAGGGACAGGACAAGAGGTAACAGGCACAAACATGAACATAGGAAGTTCCACCTAAACATGAGGAGGAACTTCTTTACTTTGAGGGCAGCAGAGCACTGGAACAGGCTGCCCAGAGAGGTGGTGGAGTCTTCGTCTCTGGAGACATTCAAAACCCGCCTGGATGCGTTCCTGTGCAACCTGCTCTAGGTGACCCTGCTTTGGCAGGGGGGTTGGACTAGATGATCTCCAGAGGTCCCTTCCAACCCTACGATTCTGTGATTCTGTGATTCCCCGTCTCCCTGTGCCACTCAGGGGAAGGAGGTAGGAGGTTAGGAGTGAAGTAGAGACTGGGAAGAAGGGAGGGGTGGGGGGAAGGTAGTTTTAGTTTTGTTTTATTTCTCATTATCCTACTCTGACTTTGACTGGCAATAAATTAAATTAATTTCCCCAAGTTGAGTCTATTTTGCCTGTGATGGTAATTGTAAGTAATCTCCCTGTCCTTATCTCCACCCATGAGCCTTTTGTCATATTTTCCCCCCTGTCCTGTTGAGGAGAGGGAGTGATAGAGCAGCTTGTTGCATACCTGGGAGCTAGCCAAGGTCAACCCACCACAGATGGCTTTTACCAGAAATATATTTTGTGTGTTAATTGGGTGGAGAATGAAGAGCACGAGTAACGAACAGGATCCAAGAGATGACCATGCAAAGTCAGGAGCCGGGGGGGGGAGAGCAGCAGCCGACTACGCCAAGGGGAGAGCACACCGCCACACTTGCTTATAGATGTATGAAAACAAGTTTCCACAAGAAAATGACAAGATCTTTTAATTTCTAACAATAGCAGTTAGAATTTATGGTTTGTTCTCAGTGTGAATAAGAACAGGACATGATCTTATCTTTGCTCACTCTAAATTTAAAAGGGACTTGCTTTATGAAAGAGAAAATTGTGCACTCTAAATTGAGCTGGTAAAAGAACTGAGTGTTTTAGAAACATCCTCTAATTTTTGGATGAGGGAAGAGCAGTGAATGTCTCATACTTTAGCAAGACTTTCGTTGCTGTGTCCCACTATTTTTGTATTATGGTATGGATGCCTGGACAACTGTATGTGTAAAAAAAAATGGCTGGATGATTTGGTTCAGAAAATAGTGGTTAATGGGTAATACTCTACCTGGAGGCTGGTAACGAGTAGTGCAGGAGTCTATCCTGTTTAACATCTTTATTGGTGACCTGGATGAGGTAATGGCCTACACTCTGGTCAGGTGTGCAGATGACACCAAAAAGGGAACGCCAGTGGGTACGCTGGAGGGCAGGTCCTGCCACTGAGCAGGAGCCATACAAAAGTCAGCAAAGACAAATGCAGAGCCCCACACCTGGGAAGGGGTGATCCCTTGCAGTGATATGGTCTGGGGGCTGACTGAGTGGCTGGGGAGCAGATCTGCTGGAAAGGAATTGGGTGTCTTGGCAGGCAGTAAGGAGAGCAAGAGCCAGTAGTGAAAGGCCAACAGTATTTGGGGCTGTATTGACAGGAGTATGGTCAGTCAATTGAGGAAAGTTATTTTTTCCCCCCCTCTATTCATCACTTGTTTAGACCACATCTAGAATATTGTATCCAGTTTTGGGCCCCCTAAAGCAGGAAAGATATTGGCCAATTGGAGTGAATTGAGCTGGGGGCCACAGAGACAATCAGGGCTGGAGCACAGGCCATGCAGGGAGGGGATGAGGGAGTAGGGCTTGTCCTACTAGAGAGACTAGAGACCTCAGGAGTTCCCTTATAACCTGAATGATCCTGTGATGCTGTTAAAAGTCATTCATAAGATGTAAAATATTAGTTTTCACACCCATGTCTTTATGTTAGTTTTCACACCCATGTCTTTATGTTTTTATCTAAGGAATAAGTCTTTCCCCTTTAGTCTAGATTTAATTATTATCTAGATAAAGAAGACTCTGCAAAAAATTACATTTTTAAATACAGAGTAGTAACCTATGCAAGTCTTTTATTTATGGCATGCAGCTACATGTAAAAAACAGCATGTCAATAAGATAACAGTATTTAAAAGGAAAGCAAAAGCATTTTCTTTATACCTAAGGCACCAGAAAGTATTAAAATAATGCTGGCACAAATCCATTATTGACAACACCTGTCTCCAGCCTTAATAAAAGCAGCAACCAGGTCGCTGCGCACTAAGCAAACAGGCAGTGAGTGGGCGTTCCCTGGGTGTCACCCGAGGAACCACCCGGGAGCACCAGAGGAGGGTGTACGTTGGCGGCGGGCAGCCACTGCAGAGTGCGGCGCGAGACGGGTGACTGCGAGGGGAGGAACAAGAGGAGAGAAGGCAGGCTAGATCGACTGCAAAGAAAACATGGTCTCCACTCGGTCTGTAGCCAAAGCCAGAAGGAATAAAGCAACCCAAATGGATGTGATGGAGAGACATGCAGCCGTCCAGGCGACAGGCTGCATGGAATGTCTGTCACTCTGGCAGGAGGACAGCAAAGACAGTGCCTGTGTGCGCTGCAACCAGGTAAATGATCTGCTCGGCCTGGTGGCTGAGCTTAAGGAGGAAGTGGAAAGACTGAGGAGCATTCGGGAGTGTGAAAGGGAGATTGATTGGTGGAGCCACACCCTGCCATCCTTAGGGAAAAAGCAGCAGGAGGAGGCTCCATGAGAGGCAGAGGATCCCCTGCCCTCTTGTCACCAGGCAGAAGGAGGGGAACTAGGAGAGGATGGGGGGAATGGAAGCAGGTACCTGCTCGGGGCAGCACGAGAGCCCCCTCCAGACCCCCCATCCCCCCCCAGGTGCCCATACAGAACAGATATGGGCCTCTGGAGATAGATGAGGAGGGAACTAAGGATGCTGATAAAGCCCCATCCAGGGAGTTGTCAAAGCAGCCAGCTCCACATATTAAGACTGCCTCTGTGAAGAGCAGGAGGAGGGCAATAGTCATAGGGGGGTCCATTCTGAGGGGAACTGAGGGTCCCATATGCAGGCCGGACCCTTCCCACAGGGAGGTCTGCTGCCTCCCTGGGGCCCGTGTTAGGGATATAGCCAGGAAGCTTCCTGGCCTGATATGGCCCTCAGATTACTACCCTCTTTTGATCTTACAGGCAGACAGTGAGGAGCTGGAGAGTAGAAGTCTGAGGGCAATGAAGAAAGATTTCAGGGCTGTGGGATGGCTTGTCAAGGGTTCGGGAGCACAAATTGTGTTCTCCTCTGCCCTTCCAGCTTTGGGGACTGACGAATGGGTGAACAAGAAAATCAGACAGATCAATACCTGGCTCCAAAACTGGTGCTACGAGCAGGGCTTTGGGTTCTGTGATCATAGTTTGATCTGCAGGACACCGGGCCTGCTTGCTAAGAATGGGGAAACCCTATCCCAAAAGCGGAAAAGGGTACTAGGCCAAGAGTTAGCAAGGCTCATGGACAGGGCTTTAAACTAGAAATGAAGGGGGAAGGGGATAAAACCAGGCCCACTAGTAATGAGCCTAGGGATAAAGGGCCAAGGATGGGGGTGAAATCGGTAGCCCAGCTCAAGTGTATCTACACGAATGCACATAGCATGGGCAACAAACGGGATGAGCTGGAAGCCATTGTGCAGCAGGACAGCTATGATGTAGTCGCCATCATGGAAACGTGGTGGGATGACTGTCGTGACTGGAATGCTGCGATGAATGGCTATAAGCTCTTCAGAAGGGACAGGCAAGGAAGGAGGGGCGGGGGTGTGGCTGTGTACATTAGGGAATCTTAAAGGCCCAGGAGCAGGCTGTCCCCAAGTGTCGCAAGTCTAATGGGCGGGGAAAATGGCCAGCCTGGATGAATAAGGAACTTCTGATGGGACTTAGGAATAAAAGGAGGGTTTACCACCTTTGGAAGAAGGGACTTGCAACTCAGGAGGAGTACAGAGATCTCGTTAGGTTATACAGAGAGAAAATTAGGAAGGCAAAAGCCCAGCTGGAGCTCAACTTGGCCACTAACATTAAGGACAAGAAAAAAGGTTTTTATAAATACATCAACAAAAAGAGAGCCAGGGAGAACCTTCATCCCTTACTGGATGCTGGGGGGGAAAGTTGCAACCAAGGATGAGGCGAAGGCTGAGATACTGAATGCCTTCTTTGCCTCTGTCTTCAATAGTCAGACCAGCTATCCCCAGGGGGTTCAGCCTCCTGAGCTGGAAGATAAGGATGGAGAGCAGAACAACCCACCCATAATCCAGGAGGAAGTAGTCAGTGATCTGCTTCTGCACCTAGACACACATAAGTCTATGGGGCCGGATGGGATTCACCCAAGAGTACTCGGGGAGCTGGCGGGAGAGCTCACCAAGCCCCTCTCCATCATTTATCAACAATCCTGGTCAACAGGGCAGGTACCAGATGACTGGAGGGTGGCTAATGTGACGCCCATCTAAAAGAAGGGTCGGAAGGAGGAACTACAGGCCTGTCAGCCTGACCTCGGTACCAGGAAAGATCATGGAGAGGATCATCTTGAGTGAGCTCTCACGGCAAGTGCAGGGCAGCCAAGGGATCAGGGCCAGCCAGCATGGGTTTAGGAAAGGGAGGTCCTGCTTAACCAACCTGATCTCTTTCTATGACCATGTGACCCGCCTTCTGGATGCGGGGAAGGCTGTGGACGTTGTCTATCTGGACTTTGGTAAGGCCTTTGACACCGTCCCCCACAGCATTCTCCCGGAGAAGATGGCGAATCATGGCACAGACAAGCGTACTCTTCGCTGGGTTAAAAACTGGCTGGATGGCCATGCCCAGAGAGTTGTGATTAATGGGGTGAAATCCTCTTGGCGGCCGGTCACCAGTGGTGTCCCTCAGGGCTCAGTTTTGGGGCCAGTTTTGTTTAATATCTTTATCAATGATCTGGATGAGGGGACTGAGTGCACCCTCAGTAAGTTTGCAGATGACACCAAGGTAGGTGGGAGTGTTGATCTGCTTGAGGGTAGGAAGCCCTTGCAGAGGGACCTGGACAGGCTGGATCAATGGGCCAAGGCCAACTGTATGAGGTTTAATAAGGCCAAGTGCCGGGTCCTGAATTTCGGTCACAACAGCCCCAAGCAGCGCTACAGGCTTGGGGCAGAGTGTCTGGAGAGCTGCCCAGCAGAAAAGGACCTGGGGGTGCTGGTGGATGGCCAGCTTAACATGAACCAGCAGTGTGCCCAGGTGGCCAAGAAGGCCAACAGCATTCTGGCTTGTATCGGGAATAGCGTGGCCAGCAGGAGTAGGGAAGCGATCGTGCCTCTGTACTCGGCACTGGTGAGGCCTCACCTCGAGTACTGTGTTCAGTTCTGGGCCCCTCTGTACAGGACGGACATTGAAGTGCTGGAGCGTGTCCAGAGGAGAGCTGCCAGGCTGGTGAGGGGTCTGGAGACCAAGTCATATGAGGAGAGGCTGAGGGAGCTGGGCATGTTTAGCTTGGAGAAGAGGAGGCTGAGGGGAGACCTCATTGCCCTCTACAACTACCTGAAAGGAGGGTGGAGAGAGGTGGGTGTTGGCCTCTTCTCCCAGGTGAATAATGACAGGACCAGAGGGAATGGTCTGAAGCTGCGGCGGGGAGGTTTAGATTAGATATCAGGAAGAATTACTGTACTGAAAGAGTGGTCAGGCACTGGAACAGCCTGCCCAGGGAGGTGGTTGAGTCACCATCCCTAGAGATGTTTAAGAAATGTCTAGATGTGGCACTTCAGGGCATGCTCTAGTGGCAGAGATTGTAGGTTGGTTGTTTGTGGTGGTTTGTGGTTTGTGTTTTTTTTGTGTTTTTTTTTTTTTTTTTTGGTGTGTGTATGGTTGGACTTGATGATCTCAAAGGTCCTTTCCAACCATGAAGATTCTATGATTCAAAAAGACTGAAAGATGACTTTCAGAGTACATTATTTTTATTTTTATATGTAACATATATTGAAACATGAAGGAGAGCATTCTTTGAACTTTAAGATCATGAAATTTGTATGCCAAATAAAGAGAAAGGATTGTAGGGAAGACATCCATGTTTGACTAGATGAAAAAGGAAATCGAGAGGTATTGCTATGACTTCCTACATAATGTATCTGATGCAAGATAAAAAGTTTGCCGAGACAAAGCACCTCCAACCAGGACGAGGAGCTGAGGTGCAGATATTGAGGTGCTGGACTGCATCCAAAGAAGAGCAACGAAGCTGATGAAGGGTCTAGAGAACAAGTTTTATGAGAAGTGGCTGAGGGAACTGGGGTTGTTTAGCCTGGAGAAAAGGAGGCTGAGGGGAGACCTTATCACTCTCTACAACTACCGGAAAGGAGGTTGTAAAGAGGTGGGGGTTGGTCTCTTCTCCCAAGTAATGAGGGATAGGACGAGAGGGAACGGCCTCAAGTTGTGTCAGGGGAGGTTTAGATTGGATATTAGGAAAAATTTCTTCACTGAAAGGGTTGTCAAGCATTGGAACAGGCTGCCCAGGGAGGTGGTATAGTTACCATCCCTGGAGGTATTTAAAAGATGGGTAGATGTGGTGCTTAGGGACATGGTTTAGTGGTGGACTTGGTAGTGTTAACTATTGTATCTTAAGGGTCTTTTCCAACCTAAAAGAATCTATGAATCTAAATAGACAAGACTGGCACAAGAACATAAGAGAGGAGTAGGAGAAGAAGGGCATAGGCAAAAGAGCCTGCTTGAGCATATCTCCTTGTGGAGGAGCATGTTGGGTTGACCCTGGCCAGTAACTAAGCACCCACAAGCCACTCACTCAGTCCTTTGCCCAGTGGGATAATGGAGAGAATTAGAAGAGCAAACACAAGAAAATCTTGTGGGTTGAGATGAAGACAGTTTAATAAATGAAGGAAAGAGGAAAAAAAAAAAAACCACAAAAGATGCAAAGGCAATCAATTGCTGACCACCTCCCACAAAGAGATCGATGCCCAGCCAGTCTCCGAGCAATGGCTACCTTGGAAAGGCTACACCACACGCACACCAGATTTACTGCTGAGCATGATTTAATATGGCATGGAATATCCCTTTGGTAAATGTGGGTCAGCTGTCCCAACAATATCCCCTCCCAACTTCTTGCCCACCCTTAGCCTACTTGTGAGGGTAAGGGTGTGAGAAACAGACAAGGCTTTGATGCTGTGCAAGCACTGTTCATGAATAGCCAAAACACTGGTGTGTTATCAACACCATTTCAGCCACAAATCCAAACACAATGCCATACGAGCTACTATGAAGAAAATAGGCTAGCCTTTACTCTGTGCAGCGAAGTAAAGTGCTTCTTTACCTGTGTGGCCTAAGTTTTGATGTAAGCATTCTCCCAATCGATACCACTCAGGATTTAAGGTGATTTTCCTAATTTTAGTTAGCTCATCTACCTTTCGATTCCACTTTGTGGCTCGTTGATTATCCTTAGCATGAGCTTTTACCCATCCTATCTTGAAAGGTGATTTCCTGGCTATATCTAGTAATAATTGCCAATCTTTGTTTCTCCAAACTGGGGATCTATTTGCCTCCCAATTCAAGGTTTCCCACTGACAGAGACACTGTGCGGCAACAGCCCACACAGCATAAGAGTCTATATATATAATTTTTGCTCCATTTGTTTTTGACAAAACAGCAGCTCTTATTTCTCCTACTTGTGCACTACCTTCACCTTCCTCTATTACTTGTTTGCTGGTGGAAATATCTAATGCAATGGCCTTATATTGCCATTTACCATTTACCCTTTTTGCTGAAGCATCCATAAACCAAATGTTTTCTGTTGGTGTACCCTCGGTGAGGGGTGGTGCATCCAGAATGGGTGAAGGTTTAAAAGGTTGTTGTAACACTAAAGGGTCTGTGTTTAGGGGCATCTGCAATTTGGAGACCTTAGTGTGTCCTTCAGTTAATGGCGTGTTTTCTGCTACTCCTGAATATCGGTCCATTGGTGGTGAGCAATTATTTACATTTGCATCACTTGTCTTTCTTGGGTTTTATTTTCCTCTCTTTGTTATTTTTTGTCTTTTCCTTACATTTTTTTGTTATTATTATTTCTTTTTTAATTATTAAATTGATTTTATCTCAACCTACAAGTTTCTTGGAGAAAGTTTCTTGGGGAGAGTGAGCAAGCAGCTGTGTGGTGCTTAGTTGCTGTCTGGGGTTAAACCACGACAGTCCTTTTTGGTGCCCAACATGGGGCACGAAGGGTTTGATATAATAACAGATTTGACCAGAGCGTATATCTGCTAACAGTTGCTGGTCACAATATTGATTTACCTGTTCTTGACATTAGTTTATCTGATCTGTGCCATGCTTTTTTTTTTTTTGCTGTAAATGTTAAATATTTGTTTTGGTTTTTGCAGTTTGCTGTGCTCTGTAGCGATTAGTGTTGTTTTGCCTGGGTGATTTATTATTAAAGCACTGTCCTTGAGCTTAATCTGGTATTTGGGCTCTGTACTGAAGCAATTACTGTACTTTGGGTACCATCTCATGGAAACAATTAATAATTATATTGTAAACTTGGAAAGTTAACAATAACCAGATACTATTTAGATCTCGTTACCCTCTGTCCTCTCCTACCCCTTGCTTCTCTAAGCATCTCTTAATATCCTCAGGGGCAGGGCATTGGGGTAATCCCTTGTCAATTTCCCAACTCACTGGGGGAGGTGTGTGTGTGTGTGTGTGTGTGTGTGTGTGGTGTGTGTGTGTCACCCGAGCTAAACACTGTGCAACTGGCCTCTACACCTGAGGGCTGGGCCAGCCTGGCACCCATTCGAGAAAAATCTGCTCCCTGCTTCCAAAATGGCATTTTGTATCAATATCCTGTCTGTCATAGGGGGGAGCAGGGTGAAGTGAGAGAGAGAAAGAGAGAGACATGGTGGAGGGTTCTTTCTGGATCTCTATAAGAAAAGCCCGACAACAAATGGCTTAATAAAATAGCTTGTTTAATAAGACAGAATAAGAAGAGGAATATAGATAGTGAGTAAATATTGTGTCCCTTCAGATGCTGGTAACCCCACTTTTGTGCAGCATCAGATGGTCCCGGGATGGATTTTCCTATGGCACGCTGCACAGATCCCATCTGTGGAGAGAAGTTCCTCCTTTTTGTTCATTCTGTTGTGGTAAAATTGATATTAACTAGAAAAATGAAATGTAACATGTAACCGAAGCAACCAAGGGAACCTGCTGCTGCTGCTAAAAGTCCTCTATACAGCCCCAACCCTATTCGATCATTTATAGAGAAAGAGTAACTAGACATGATTTATATAAGATTAAATTAAGGAATTAACTACTAGACAATGTAGCTTTGTTGATAAGCAGGATATTCCCATCAAGAGAGTGATGAACTGTAGGCCTGGTCAGTAAACCAAGAAAACCACCTGGAACTGCCCAGATTAGAGGAGAAGCAGGTAAAAGGTAATTTCGGCAGGGGGAGATCGCCGACCACCGACTCATTGACCACCTACCTAAATGATACCACCTACTCAAAAGAGAACAATGGAAGAAGAAAACAGTCTGAACACTAATTTACATAGGAAGCGAAGAAATCTCGACCAATCATTAAAGAGAATAACAATGAATATGTACTAATTGTTAGAATGTGTAATAATCAGTGTATAAAAACGGAAATTTTTGAAACTAAGGTGTGCTCCTGTTTTGGGATGAGCACCCCATTTCTGCGCATTAATGGAATAAACTTGGAAATACCTCTGCTCTGTGTGTTATTGGCTTGCACACCAGGTAAAGAACCCAGATTTGGGACAACAGTTCGAGATGTTATAGGATTTCCTTACAAGGAAACAATTCTATTCATAATTTCTACTGTCAAACAGAAAAGACGTTCACATGAGAATGTCTTGCTGCATGTTTAAATGCAAGGCCACACAGGTGGCACTATCACCCGCACCAAGTGAGAGATAACGGCAGGCTCCTCTGCTACAATGAGCAGGCTGAGTTTATACCGTGGCCAAGGAATGTGTGCAGCACAACATATGCCTGAAGGCCAAGCTGTACGTGCAGCACAGCGCAGGCTGTAAAAAACATTCCACAGCATCTGGGAGAGAGTGTAAGAAAGGCAGGTATTGGTTTTACAATGGAGAAAAGCTGTTTCCATCAGAGGTGACATGAAAAGGGCAAACTGATTCATACTGGATCAGTGTCTAGAAGGGTAGTCAAACGTTTAACCAGGGCTAGTGACATTGAGCAATTTCACCAAAAAAGGAAAGAAATAAGTCAGATAAGCCCTCTAGGTGAAGCATAAAGAGAAGATAAACCCCCTTGCGTTCTAACACTCCTCACCGAGGTGGGAGGCCAGGTGCGGCTAGGTTTAAATTCTGAGTGATGCCCAATCCAGCACTATCAGTCCAGTCGTGTTTAATATGTATTAAACTATTACGATTTGGATACACTAATAGTGGACTGCACCTTCAGTCTAGTCGTGCTCCTGAACTAGCACGGTGTAATAAATAGAATCATGTTTGTTAATCAAATCAGGCTTTCTTAAAGGCTGGTGAAAACTTACACTGTTTCGACTCTTCACATACTTAAATCGCAGGCATCCAGTGTGCTATCTGGTGCACTTTGACACCTCAAGGCCTAAATCACAGGCATCCGGTGTGCTGCCTGGGGCACTTTGACACCTCAAGGCCTAAATCACAGGCATCTGGTGTGTTTTAACACTTCAAAGGGAAGAGCTAAGTTGTGAGACAAGCTGAAAAGAGTCTCCCCAAGGACACTGATAAAGATGAGGAGCCTTCAGCCCCACGACCATCAGGAGGCGGGACAAGACCGACCCCCTAGCAACACGTCGCTCAGACACAGAATATACCAGGATTGACACATATACGGGAACCAGAAGAGTATATAATCAACTACTTTCGGGAAGCGGGTGTGCGCCGTTGGCGGAGCAAAGACTCCCCGGCCGCCCAGCGCTGTTTTGCTTGCTGCCGCTTGCTTAATAAACTAATTTGATTAATTGGACTGGTTCCTGTCAATTATTGGGCCACAATCTATAACACACGGCCACTCTCGAGTCTTTGGTCGCGTTCAGTGAGAAACTGAAATGACTTAAACAGTGCAGTTTATTTAAACAACAGATATATAGGTTCTTAGGATTGCCGGTGATAAATACACTGTCTGCAAAGCACGTGCAAATAAAGATATTGTTAAGTATACAAAACGCGCGACAAAGTTATAAACAATACAGCCTGGCTATAAATGTAGGAGAGAGATTCTCTAGAGAGATTTCTAAGTTTCCTGAGAAAGCACTCGGTATAGTCTAAGTCTTACCCAAAGGCGTCCCTATGGCGGGGGGAAGAAAGGCTCAGCCCATCAACTGGTCCCGGAAGTCAGTGGTGGAGTTCTCCTGACTTGTTCGCGATGGTGTCTTCCCTGATATCCCCCCTCTCTTGGGTATTTTTATACTATTTTGTTATCTTCAAGGTGGAGTTTGAGTGACTTTAGTCATAAATACTTTTATTATGCTTGGTGTACTCAAGGAGGAGTGGTCGCACCTCGGGGGCGGGTAGCCTCTGGGATGGAGGTGTGTTTTGGTACATTGTAGTGAGCAAAGTTCGCACAAAGGACAGCATTTCATCAACATTTGATGAAATGTTGGCTCGGGTAGCGTGTAGGCCGCTTATCTGTTCCATAGTACCATCTCATCCCCATATCTGCTATTCGTCACAAGGGAAGGCCATGGAACAAGCGCGTTCCGTTCCATCCCTCGTGTAGTTTCGCAAACAACCTTGTACAGGGAATCGCAGATGTTGCATTCTCCGTGTGCCAGCTGTGGCTGTATTCTACCTCAGAAGCCTCTTGATTTTATGACTTTCCTTAATGTGTGAACAATGCTGTACTTTTGTATTCTTGGCCAATTTAGTAATTATTCCACAGTTGGTAAGGACAAGGTCCAGCGTGACACCTCTCCTCATTGGCTCCTCTATCACTTGGAGAAGGAAGTTATCATCGACGTGTGAAGTTTGAAGGCTTTTTATCAGTTCGTATTTTTGTATCTGTTGCTCGGGAAATTATCTGCTTCCCTGCATAGAATTTTTAGCTCTCCTCCTCCATCAGAGGCTCATTGCATCATGTGCAGTGCAGGGAGGAAAGAGGGTTCCAGCAGCCCTGGAGGACGTGTACAGATGATTTTGTGCAACTGGAAACAGTGCAGGAAATAATGAGCCAGCTAGAGAGATGTATATCTGAATTAGCTCCCTTGAAGTCAGTGCAGTTACTCTGAACTTACACCAACATAATTGCAAGCAGAATTAGGTCTAATGATTTTAGAGGGTTTTTAGGAGCTTCCTAAAGGCCACTACTATGTCAGCAGTTAGAAACTTGTATACACCAGGACATAGTGTTATTCTGATGCTAAAGGATTAGCAATATAGCTTGATGCCTGTTACTACTAGCCCATGCTGGAGTATATTGTTGTGTGTGCAGGAAGCATGCTTTTTCCCCAGCTAATTCCTGACTCCGTGTTTTCTCTTGAATCACAGTTTCATGACCCATTCAATTCTACACAGACAGGCCAAATTCAGCTTTGGCTCAAGCAAGTATAGTTCCATCATTTTTTTATGTGGCTATAGATACAGTCACTTCCCGAGTTTTCTCATCTTCATATCAGGGTCATTAGTCTTACTTATAGTTTTGTTTCCATCTGTTTTCATTGACACAGATCCTAAGAGAAGATTCTGAGAAAGTTTTCCTTATTATTACTAGGAGAAGGATCATCAGATGTCCAGCATCTGTAGTGGGATGCATTTAACAGTGATTTGTTACTGAACTCTATCTTGCAGGGTTAACGACAGGACAGTAATACAGAAAATGAGATCATTAGCTTGTAGGTTGTGACATACTTTATTTTGGCACATTTTAAGCCCCCTCTCACATGAACCGTGCAAGTGTGAAACCAGCTCCACTGCTCCTGGAGCACATTCTGCTTCAGTCTGTGAAATCAGAAAGTATGGAGAGAGAAGAAGGGGAAAATCTAATGCCTAGGGTAAAAAATGGAGCTGATTAAAACAAAATCTAGAGCAGAGTGGACTTGCTTCTGTGACCAATTACTTGATTATCCATTGAATATGGGTGTCTATTTATTCCTTTGGAAATCACCCCCCCAAGATTTACAACAGCATGATTCTCATGAAGGATATCAAGAGATAGTCACTAAAAGCCAGTTCACCTTGAGAAAAGAATCGGCACCCAGAAATGGTTGCCAGGAAATGCAGACCTCCCATTGACCCACAGTATATCTAAAAGCTCTGATTATAATTCAGTCAAAAGCTTAACCAAAGTGTTTGGAAATTTTCCCACTGTTTTCTTCTGTTAAAATCTTTTATAATTTACTAGTATTTGCGACCAATTTGGTTAAAGAGCCTTAGGTTCCATATGCATGCATATAGAATGGTCAGTCACCGAGGAGAGCTGCTCCGGAGTCGGCCTGATCCGCAGCGGAGGGGCAGAGCTCGGCGCACAGGTGGTTTTCCTGAGGTAAGAGGATACCAGGGCAGCGGAGAGACCCGCCAGGAGCCGGCAGCTCTCAAATGAGGCGCTGACAAGGTGTGAGCATTGCTAGAGCAACGGTGACCCTCCGCCTATAAAACGAAGCCTGGCGAACATGATGTGGCGCGGCAGTTTGCGCAACAGGACGGGCAAACAGGGCGCGGCATGGCATGGCATGGCATGGCAGTTTGCGTGGAAAGGCACCTCTTCGAAGGAGGAGCATTTCACCAATTGACCACCGGGAACCATTTTGTGACCATCTGCACGGGTCAAGGGCACTCCTCCTACCTGACCCTCAAGGCAGAATGGTGGGCACTCGTTTGAGAGCAAAGGCTGCAGCTCGGAATGGGGGGTCTGCACCATCCACCCCAGCAGTGGCCGATGCCTCTACCAAGATGGAGCTGCTGAAGGGAGAGGCTGCAGTGCAGACCTCAGACTGCAGGAGGTGCCTAGACCTTTCTCTTGGGGCAGAAATAGGTGGCACACCTGCCTGCAAAAGGTGTGCCCAGGTGGAGGACCTCCTGCAGTAGATGGCTGAGCTGCAGGAGGTGGTGAGGAGGCTGCGTAGCATCAGGGAGGCTGAGAAAGAGATAGACAGCTGGTTCCAAGCGCAGTCTGTGGTGGACCCATGGCCAAACAGCCAAAAACTCCCACACTAGCACACACAGAAGGGAGGGGGGGCCAGTAACTCGGAAGACCAGAAGCTTGTGACAGCAAGGGCCAGCAGGAGGAAGAGACTTCCCCCCAAAAACTGAGGTGCCCTAGCAGAACCGCTTTACTGCTCTGCAGAGTGAAGAGGGAAGACCCACTGCATCAGGAGAGGTGCTGGAGCTGAGTAAGGTAGTCCGATCCACACCACGTATAACAACCGGTGCAACTAAGAAAAGGCGACGGGTGATAGTAGTAGGGACTCTCTTCTGAGAGTTAGGGAGTCACCCATTTGCAGACCTGATGCACTCTCTAGGGAGTTGTGCTGCTTACCGGGGGCTCATATCAGGGATGTCACTGAGAGACTACCAAAGCTTGTGCAGTCCTCTGACTATTATCTGCTGCTGCTGTTTCACATGGGCACCTGTGATGCAGCCAGTAGCAGCCTGAAGGCTATCAAGGACGATTATAGAGCCCTGGGAGTAGCGGTCAGGGACTCCTGGGGCGCAGGTAGTTTTTTCATCAGTCGTCCCAGTCAAAGGGAAGGGGGTTGATAGGGACAGTTGAATCTGGCAAATCAATAAATGGCTACAGGACTGGTGCCACAGCCAGGGGTTTGGCTTCTTAGACCATGGGACTTGCTTTGAGAAACCTGGTCTACTGGGGCCTGATGGTGTCCACCTGTCAGAGGAGAGGAAGAACATCTTTTATCAGAGGCTTGCCAAGCTCGTGGAGAGGGCTTTAAACCAGAGATGCTGGGGGAGGGGAACTACAATCCATCCCACTCCTACCAGTATGATGCCAGTGACAGCAATAGATGCCCAGAACCTGGAGAAAGGTCGCAGGTCAGCAGGAGAGCACCTGGAGTGCAGCATAAAGGAAAACTAGCCACTCCAGCCAGTAAGTTAGCTTCATCGGGGCCCAACTTAAATGCCTCTATGCAAATACATGTAGCATGGGAAAGAAGTAAGAGGAGTTAGAGATGTGCGCACGCCTCCAGGGCTATGATCTCATTGGCATCACAGAGATGTGGTGGGACGACTCCTGTGACTGGAGTGTTGGAATGGAAGGATAAAGGCTCTTGAGGAAGGACAGGCAGGGGAGATGAGGAGGGGGTGTTGCCCTCTATGTCAATGAACAGCTGGAGTGCATGGAGCTCCACCTGGGGATGGATGAAGACCCAACAGAGAGCTTATGGGTCAGGATTAAAGGGAACGCAGGGGCAGGTGATGTTACAGTGGGGGTCTGCTACAGGCCACCCGGCCAGGAAGACCAAGTGGATGAGGCCCTCTATAGACAGATGGGAGCATCCTCATGTTCACGAGCCCCTTCCATGGAAATGTTCAAGACCAGGCTGGATGGGGCTTTGAGCAACCTGGTCTAGTGGGAGGTGTCCCTGCCCATGGCAGGGGGGGTTGGAACTAAATGATCTTTAAGGTCCCTTCCAACCCAAACCATTCTATGATTCTGTAAATGCTTTGCACAAGTCCAGGTAGATGACATCTGTTACTCGCCCCTTATCTACCAATGCTGTAACATGATCATCGAAGGCCACCAGATTTGTCAGGCATGACTTGTCCTTGGTGAAGCCATGTTGCCTGTCACCAATAACCTCCTTATTTTCGATGTGCCTTAGCAGAGATTCCAGGAGAACCTGCTCCATGATCTTGCCGGGCACAGAGGTGAGACTGACTGGCCTATAGTTCCCCAGGTCTTCCTTTTTTCCCTTTTTAAGAATGGGGGTTATGTTTCCCCTTTTCCAGTCAGTGGGAACTTCACCAGACTGCCACGACTTCTCAAATATGATGGATAGTGGCTTAGCAACTTCATCCGCCAGCTCCCTCGGGACCCGTGGATGGATTTCATCAGGTCCCATGGACTTGTGCACCTTCAGGTTCTTTAGATGGTCTTGAACCTGGTCTTCTCCCAGCCCCTGTCTTTGCCTTCTGCAACTTGGTCGGTGTGGCTAGAGCCCTTACTGGTGAAGACCAAGGCAAAGAAGTCGTTGAGTACCTCAGCCTTCTCCATATCCTGGGTGACCAGGTCTCTTTTCCTTCCAGAGAAGACCCACCTTTTCCCTAGTCTTCTTTTTTTCAGCAACGTACCTATAGAAGCTTTTCTTGTTGCCCTTGACATCCCTGGCCAGATTTTACTCTATCTAGGCTTCAGCTTTCCTAACTTGATCCCTGGCTGCTCAGACAGCTTCTCTGTATCTCTCCCAGGCTAGCCATCCTTGCTTCTACCCTCTGTAGGCTTTCTTTTTCTGATTGAAATTGTCCAGGAGCTCCTTGTTCATCCATGCAGGCCTCCTGGATTTTGTGCCCGACTTCCTCTTTGTTGGGATGCATTGCTCCTGTGCTTGGAGGAGGTGATCCTTGAATATTAACCAGCTTTCTTGGGCCCCTCTTCCCTCCAGGGCTTTATCCCATGTTACCCTTCCAAGCAGATCCCTCGAGAGACCAAAGTCTGCTCTCCTGAAGTCCAGGGTAGTGAGCTTGCTGCGCATCCTCCTCGCTGCCCTACGGATCTTGAACTCTATCATCTCATGGTCACTGCAGCCAAGGCTGCCCTTGAGCTTGACATTCCCCGCTAGCCCCTCCTTGTTGGTAAGGACAGGGTCCAGCGTGACACCTCTCCTCATTGGCTCCTCTATCGCTTGGAGAAGGAAGTTATCATCGACGCATTCCAGGAACCTCCTGTGCTGTGTTGTCCCTCCAACAGATATCGGGGTGGTTGAAGTCCCCCATGAGGACCAGGGTCTGTGAACACGATGCTGCTCCAATCTGTCTATAGAGGGCCTCATCCACTTGGTCTTCCTGGCCGGGTGGCCTGTAGCAGACCCCCACTGTAACATCACCTGCCCCTGCGTTCCCTTTAATCCTGACCCATAAGCTCTCTGTTGGGCCTTCATCCATCCCCAGGTGGAGCTCCATGCACTCCAGCTGTTCAGGGACATAGAGGGCAACACCCCCTCCTCATCTCCCCTGCCTGTCCTTCCTCAAGAGCTTGTATCCCTCCATTCCAACGCTCCAGTCATAGGAGTCGTCCCACCACATCTCTATGATGCCGATGAGATCATAGCCCTGGAAGTGTGTGCACGTCTAACTCCTCTTACTTCTTTCCCATGCTACGTGCACGTTTGCATAGAGGCACTTCAGCTGGGCGTCCGATGTAGTTGACTTACTGGCTGGAGTGGCTGCATTTCCTTCATGCTGCTCTTCAGGTGGTCTTCCTGCACGACATCCTTGTCTCTAAATTGGAGAGACCTGGATTTGATGGATGGACTGCTCAGTGGTTAAGGAATTGGCTGTATGGTCACATTCAAAGAGTTGTGGTCAATGGCTCAATGTCCAAGTGGAGATCAGTGACAAATGGGGTTCCTCAGGGGTCTGTAGAGAGTTGGGTTGTTCAGCCTGGAGAAGAGGAGGCTCCGAGGAGACCTTATAGCAGCCTTCCAGTACCTGAAGGGGGCCTACAGGAAAGATGGGGAGGGACTCTTTATGAGGGAGTGTAGCAATAGGACGAGGGGTAACAGTTTTAAACTGAAAGAGGGTAGATTTAGATTAGATATTAGGAAGAAATTCTTTACTGTGAGGGTGGTGAGACACTGGACCAGGTTGCCCAGCGAAGTTGTGGATGCCCCATCCCTGGAGGTGTTCAAGGCCAGGTTGGATGGGGCTTTGAGCAACCTAGCCTAGTGGAAGGTGTCCCTGCCCATGGCCGGGGAGTTGGAACTAGATTATCTTTAAGGTCCCTTCCAACTCTAACCATTCTGTGATTCTAGAATACCAGGAAGTTTACACAGTCAGCATCACCCACAGCTAACACAAGCTTTTCTGTTGAAAAAGCTCTTAGCACAGGTGTTCATTAACTTTAAAAAAGTCCTTTAAAAACTACATACACAAAACTCAATCATTCTCAAAAATAGCCACACATAGGGATATAAATTGCAGGAAACCAATGATTCAAACTTTGAAATTAACTTGAGCAGTGGCAGCAGCAGCAGATGTTGCTGCGTGCCGCGAGGAGTGTGAGGCTTGTGAGGTCCCCGGGGCTATGTCTGAGAGGGTTCTAGGCCCCTGTCACCCTTGGGCTGTGTGTGTAGAGAGACCAGCCAGCAAATGACAGGTCTTGCAAGAAAGGTGGGTGAGAGTTGGGCGGTGACAGCATTCCCTGCAGACAGTTCAAACCGGGAGAAGCCACATATAACTGGCCCCTAGGGAGCACCAGCGAGCAGGGTGCCCAAACAGGGAATGGTGTCTGTTGGGAACAGTGTTGGCAGTTTGCATGGAAAGGGACCACACTCTCAGTTATTGGTCTGCTGCCTGCTTTGCTCACCAGCAGGCTTAGGCTGCAGTCCCAATGGTAATACCAGCTAGCTGGTGGCTGTGCAAGCCTACCTGGAAGCTTGAGGTCTCCTGGGAATTAGAATTAGAAAGATGGCATCTTTCAAAAGAATTGCCATTTTATAAGTGAGACATTTTTTTCCTGAGACCTACAAGGAGACTGTGACTTGCTGAAAGAAAATGGTGTCCACTTGCTGCAACTGCAAGGCTGAGGCTGAAACCCAAACAGAAGCACTACAGCCTATCTATGCTGATGTCTCCACCCAAACAGACCTCCCAAGGACTGAAATAGTTGTCCAGACCTTAGACTGCATGGAGCTCCAGCACCTGGAAGTCCCCCTAGCACCTGAAGGTAGTGGTGGATGTCATAGCTACAAGCGTGCCTAGCTAGAAGAACTCTTGAAACAAGTATCTATGTTGCAAGAGGAGCTCAACAGGCAGCGCAGTATCCAGGAATGTGAGCAGGAGATCGATACGTGGTATAGTGTGCTGTCCCAGGCTGAGTGACAGCCCTGCCTTACGGCTGTGCAAGGGGAAGAGAAGCCCAAATTCAGCATCAAGCTGGCTGACACAAATAACTCATGAGATGAAAGAGACTGGACCCTTGTCTCTCTTCGGGGCAGAAGGAAGAATCTTTCCCCTTCCCATGAAGTGCCCCTATGTAACAGATATGATGCTCTGGGGGTGGAGAATGAAGAGCACAAGTAACGGACAGGATCCAAGAGAAGATGATCACGCAAAGTTGATCCAATGACCCACCTGCATGAGAACCAGTGCCACCAGAAAAGCATGTGAAGTATTGCTAATTGGAGATTTCTTACTGAGAGGCACTGAAGCACCCATTTCCTGTCCAGACGATTTCTCTGGAGAAGTCTGCTGCCTACTAGGAGCTAGTATTCATGACATCACTGAGAGGCTGCCGAGCCTGGTGAACCCTACAGATTATCATCCACTCAACTGTTCCACGTAGGGTCTAATGATACTGGGATGAGGCAACTTAGAACCATCAAAAGAAACTATATGTCCCTCGGGGCAATGTTAAAAGGACCTGGAGCACAGGTGGTGTTCTCTGTCCTCCCAGTCAGAGGAAGAGCTTCAGGAAGGAGGAGCATCCTGGTTTGAGGTAAAACAGAACCAACTTTCTGTTCAGTAATTTTACTTCTTAGCTAGGCCTCTTCTAACGCTCTGAAATTAACAGCATGTTGTGTCGAAAACGGTTCGTTCTCAGAGTGATAAGACCAATGTTTACAGTTTGTGCCAAGGAATGGTACGCAGAGAGGCTCTTGCTTATACTTATTGCTGTAACAACCAAGGTCAGCTAATTTCGTTATTTGCCCTGTTGGAGGGTCGGAAATAGAAAAGCGTAGAGGGGTCCCACCTGCAGGGAGGAGCGGACAGGACAGGTGACCCAAAATTGACCAACATGGGGTATTCCATCCCATCTGCCCCATGCTCAGTATAAAAGCTGAGGGATCAAAGGGTCAGCCCTCTTCCTTCAACGGCTGACGTCCGAGGAGGACCCTGTCTGTTCATCTGCCTTTGATCCCGGTCCGTGTGTTCCTGACTCCAGCTCTGGAATCCAGTTCCCACCCGTCGCTGAGTCCAGTCTGGGACTTCCCCAGTGCCTGCCGGTGACGTCATCCTGGGAGCTTAATACGGTTTTGTATATACTGTATCTATTTCATTATTTTCCTTTTTATTTTATTATTAATATTTCATTAAAGTAGTTTAGTTCTTTCTAAACTCTCCCCCTCCTCTCCGTGCATGAGAGGCTGGGGGGGAGCATCTGTCGCAGGTGGCAGCCTGGGCTGCAATGATCATGCCCTGGTGGAATTCAGAGACTTGAGGGATATGGGCCAGGTGAAGAGTAGAGTCAAGACCCTGAATCTTAAGAGAGCAAACTTTCAGTTGTTTAAGGAATTAGTGGATGGGAAACTGCCGTCAGGGACAAAGGAGCAGAAGAGAGCTGTCAGCTCTTTAGGGACATTTTTCTTAGAGCACAAGAGCTCTCGATTCTCATGTGTAAGAAGTCGGCAAGGAAGGCAGGAGACCAGCATGGCTCAGTAAGGACCTCCTGCTCAGAGTACAGCGTAAGAAGGAAATGCACAGGCAGTGGAACCAGGGACATGTATCCTGGGAAGAATATAGGGACGCTGCCCAGATGTGTAGGGATGGGATCAAGAAAGCTAAGGCACAGTTGGAGCTGAATATGGCAAGGGATGAGAAGGATAATAAGAAGGTCTTCTACAGGTATGTTGGGAAAAAAAAAGGCAAGATTAAAGAAAATGCACTATCCCCTGATAAAAAAGACAGGAGAACTAGCAAAAATCAACATGGAAAAGGCTGAGGTACTTAACGTTTTTTTTGCCTCAGTTTTCAATGGCAATTACTCTTCCCACATCTCTCAAGTCCCTGAACCTCAAGGCCGGTACTGGGGGAATGAAGTCCCTCCCGTTGTAGGAGAAGATGAGGTTCGAGACCACCTGAGGAAGCTGACGTGGGAAAATAATGGAAGATTGGCGATGAAGATTGTAAACATGCTCAAGTGACCTGCAGCTGAGGTGTCGAAAAACACATATATCACACTAATCGTTGTTTAGTCTTGTGTACTTGACAAGTAGAACATCTGTGCTTAGATAACATAGGCCTGTGATAGACTCAGAGGCACCCTATCAAACATGCTTGAGATTCCTGCCCTGCTGTCGGAAAGATCAAAGCACAGTGGAAAACTACGCCTGCTTGAATCCCTGATATACAGGAGAGAACAGCAGGTTCGAAAACACTCTCTAGCAAGGACTGACCTCCATGGTGCCTGCGTTCCCACTTGTGTGCCTCTGCCCGGGTGCTTCTTTGGAGATCCCCTGTTTCGTGAGGTATTGAGATTAAATTTACTCTTTGCATTTCATCTGTGATTTTGTGGTTGTTCCTGTGTCGGCTCACACAGCTGAACATACACAAGTCCATGGGACCCAATGATATGCATCCCAGAGTCCTGAGGGAATTGGCTGATGTAGTTGCTAAGCCACTCTGCATCATATTTGAAATGTCATGGCGGTCAGGCAAAGTCCCCAGTGACTGGAGAAAAGGGAAATATCCCACCCATTTTTAAAAAGGGTAAAAAGAAGGATCCTGGGAACTACCAACCAGTCAGCCTCACCTCCATGCCCGATAACATCATGGAGCAGATCCTCTTGGAAGTTATGTCAAAACATATGGAAGACAGGGAGGTGATTAGTGACAGCCGACAGCCAACAGGTCTTCACCAAGGCCAAATTGTGTCTGACTAATCTAGCGGCCTTCTACGATGGAGGGACTGCATCAGTGGACAAGGGAAAAGCTACAGATGTCATCTACCAAGACTTTTGTAAGGCCTTTAATACGATCCCTCACAACATCCTTGCTGCTAAATTGGAGAGATATGGGTTTGATAGTTGGACTGTTAGATGAATAAGGAATTGGCTAGGTGGCTGCATGCAAAGTCTTACAGTCAACGGCTCAATGTCCAAATGGAAACTAGTGATGAGTGGTGTCCCTCGAGGGTCCGTACTGGGACCAATACTATTTAATATCTTTATCAACGATATAGACAGTGGGATTTGAATGCACCCTCAGCAAGTTTGCAGATGACAGCAAGCTAAGTGGTGCAGTTGATATGCTTGAAGGAAGGGTTCCTTCAAGCCCCCCATCCAGGGGGACCTTGACAGGCATGAGGAATGGGCCCGTGTGAACCTCATGAAGTTCAACAAGGCCAAGTGCAAGGGTCTGCACCTGGGCCGGGGCAATTCTCAATATCAATACAGGCTGGGGGATTAAGGGATTGAGAGAAGAGAAGGACTTGGGGATACTGTTGGATGAAAAACTCGACATGAGCCCCAATGTGCGCTCGCAGCCCCAGAAAGCCAACCGTATCCTGGGCTGCATCAAAAGAAGTGTGGCTAGCAGGTCAAGGGAGGTGATTCTCCCCCTCTACTCTGCTCTTGTGAGACCCCACCCGGAGTACTGCGTCCAGCTCTGGGATCCCCAATACAAGAAGGAGATGGACCTGTTGGAGTGAGTCCAGAGGAGGTCCATGAAAATTATCAGAAGGCTAGAACACCTCTCCTATGAGGAAAGGCCGAGAGAGTTGGGGTTGTTCAGCCTGGAGAAGAGAAGGCTCCAGGGAGACCTTATTGCAGCCTTTCAATACAGGATTATAAGAAAGACGGAGAAAGACTTTTTACCAGGGCCTGTAGAGACAGGACAAGGGGCAATGGTTTTAAACTAAAAGAGAGTAGGTTTAGATTGGACATAAGGGAGAGATTTTTTTTACGATGGGATGCTGGAACGGGTTGCCCAGAGAGGTGGTAGATGCCCCATTCCTGGAAACATTCAAGGTCAGGTCGGACGGGGCTTTGAGCAACCTGATCTAGTTAAAGATGTCCCTGCTCATTGCAGGGGAGGTTGGACTAGATGACCTTTAAAGGTCCCTACCAACCCAAACTATTCTGTGATTCTGTGATCTTCAACTTTCATAAAACTACATATAAGTAGAGAAGGAAGTTTGTATAGATGAGGTTGAAAGGGGTAAGATAATAATTCAGGAAGACAGAAATATATCAAAAGGTCAGTGATTTGTAAATTTCTGCAGATATTCTGGAGGAACTTTTTTATAATGTCAGTCTACTTTATTCTCCTCTATGTTTGCATTTGGCAATTTGGAGGGCTATGAGATTGAAGCAGTATCTGGTTATTGTGAACTTGCCTTCGTTGACTGTGGGACACCCTAGAAAGTGAACGAAAGAAAACAAGGGAATTGCAAGTGCAACTGGAAAGTTTGGAGACCTGGTTGTACTCGGATAAAATGGAAGCCTAGGTAGAGGGGGAGACCCTAGAAAGTGAACAAAAGAAAACAAGGGAATTGCGAGTGCAACTGGAAAGTTTGGAGACCTGATTGCATTTGTATAAATTGGAAGCCCAACCACAGAGGGATATGCTAGAAACCTAAGTACACACAGTGAGGAAGGGGCAGAGTGCCCGCACTGGGCGATGGGGGCATAAGGTTTGAGCAGTTAGTTACCCCAGCGATTACTGGGATGGTGACAGCTGGGATTCCTCTGGGGAGAAATGGACTGAAGGGTCCAAGGATGATTATGGTGTGCCATTTAGTTATTAACAAAGCAAAAGGACCCCCTGGGGTGCTGCAGCATACAATATCAGTGCAAGACTATACTCAGGCCAAGCTCCAGAATTTGATGGACTTGTATTGGCAGGAGTCTGAGGAGAGATTATGACAATGGTTACTGTGAGCATGGGACCAAGGAGGGGACAGTGCACATCTAACCCCCCGAGAAGTAGCACATCTGGGAGCAATTTCCCAAAATCCAGTGGTGACACAATGATTAAAAGGGGCTCAAGCAAATGAAATGCTAATTAGTCTCTGGTTGCAGAGGGCAGTAAAGCTACAGCACCCTTCCCCATTTGGGGATGATTGCCTGGTGACATGGAAGCATATAAATGAGGGGGGGCAGTATTGGAGAGAATTAGCTATTCTACAGGGTGTTTACAACCATACCTTCACTAACCCCCAACTCAGGAAAGCAATCCAGGCTGTTAGCCAGGACACCTTTTAATCTTAAAGGGGCCATCATATCACTTTTGGGAGCTGCCCAGGGGAAAGTGGTTGGGGATGTAATTCTAGCACTAGGGCTATTAGGAGAGTACCAAGCCAAAAGGGGAAGAGAGGAAATTATGCTTTGTAGATAAACTGCAAACAGAGAACAGTCCTGCAGAGAAGGACTTAGGGATACTGTTGGATGAAAAATTGGACATGAGCCAACAATGTGCTGTCGTGGTTTGGGCCAGGTTGGCCAATGACAAGACAGCAGATGCTCTCCCCCACCTCTCACTCCAAGGAGAGGAAGAAAAGAGAGAGTTATCAGTTTAGAAAAAACTAAACTGCTTTAATGAAATATTAATAATAAAATAAAAAGGAAATAATGAAATATATTCAAACATACACAAAACCATATCAAGCTCCCAGGGGATGTCACTGGCATGCACTGGTAAAGTTCCAGACTAGACTCAGTGACAAATGGGAGCTGGAACACGCTGACTGGGACCAAAGGCAGACAAGCTTACAGGGTCCTCCTCAGATGTCAATCACTGAAGAAAAGAAGAGCCAACCTAACCCCTTTGATCCCTCAGTTTTTATACTGAGCATGGCAGATGCAATGGAATACCCTATTGGTCAGTTTGGGTCACCTGACCTGTCCCCTCCTCCCCACAGGTGGGACCCCTCCACAGGGTAAACAACCAAGTCAGCTGACCCTGGTTGCCACAGCAACAAATATAAGCAAGAGCCTCTCTCACTGAACAGAAAGTTATGTCTGCTCCACCCCAAACCAGGACATGTGTGCTCGCAGCGCGGAAAGCCAATTGTATCCTGGGCTGCATCAAAAGAAGTGTGGCCAGCAGGTCACGAGAGGTGATTCTCCCCCTCTACTCTGCTCTTGTGAGACCCCACCTGGAGTATTGCATCCAGTTCTGGGGTCCCCAGTACAAGAAGGACATGGACTTGTTAGAGCAGGTCCAGAGGAGGGTCACAAAAATGGTCGGAGGGATGAAACACCTCTCCTATGAAGACAGGTTGAGACAGTTGGGTTGTTTAGCCTGGAGAAGAGAAAGGGAAGGTATGCCAAGACCAAGTAACTACCCCTGTCTTGCCGCAGTTGCTCACTGGAAAACATACAAACCCCATATGGATGTACTAGATTTCGATTCCCCCCACAGAGTGCGACAGGTGTTGTGAGCCCCACAGAGAAATAACAGACTGTACATTCCCCTGACAATACATCGGGGCTATCATAATATTTACTCACTATCTATATTCCTCTTTTTATTCTATCGTATTAAAACAGCTATTTTATTACACCATTTGTTGTCAGGCCTTTCTTATTGAGATCCTGAAAGAATCCCACACTGCATCTCTTTCCCCCCCCAACAACCTGGTGCAGAACATAGAATCATTAAGTTGGAAAAGACTCTTAAGATCGAGTCCAACTGTTAACTTAACACTACCAAGTCCATCACTAAACCACGTCTCTAAGCGCCATGTCTATACATCTTTTAAATACTGCCATGCCAGTCTGTCCCAGACCTACTGACCTGCACATCTGTCCTTGCATCCTGTAGATCTCATGGCTTTCAGTGAGCAACTTTAAATCATAGAATCATAGAATTGTTTAGGTTGGAAGTGTGCGAAATAAGTTCTGGTCCGAATGAAATAGGCTCAGGCAGAATCCTCTGTGAAGCACGTTTTTATTCACGTTCTTGCAAGAGCGGGTGACCTAGCAAGTAGGCACACTTCCAGTTCTTGAAACACACCTTTTTATGCCCTAATCCCGGCCGAATTTTTCCCTCCCCTGTTTCCCATTGGTTAGGTACTCCAGGGTTCACAGTCTGTCCGAGGCGCCTCAAATCCTTCCCGGATGTCCTGCCTCTGTTTACTTCTCTTTATGCTACACCTAAAGGGATTATCTGACTAGTTTATTTCTTTCCTTTTTGGTAAAAGATTGCTCAATGTCATTAGCCCTGGTTAAATGTTTGACTACCCTTCTAGACACTAATCCAGTAGGAATCAGTTTGTCCTTTTGTCTGTGTGATAAGAGAAGTTCTACAAGCCTTTGCTGGAGCCTCTTTGTCTTAGTCATTCCCTTATCATGCCACCTCTGATGGAAACGGCTTTTCTCCTCTGCAAAAGCAATACCTGCCTTTCTTACAGAAGGGACATTTAAGATCATCAAGTCCAACCATCAACCTAACACCACCACTAAACTATGTCCCTAAGCACTATGTCTACCTGTCTTTTAAATACCTCCAGGGATGGTGCCTCAACCACCTCCCTGGGCAGCCTGTTCCAATGCTTAATAACCCTTTCGGTGTAAATTTTTTTCCTAATATCCAGTCTAAACCTCCCCTGGTGCAACTTGAGGCCGTTTCCTCTTGTCCTATCGCTTGTTACTTGGGAGAAGAGACCAACCCCCACCTCTCAACAACCTCTTTTCATGTAGTTGTAGAGAGCAATAAGATCTCCCCTCAGCCTCCTTTTCTCTAGGCTAAACAACCCCAGCTCCCTCAGCCGCTCCTCATAAGATTTATTCTCCAGACCCCTCACCAGCTTTGTAGCCCTTCTCTGGACACGCTCCAACACCTCAATGTCTTTTTTGTGGTGAGGGGCCCAAAACTGGACACAGTACTCGAGGTGGGGCCTCACCAGTGCCGAGTACAGGGGGACGATCACCTCCCTAGTCCTACTCACCACACTGTTCCTGATTCAGGCCAGGATGCTGTTGGCCTTCTCGGCCACCTGGGCACACTGCTGGCTCATGTTCAGCCGGCAGTCGACCAGCACCCCCAGGTCCTTTTCTGCCGGGCAGCTCTCCAGTCACTCTTCCCCAAGCTTGTAACGCTGCATGGGGTTGTTGAGACCCAAGTGCAGGACCCGGCACTTGGCCTTGTTGAACCTCAGACCATCGGCCTCGGCCCATCGATCCAGCCTGTCCAGATCCCTCTGCAAAGCCTTTCTACCCTCAAGCAGATCAACACTCCCACACAACTTGTTGTCATCTGCAAATTTACTGAGGGTACACTCGATCCCCTCGCCCTGATCATTGAGAAAGATATTAAATGGAACTGGCCCCAATACTGAGCCCTGGGTGTGACTGTTCACTCAACTCCTGCTTAGATTTTGGTTAAGCCAGCTCATTCTAAGGTGTGATGTATGCTGGGAGCAGCACCATTAGGTCAAAGCAAGAGCACCAAGTAGGCAGGACAGGTGGCCAGGAAGAGCCTAAAGGCCACTATGCATCCATGATCACCTGAGAATTGCTGTCTCTGGCAGACATTATCTTTTGCCTGGCAGTTTCCTCAGAATCCACTAACTTATGGAAATGGTATAGACCAAACCTCCAAGCTGGAGGGTATAAAACATCAGCTTACCCAAAAAGCTTTTGAAGTGGATCCAACAGCAGCTGGACTGCTGAGACTTTCATGCTTCCCATTGTGATACAGGGGATGCCCGCACTGTGACGGAGAAGGAAGGATGAGCACTCTCACTGTCAACTAGATAACTAATTCTTTTCTTTTGCTCATAGGTGCATGATATTAAGCATTACAGGTTATAAGTTATGAAACCTTATGGTTTGACTGGTGAATAAGTGAATTCATGTGATAGATTAGTCTGGACAAAAGGGGATTGAGCCCCTGTTCGTTATGTTTGTTTATTATATTTCTTAATGAGCTCATGAAATAGAGTTTAAATCACAGAGTATGTCATCCTGTAAATCTGAGAGATCCAAATGGGCCTTGACACTGGGGAACACCAAGCAAAACAATGCAACAACTTGCTCTGGATTGGCTTGAGAAGAACACTTCTAAGGCGAAAGCTTCTGGGTATCAGAGGCAATCAAGTGGGACATAAGTGCTTCTTACCACTGAATAACAGGGCTGGAAAAGTCCTCACTGGTTCGTGTAGTCCACCTCGAGGCACCCATGCAGACTATCTGTAGCTATGTT
Organism: Rissa tridactyla; assembly: GCF_028500815.1. Lineage (NCBI taxonomy): Eukaryota > Metazoa > Chordata > Aves > Charadriiformes > Laridae > Rissa > Rissa tridactyla. The sequence goes on along the minus strand of NC_071496.1, from coordinate 29,102,692 downwards.
ATTAATAGCATAGGCCTGGCCACCTTGCTCTAAGAGATATCCAGAGATAGACATTTCACTGGCTCCCTAGATTAAGCTCTTTCTAATGTATAAAATGACATTTCTGAGCTGCAGCATGGAGTATAGATCAGCTGCTTCCCCACTGTAATGGACACCTCATAATTTCTCCTAAACAAAGCAGCTTGAAGAGACTTTTAATGTCTCAAACGCTTGCAGTACCAGGCCTTCTGCTCAAGGAACTAAGGCTAACAAGGAACTGAAAGGCCTTATTGCAGCCTTTCAATACTTAAAGGGGGCTTATAAGAAAGCTGAAGAGAGACTTTTTACTAGGGCCTGCAGAGACAGGACAAGGGGCAATGGTTTTAAACTGAAAGAGGATAGGTTTAGATTGGACATAAGGGAGAAATTTTTTACGATGTGAGTGGTGAGACACTGGAACAGGTTGCCCAGAGAATCTGTGGATGCCCTGTCCCTGGAGGTGTTCAAGGTCAGTTTGGACAGGGCTTTGAGCGGCCTGATCTAGTGAAAGATGTCCCTGCTCATGGCAGGGGGTTTGGACTAGATGATCTTTAAAGGTTGGAAGGGTCCAATCCAAACCGTTCTATGATTCTACGAACTTTATGAACCAGAGTTTTGAGCACTTTGCAGAACTCTGATTGTAAAGTCAGCTCATTGCATGTGAGTAGCAGCCCAGGCATATGAAGCCTTCTTTGCACGTGCTGCCATTATTTTACTGCTATTTAGATGTTTAGCACATAACAGGGCCTTGTCCTCAATTCCAACCCTGTTCATGATTTGTGAATAGGGAGCAATTTGTGAAGAAGGGAAGCAGCGTGTTATACTGCATGTTATACTCCAAGTCACTTATGTCTTCATTGCTTTCTGGGTCCTTCAGCTATCTTATGGAGAACCTGGTCACCCAGGCAGCTTACATCAATGTGGAGGTAAAGGGAAGTCATTAGCAGGGACTTAGGGCAATCTGTGTCAGTTGGCCTCATTTCCAGAGAACAATCTATACAATCAGTTGCTTGTGTAGTTGTAACCCATATGCCCTTTTGAAGCCTTTTCAATATTGGACATTATGAATGGTATTGAAATTCTCGACAAGCTGTCAGGACAGCTTTCTAAGCTTGCCAAAAGATGGGGACCCCAGATCTGAAATGATTTAGTATCTTGCAGGCTCAAGGATTTTAACCAAGATAACTTGGCTTTGCATTATTATAGTCTTATATAAAATGGAGCCAAAACTTCACCTATGAATTGCTGTGTCAAGCTACTAGCTATGACCTAACTTTTAGAAAGATATAAAGGCTTGACTTAAGGAGAATGAGGGAAGAAGCATCTGATATCAAGGATAGATAAAAAATTTAGGAAAGCTCATGGTGACTCAAATGATTCTGTCTCCATCAGACAGGTAAACAAATCTGCAGGAAAAAAAAAAAGCCATGAGTGGGAAGTAACTTCCTTCTTCCTAACACAGAGAAATGCTTTCAAAAGATGAATCTAGTTTAATACCCTTGAGTTCACTTTTAGAAGTTACTATATGTCCCTTAATGGCACTCTTGCAAAGCTGCTGTCCACCCATTGATAATTTGAAGAGCTTGCATTAAATTTGATTTACAGTTAGTTCATGCCCCTCTTCTCGTCGCCGTGGAGACCAGCTTCAGTGCAGGTAAGGCCTCACTGGGGAAGGGGATCGCGGCGGATAAGGCCGGCAAAGGGCTCTTTTGAGGGCTCTTTCAAGGGCTCTTGTAGCCAGGAAAGGCGGCTAGCTCGTGCCGAAACCGGCAGCTCGGGGGCGGGCTGCTGACGCGGCAGGGGCGGAGTCAGCGTCACACGCGGCAGCTCTAAACGGGTGGTCCCGGAGTGCAGTGGCCGGCCGCTGCGCACCCAGCACGCGGGTAACCTACGTGGGTCACCCAGGGCGGCACCGCAGTGCGAGCGAACGAACAAACAAGGAGCAGCATTTCGTACGGTGGGTCACTGGAAGCCTTGAGTCTAAGGTAAGCAGAAGCTGGGCAACCACAAGCAGAGGAACATCGG